>NW_028225367.1:0-561651 GCF_052327205.1 Somniosus microcephalus
GACTTCACCTTCTCCTTCTCCTTCTTCTACTTCTTCTGATTCACCCTCCAGACTTCACCTTCTCCTTCTCCTTCTTCTGCTTCTTCTGCTTCACCCTGCTGACTTCACCTTCTCCTTCTCCTTCTTGTACTTCTTCTGTTTCACCCTCCAGACTTCACCTTCTTCTTCTCCTTCTTCTGCTTCTTCTGCTTCACCCTCCAGACTGCACCTTCTCCTTCTCCTTCTTCTGCTTCTTCTGCTGCGCCCTCCAGACTTCACCTTCTCCTTCTCCTTCTTCTGCTTCTTCTGCTTCACCCTCCTGACTTCACCTTCTCCTTCTCCTTCTTCTACTTCTTCTGCTTCACCCCCCTGACTTCACCTTCTCCTTCTCCTTCTTCTGCTTCTTCTGATTCACCCTCCTAACTTCACCTTCTCCTTCTCCTTCTTCTGCTTGTTCTGATTCACCCTCCAGACTTCACCTTCTCCTTCTCCTTCTTCTGCTTCTTCTGATTCACCCTCCAGACCTCACCTTCTCCTTCTCCTTCTTCTACTTCTTCTGATTCACCCTCCAGACTTCATCTTCTCCTTCTTCTTCTTCTGCTTCTTCTGATTCACCCTCCAGACTTCACCTTCTCCTTCTCCTTCTTCTGCTCCTTCTGATTCACCCTCCAGACTTCACCTTCTCCTTCAACTTCTTCTACTTCTTCTGATTCACCCTCCAGACTTCACCTTCTCCTTCTCCTTCTTCTACTTCTTCTGATTCAGCCTCCAGTCTTCACCTTCTCCTTCTCCTTCTTCTGTTTCTTCTGCTTCACCCTCCAGACATCACCTTCTCCTTCTCTTTCTTCTGCTTCTTCTGATTCACCCTCCAGACTTCACCTTCTCCTTCTTCTGATTCTTCTGATTCACCCTCCAGACTTCACCTTCTCCTTCTCCTTCTTCAGCTTCTTCTGATTCACCCTCCTCACTTCACCTTCTCCTTCTCCTTCTTCTACTTCTTCTGATTCACCCTCCTGACTTCACCTTCTCCTTCTCCTTCTTCTACTTCTTCTGCTTCACCCTCCAGACTTCACCTTCTCCTTCTCCTTCTTCTACTTCTTCTGATTCACCCTCCAGACGTCACCTTCTCCTTCTTCTGCTTCTTCTGATTCACCCTCAAGACTTCACCTTCTCCTTCTCCTTATTCTGCTTCTTCTGATTCACCCTCCAGACTTCACCTTCTCCTTCTCCTCCTTCTGCTTCTTCTGATTCACCCTCCAGACTTCACCTTCTCCTTCTCCTTCTTCTCCTTCTTCTGATTCACCCTCCAGACTTCACCTTCTCCTTCTCCTTCTTCTACTTCTTCTGATTCACCCTCCAGACTTCATCGTCTCCTTCTCCTTCTTCTGCTTCTTCTGATTCATCCTCCAGACTTCACCTTCTCCTTCTCCTTTTCTGCTTCTTCTGATTCACCCTCCAGACTTCAACTTCTCCTTCTCCTTCTTCTACATCTTCTGATTCACCCTCCAGACTTCACCTTCTCCTTCTCCTTCTTCTACTTCTTCTGATTCACCCTCCAGACTTCACCTTCTCCATCTCCTTCTTCTGCTTCTTCTGATTCACCCTCCAGACTTCACCTTCTCCTTCTCCTTATTCTGCTTCTTCTGATTCACCCTCCAGACTTCACCTTCTCCTTCTCCTTCTTCTGCTTCTTCTAACTCACCCTCCAGACTTCACCTTCTCCTTCTCCTTCTTCTGCTTCTTCTGATTCACCCTCCAGACTTCACCTTCTCCTTCTCCTTCTTCTACTTCTTCTGATTCACCCTCCAGACTTCACCTTCTCCTTCTCCTTCTTCTTCTTCTTCTGATTCACCCTGCAGACTTCACCTTCTCCTTCTCCTTCGTCTACTTCTTCTGATTCACCGTCCAGACTACACCTTCTCCTTCTCCTTCTTCTACTTCTTCTGATTCACCCTCCAGACTTCACCTTCTCCTTCTCCTTCTTCTGCTTCTTCTGATTCACCCTCCAGACTTCACCTTCTCCTTCTCCTTCTTCTACTTCTTCTGATTGACCCTCCAGACTTCACCTTCTCCTTCTCCTTCTTCTACATCTTCTGATTCACGCTCCAGACTTCACCTTCTCCTTCTCCTTCTTCTACTTCTTCTGCTTCTCCCTCCAGACTTCACCTTCTCCTTCTCTTTCTTCTACTTCATCTGATTCACCCTCCAGACTTCACCTTCTCCTTCTCCTTCTTCTACTTCTTCTGATTCACCCTCCAGACTTCACCTTCTCCTTCTCCTTCTTCTACTTCTTCTGATTTCTACCCTCCAGACTTCACCTTCTCCTTCTCCTTCTTCTACTTCTTCTGATTCACCCTCCTGACTTCACCTTCTCCTTCTCCTTCTTCTGCTTCTTCTGCTTCACCCTCCAAACTTCACCTTCTCCTTCTCCTTCTTCTGCTTCTTCTGCTTCACCCTCCAGACTTCACCTTCTCCTTCTCCTTCTTCTGCTTCTTCTGCTTCACCCTCCTGACTTCACCTTCTCCTTCTCCTTCTTCTACTTCTTCTGATTCACCCTCCAGACTTCACCTTCTCCTTCTCCTTCTTCTGCTTCTTCTGCTTCACCCTCCAGACTTCACCTTCTCCTTCTCCTTCTTATGCTTCTTCTGCTTCGCCCTCCAGACTTCACCTTCTCCTTCTCCTTCCTCTGCTTCTTCTGCTTCACCCTCCAGACTTCACCTTCTCCTTCTCCTTCTTCTACTTCTTCTGATTCACCCTCCAGACTTCACCTTCTCCTTCTCCTTCTACTTCTTCTGATTCTCCCTCCAGACTTCACCTTCTCCTTCTCCTTCTTCTGCTTCTTCTGATTCACCCTCCAGACTTCACCTTCTCCTTCTCCTTATTCTGCTTCTTCTGATTCACCCTCCAGACTTCACCTTCTCCTTCTCCTTCTTCTACTTCTTCTGATTGACCCTCCAGACTTCACCTTCTCCTTCTCCTTCTTCTACATCTTCTGATTCACGCTCCAGACTTCACCTTCTCCTTCTCCTTCTTCTACTTCTTCTGCTTCACCCTCCTGACTTCACCTTCTCCTTCTCCTTCTTCTACTTCTTCTGATTCACCCTCCAGACTTCACCTTCTCCTTCTCCTTCTTCTGCTTCTTCTGCATCACCCTCCTGACTTCACCTTCTCCTTCTCCTTCTTCTACTTCTTCTGTTTCACCCTCCAGACTTCACCTTCTCCTTCTCCTTCTTCTGCTTCTTCTGCTTCACCCTCCAGACTGCACCTTCTCCTTCTCCTTCTTCTGCTTCTTTTGCTGCGCCCTCCAGACTTCACCTTCTCCTTCTCCTTCTTCTGCTTCTTCTGCTTCACCCTCCTGACTTCACCTTCTCCTTCTCCTTCTTCTACTTCTTCTGCTTCACCCCCCTGACTTCACCTTCTCCTTCTCCTTCTTCTGCTTCTTCTGATTCACCCTCCTAACTTCACCTTCTCCTTCTCCTTCTTCTGCTTCTTCTGATTCACACCCTCCAGACTTCACCTTCTCCTTCTCCTTCTTCTGCTTCTGATTCACCCTCCAGACCTCACCTTCTCCTTCTCCTTCTTCTACTTCTTCTGATTCACCCTCCAGACTTCATCTTCTCCTTCTTCTTCTTCTGCTTCTTCTGATTCACCCTCCAGACTTCACCTTCTCCTTCTCCTTCTTCTGCTTCTTCTGATTCACCCTCCAGACTTCACCTTCTCCTTCAACTTCTTCTACTTCTTCTGATTCACCCTCCAGACTTCACCTTCTCCTTCTCCTTCTTCTACTTCTTCTGATTCAGCCTCCAGTCTTCACCTTCTCCTTCTCCTTCTTCTGTTTCTTCTGCTTCACCCTCCAGACTTCACCTTCTCCTTCTCTTTCTTCTGCTTCTTCTGATTCACCCTCCAGACTTCACCTTCTCCTTCTCCTTCTTCTGATTCTTCTGATTCACCCTCCAGACTTCACCTTCTCCTTCTCCTTCTTCAGCTTCTTCTGATTCACCCTCCTGACTTCACCTTCTCCTTCTCCTTCTTCTACTTCTTCTGATTCACCCTCCTGACTTCACCTTCTCCTTCTCCTTCTTCTACTTCTTCTGCTTCACCCTCCAGACTTCACCTTCTCCTTCTCCTTCTTCTTCTGATTCACCCTCCAGACGTCACCTTCTCCTTCTTCTGCTTCTTCTGATTCACCCTCCAGACTTCACCTTCTCCTTCTCCTTATTCTGCTTCTTCTGATTCACCCTCCAGACTTCACCTTCTCCTTCTCCTTCTTCTGCTTCTTCTGATTCACCCTCCAGACTTCACCTTCTCCTTCTCCTTCTTCTGCTTCTTCTGATTCACCCTCCAGACTTCACCTTCTCCTTCTCCTTCTTCTACTTCTTCTGATTCACCCTCCAGACTTCATCGTCTCCTTCTCCTTCTTCTGCTTCTTCTGATTCATCCTCCAGACTTCACCTTCTCCTTTTCCTTCTTCTGCTTCTTCTGATTCACCCTCCAGACTTCACCTTCTCCTTCTCCTTCTTCTACATCTTCTGATTCACCCTCCAGACTTCACCTTCTCCTTCTCCTTCTTCTACTTCTTCTGATTCACCCTCCAGACTTCACCTTCTCCATCTCCTTCTTCTGCTTCTTCTGATTCACCCTCCAGACTTCACCTTCTCCATCTCCTTATTCTGCTTCTTCTGATTCACCCTCCAGACTTCACCTTCTCCTTCTCCTTCTTCTGCTTCTTCTGATTCACCATCCAGACTTCACCTTCTCCTTCTCCTTCTTCTGCTTCTTCTGATTCACCCTCCAGACTTCACCTTCTCCTTCTCCTTCTTCTACTTCTTCTGATTCACCCTCCAGACTTCACCTTCTCCTTCTCCTTCTTCTGCTTCTTCTGCTTCACCCTCCAGACTTCACCTTCTCCTTCTCCTTCTTCTGCTTCTTCTGCTGCGCCCTCCAGACTTCACCTTCTCCTTCTCCTTCTTCTGCTTCTTCTGCTTCACCGTCCTGACTTCACCTTCTGCTTCTCCTTCTTCTACTTCTTCTGCTTCACCCCCTGACTTCACCTGCTCCTTCTCCTTCTTCTGCTTCTTCTGATTCACCCTCCTAACTTCACCTTCTCCTTCTCCTTCTTCTGCTTCTTCTGATTCACCCTCCTGACTTCACCTTCTACTTCTCCTTCTTTTGCTTCTTCTGATTCACCCTCCAGACTTCACCTTCTCCTTCTCCTTCTTCTGCTTCTTCTGATTCACCCTCCAGACTTCACCATCTCCTTCTCCTTCTTCTGCTTCTTCTGATTCACCCTCCAGACCGCACCTTCTCCTTCTCCTTCTTCTACTTCTTCTGATTCACCCTCCAGACTTCATCTTCTCCTTCTCCTTCTTCTGCTTCTTATGATTCACCCTCCAGACTTCACCTTCTCCTTCTCCTTCTTCTGCTTCTTCTGATACACCCTCCAGACTTCACCTTCTCCTTCTCCTTCTTCTACTTCTTCTGATTCACCCTTCAGTCTTCACCTTCTCCTTCTCCTTCTTCTGTTTCTTCTGCTTCACCCTCCAGACTTCACCTTCTCCTTCTCCTTCTTCTACTTCTTCTGATTCACCCTCCAGACTTCACCTTCTCCTTCTCCTTCTTCTGCTTCTTCTGCTTCACCCTCCAGACTTAACCATCTCCTTCTCCTTCTTCTGCTTCTTCTGCTTCGCCCTCCAGACTTCACCTTCTCCTTCTCCTTCTTCTGCTTCTTCTGCTTCACCCTCCAGACTTCACCTTCTCCTTCTCCTTCTTCTGCTTCTTCTGCTTCACTCTCCTGACTTCACCTTCTCGTTCTCCTTCTTCTACTTCTTCTGATTCACCCTCCAGACTTCACCTTCTCCATCTCCTTCTTCTACTTCTTCTGATTGACCCTCCAGACTTCACCTTATCCTTCTCCTTCTTCTACTTCTTCTGTTTCACCCTCCAGACTTCACCTTCTCCTTCTCCTTCTTCTACTTCTTCTGTTTCACACTCCAGGCTTCGCCTTCTCCTTCTCCTTCTTCTACTTCTTCTGCTTCACCCTCCTGACTTCACCTTCTCCTTCTCCTTCTTCTACTTCTTCTGATTCACCCTCCAGACTTCACCTTCTCCTTCTCCTTCTTCTGCTTCTTCTGCTTCACCCTGCTGACTTCACCTTCTCCTTCTCCTTCTTCTACTTCTTCTGTTTCACCCTCCAGACTTCACCTTCTTCTTCTCCTTCTTCTGCTTCTTCTGCTTCACCCTCCAGACTGCACCTTCTCCTTCTCCTTCTTCTGCTTCTTCTGCTGCGCCCTCCAGACTTCACCTTCTCCTTCTCCTTCTTCTGCTTCTTCTGCTTCACCCTCCTGACTTCACCTTCTCCTTCTCCTTCTTCTACTTCTTCTGCTTCACCCCCCTGACTTCACCTTCTCCTTCTCCTTCTTCTGCTTCTTCTGATTCACCCTCCTAACTTCACCTTCTCCTTCTCCTTCTTCTGCTTGTTCTGATTCACCCTCCAGACTTCACCTTCTCCTTCTCCTTCTTCTGCTTCTTCTGATTCACCCTCCAGACCTCACCTTCTCCTTCTCCTTCTTCTACTTCTTCTGATTCACCCTCCAGACTTCATCTTCTCCTTCTTCTTCTTCTGCTTCTTCTGATTCACCCTCCAGACTTCACCGTCTCCTTCTCCTTCTTCTGCTCCTTCTGATTCACCCTCCAGACTTCACCTTCTCCTTCAACTTCTTCTACTTCTTCTGATTCACCCTCCAGACTTCACCTTCTCCTTCTCCTTCTTCTACTTCTTCTGATTCAGCCTCCAGTCTTCACCTTCTCCTTCTCCTTCTTCTGTTTCTTCTGCTTCACCCTCCAGACATCACCTTCTCCTTCTCTTTCTTCTGCTTCTTCTGATTCACCCTCCAGACTTCACCTTCTCCTTCTTCTGATTCTTCTGATTCACCCTCCAGACTTCACCTTCTCCTTCTCCTTCTTCAGCTTCTTCTGATTCACCCTCCTGACTTCACCTTCTCCTTCTCCTTCTTCTACTTCTTCTGATTCACCCTCCTGACTTCACCTTCTCCTTCTCCTTCTTCTACTTCTTCTGCATCACCCTCCAGACTTCACCTTCTCCTTCTCCTTCTTCTACTTCTTCTGATTCACCCTCCAGACGTCACCTTCTCCTTCTTCTGCTTCTTCTGATTCACCCTCAAGACTTCACCTTCTCCTTCTCCTTATTCTGCTTCTTCTGATTCACCCTCCAGACTTCACCTTCTCCTTCTCCTTCTTCTGCTTCTTCTGATTCACCCTCCAGACTTCACCTTCTCCTTCTCCTTCTTCTCCTTCTTCTGATTCACCCTCCAGACTTCACCTTCTCCTTCTCCTTCTTCTACTTCTTCTGATTCACCCTCCAGACTTCATCGTCTCCTTCTCCTTCTTCTGCTTCTTCTGATTCATCCTCCAGACTTCACCTTCTCCTTCTCCTTTTCTGCTTCTTCTGATTCACCCTCCAGACTTCAACTTCTCCTTCTCCTTCTTCTACATCTTCTGATTCACCCTCCAGACTTCACCTTCTCCTTCTCCTTCTTCTACTTCTTCTGATTCACCCTCCAGACTTCACCTTCTCCATCTCCTTCTTCTGCTTCTTCTGATTCACCCTCCAGACTTCACCTTCTCCTTCTCCTTATTCTGCTTCTTCTGATTCACCCTCCAGACTTCACCTTCTCCTTCTCCTTCTTCTGCTTCTTCTAACTCACCCTCCAGACTTCACCTTCTCCTTCTCCTTCTTCTGCTTCTTCTGATTCACCCTCCAGACTTCACCTTCTCCTTCTCCTTCTTCTACTTCTTCTGATTCACCCTCCAGACTTCACCTTCTCCTTCTCCTTCTTCTTCTTCTTCTGATTCACCCTGCAGACTTCACCTTCTCCTTCTCCTTCGTCTACTTCTTCTGATTCACCGTCCAGACTACACCTTCTCCTTCTCCTTCTTCTACTTCTTCTGATTCACCCTCCAGACTTCACCTTCTCCTTCTCCTTCTTCTGCTTCTTCTGATTCACCCTCCAGACTTCACCTTCTCCTTCTCCTTCTTCTACTTCTTCTGATTGACCCTCCAGACTTCACCTTCTCCTTCTCCTTCTTCTACATCTTCTGATTCACGCTCCAGACTTCACCTTCTCCTTCTCCTTCTTCTACTTCTTCTGCTTCTCCCTCCAGACTTCACCTTCTCCTTCTCTTTCTTCTACTTCATCTGATTCACCCTCCAGACTTCACCTTCTCCTTCTCCTTCTTCTACTTCTTCTGATTCACCCTCCAGACTTCACCTTCTCCTTCTCCTTCTTCTACTTCTTCTGATTCACCCTCCAGACTTCACCTTCTCCTTCTCCTTCTTCTACTTCTTCTGATTCACCCTCCTGACTTCACCTTCTCCTTCTCCTTCTTCTGCTTCTTCTGCTTCACCCTCCAAACTTCACCTTCTCCTTCTCCTTCTTCTGCTTCTTCTGCTTCACCCTCCAGACTTCACCTTCTCCTTCTCCTTCTTCTGCTTCTTCTGCTTCACCCTCCTGACTTCACCTTCTCCTTCTCCTTCTTCTACTTCTTCTGATTCACCCTCCAGACTTCACCTTCTCCTTCTCCTTCTTCTGCTTCTTCTGCTTCACCCTCCAGACTTCACCTTCTCCTTCTCCTTCTTATGCTTCTTCTGCTTCGCCCTCCAGACTTCACCTTCTCCTTCTCCTTCCTCTGCTTCTTCTGCTTCACCCTCCAGACTTCACCTTCTCCTTCTCCTTCTTCTACTTCTTCTGATTCACCCTCCAGACTTCACCTTCTCCTTCTCCTTCTACTTCTTCTGATTCTCCCTCCAGACTTCACCTTCTCCTTCTCCTTCTTCTGCTTCTTCTGATTCACCCTCCAGACTTCACCTTCTCCTTCTCCTTCTTCTGCTTCTTCTGATTCACCCTCCAGACTTCACCTTCTCCTTCTCCTTCTTCTACTTCTTCTGATTGACCCTCCAGACTTCACCTTCTCCTTCTCCTTCTTCTACATCTTCTGATTCACGCTCCAGACTTCACCTTCTCCTTCTCCTTCTTCTACTTCTTCTGCTTCACCCTCCTGACTTCACCTTCTCCTTCTCCTTCTTCTACTTCTTCTGATTCACCCTCCAGACTTCACCTTCTCCTTCTCCTTCTTCTGCTTCTTCTGCATCACCCTCCTGACTTCACCTTCTCCTTCTCCTTCTTCTACTTCTTCTGTTTCACCCTCCAGACTTCACCTTCTCCTTCTCCTTCTTCTGCTTCTTCTGCTTCACCCTCCAGACTGCACCTTCTCCTTCTCCTTCTTCTGCTTCTTCTGCTGCGCCCTCCAGACTTCACCTTCTCCTTCTCCTTCTTCTGCTTCTTCTGCTTCACCCTCCTGACTTCACCTTCTCCTTCTCCTTCTTCTACTTCTTCTGCTTCACCCCCCTGACTTCACCTTCTCCTTCTCCTTCTTCTGCTTCTTCTGATTCACCCTCCTAACTTCACCTTCTCCTTCTCCTTCTTCTGCTTCTTCTGATTCACCCTCCAGACTTCACCTTCTCCTTCTCCTTCTTCTGCTTCTTCTGATTCACCCTCCAGACCTCACCTTCTCCTTCTCCTTCTTCTACTTCTTCTGATTCACCCTCCAGACTTCATCTTCTCCTTCTTCTTCTTCTGCTTCTTCTGATTCACCCTCCAGACTTCACCTTCTCCTTCTCCTTCTTCTGCTTCTTCTGATTCACCCTCCAGACTTCACCTTCTCCTTCAACTTCTTCTACTTCTTCTGATTCACCCTCCAGACTTCACCTTCTCCTTCTCCTTCTTCTACTTCTTCTGATTCAGCCTCCAGTCTTCACCTTCTCCTTCTCCTTCTTCTGTTTCTTCTGCTTCACCCTCCAGACTTCACCTTCTCCTTCTCTTTCTTCTGCTTCTTCTGATTCACCCTCCAGACTTCACCTTCTCCTTCTCCTTCTTCTGATTCTTCTGATTCACCCTCCAGACTTCACCTTCTCCTTCTCCTTCTTCAGCTTCTTCTGATTCACCCTCCTGACTTCACCTTCTCCTTCTCCTTCTTCTACTTCTTCTGATTCACCCTCCTGACTTCACCTTCTCCTTCTCCTTCTTCTACTTCTTCTGCTTCACCCTCCAGACTTCACCTTCTCCTTCTCCTTCTTCTACTTCTTCTGATTCACCCTCCAGACGTCACCTTCTCCTTCTTCTGCTTCTTCTGATTCACCCTCCAGACTTCACCTTCTCCTTCTCCTTATTCTGCTTCTTCTGATTCACCCTCCAGACTTCACCTTCTCCTTCTCCTTCTTCTGCTTCTTCTGATTCACCCTCCAGACTTCACCTTCTCCTTCTCCTTCTTCTGCTTCTTCTGATTCACCCTCCAGACTTCACCTTCTCCTTCTCCTTCTTCTACTTCTTCTGATTCACCCTCCAGACTTCATCGTCTCCTTCTCCTTCTTCTGCTTCTTCTGATTCATCCTCCAGACTTCACCTTCTCCTTTTCCTTCTTCTGCTTCTTCTGATTCACCCTCCAGACTTCACCTTCTCCTTCTCCTTCTTCTACATCTTCTGATTCACCCTCCAGACTTCACCTTCTCCTTCTCCTTCTTCTACTTCTTCTGATTCACCCTCCAGACTTCACCTTCTCCATCTCCTTCTTCTGCTTCTTCTGATTCACCCTCCAGACTTCACCTTCTCCATCTCCTTATTCTGCTTCTTCTGATTCACCCTCCAGACTTCACCTTCTCCTTCTCCTTCTTCTGCTTCTTCTGATTCACCATCCAGACTTCACCTTCTCCTTCTCCTTCTTCTGCTTCTTCTGATTCACCCTCCAGACTTCACCTTCTCCTTCTCCTTCTTCTACTTCTTCTGATTCACCCTCCAGACTTCACCTTCTCCTTCTCCTTCTTCTGCTTCTTCTGATTCACCCTGCAGACTTCACCTTCTCCTTCGTCTACTTCTTCTGATTCACCTTCCAGACTACACTTTCTCCTTCTCCTTCTTCTACTTCTTCTGATTCACCCTCCAGACTTCACCTTCTCCTTCTCCTTCTTCTGCTTCTTCTGATTCACCCTCCAGAGTTCACCTTCTCCTTCTCCTTCTTCTACTTCTTCTGATTGACCCGCCAGACTTCACCTTCTCCTTCTCCTTCTTCTACATCTTCTGATTCACGCTCCAGACTTCACCTTCTCCTTCTCCTTCTTCTACTTCTTCTGCTTCTCCCTCCAGACTTCACCTTCTCCTTCTCTTTCTTCTACTTCATCTGATTCACCCTCCAGACTTCACCTTCTCCTTCTCCTTCTTCTACTTCTTCTGATTCACCCTCCAGACTTCACCTTCTCATTCTCCTTCTTCTACTTCTTCTGATTCACCCTCCAGACTTCACCTTCTCCTTCTCCTTCTTCTACTTCTTCTGATTCACCCTCCTGACTTCACCATCTCCTTCTCCTTCTTCTGCTTCTTCTGCTTCACCCTCCAACCTTCACCTTCTCCTTCTCCTTCTTCTGCTTCTTCTGCTTCACCCTCCAGACTTCATCTTCTCCTTCTCCTTCTTCTGCTTCTTCTGCTTCACCCTCCTGACTTCACCTTCTCCTTCTCCTTCTTCTACTTCTTCTGATTCACCCTCCAGACTTCACCTTCTCCTTCTCCTTCTTCTGCTTCTTCTGCTTCACCCTCCAGACTTCACCTTCTCCTTCTCCTTCTTATGCTTCTTCTGCTTCGCCCTCCAGACTTCACCTTCTCCTTCTCCTTCTTCTGCTTCTTCTGCTTCACCCTCCAGACTTCACCTTCTCCTTCTCCTTCTTCTGCTTCTTCTGCTTCACTCTCCTGACTTCACCTTCTCCTTCTCCTTCTTCTACTTCTTCTGATTCACCCTCCAGAATTCACCTTCTCCTTCTCCTTCTTCTACTTCTTCTGATTCTCCCTCCAGACTTCACCTTCTCCTTCTCCTTCTTCTGCTTCTTCTGATTCACCCTCCAGACTTCACCTTCTCCTTCTCCTTATTCTGCTTCTTCTGATTCACCCTCCAGACTTCACCTTCTCCTTCTCCTTCTTCTGCTTCTTCTGATTCACCCTCCAGACTTCACCTTCTCCTTCTTCTTCTGATTCACCCTCCAGACTTCACCTTCTCCTTCTCCTTCTTCGACTTCTTCTGATTCACCCTCCAGACTTCACCTTCTCCTTCTCCTTCTTCTGCTTCTTCTGATTCACCCTGCAGACTTCACCTTCTCCTTCTCCTTCGTCTACTTCTTCTGATTCACCGTCCAGACTACACCTTCTCCTTCTCCTTCTTCTACTTCTTCTGATTCACCCTCCAGACTTCATCTTCTCCTTCTCCTTCTTCTGCTTCTTCTGATTCACCCTCCAGACTTCACCTTCTCCTTCTCCTTCTTCTACTTCTTCTGATTGACCCTCCAGACTTCACCTTCTCCTTCTCCTTCTTCTACTTCTTCTGATTCACCCTCCAGACTTCAACTTCTCCTTCTCCTTCTTCTGCTTCTCCCTCCAGACTTCACCTTCTCCTTCTCCTTCTTCTGCTTCTTCTGATTCACCCTCCAGACTTCACCTTCTCCTTCTCCTTCTTCTACTTCTTCTGATTCACCCTCCAGACTTCACCTTCTCCTTCTCCTTCTTCTACTTCTTCTGATTCACCCTCCAGACTTCACCTTCTCCTTCTCCTTCTTCTGCTTCTTCTGCTTCACCCTCCAGACTTCACCTTCTCCTTCTACTTCTTCTGCTTCTTCTGCTTCGCCCTCCAGACTTCACCTTCTCCTTCTCCTTCTTCTGCTTCTTCTGCTTCACCCTCCAGACTTCAACTTCTCCTTCTCCTTCTTCTGCTTCTTCTGCTTCACTCTCCTGACTTCACCTTCTCCTTCTCCTTCTTCTACTTCTTCTGATTCACCCTCCAGACTTCACCTTCTCCTTCTCCTTCTTCTGCTTCTTCTGCTTCACCCTCCAGACTTCACCTTCTCCTTCTCCTTCTTCTGCTTCTTCTGCTGCGCCCTCCAGACTTCACCTTCTCCTTCTCCTTCTTCTGCTTCTTCTGCTTCACCGTCCTGACTTCACCTTCTGCTTCTCCTTCTTCTACTTCTTCTGCTTCACCCCCTGACTTCACCTGCTCCTTCTCCTTCTTCTGCTTCTTCTGATTCACCCTCCTAACTTCACCTTCTCCTTCTCCTTCTTCTGCTTCTTCTGATTCACCCTCCAGACTTCACCATCTCCTTCTCCTTCTTCTGCTTCTTCTGATTCACCCTCCAGACCGCAACTTCTCCTTCTCCTTCTTCTACTTCTTCTGATTCACCCTCCAGACTTCATCTTCTCCTTCTCCTTCTTCTGCTTCTTATGATTCACCCTCCAGACTTCACCTTCTCCTTCTCCTTCTTCTGCTTCTTCTGATACACCCTACAGACTTCACCTTCTCCTTCTCCTTCTTCTACTTCTTCTGATTCACCCTTCAGTCTTCACCTTCTCCTTCTCCTTCTTCTGTTTCTTCTGCTTCACCCTCCAGACTTCACCTTCTCCTTCTCCTTCTTCTACTTCTTCTGATTCACCCTCCAGACTTCACCTTCTCCTTCTCCTTCTTCTGCTTCTTCTGCTTCACCCTCCAGACTTAACCATCTCCTTCTCCTTCTTCTGCTTCTTCTGCTTCGCCCTCCAGACTTCACCTTCTCCTTCTCCTTCTTCTGCTTCTTCTGCTTCACCCTCCAGACTTCACCTTCTCCTTCTCCTTCTTCTGCTTCTTCTGCTTCACTCTCCTGACTTCACCTTCTCGTTCTCCTTCTTCTACTTCTTCTGATTCACCCTCCAGACTTCACCTTCTCCTTCTCCTTCTTCTTCTTCTTCTGATTCACCCTCCAGACTTCACCTTCTCCTTCTCCTTCTTCTGCTTCTTCTGATTCACCCTCCAGACTTCACCTTCTCATTCTCCTTATTCTGCTTCTTCTGATTCACCCTCCAGACTTCACCTTCTCCTTCTCCTTCTTCTGCTTCTTCTGATTCACCCTCCAGACTTCACCTTCTCCTTCTTCTTCTGATTCACCCTCCAGACTTCACCTTCTCCTTCTCCTTCTTCTACTTCTTCTGATTCACCCTCCAGACTTCACCTTATCCTTCTCCTTCTTCTGCTTGTTCTGATTCACCCTGCAGACTTCACCTTCTCCTTCTCCTTCGTCTACTTCTTCTGATTCACCGTCCAGACTACACCTTCTCCTTCTCCTTCTTCTACTTCTTCTGATTCACCCTCCAGACTTCATCTTCTCCTTCTCCTTCTTCTGCTTCTTCTGATTCACCCTCCAGACTTCACCTTCTCCTTTTCCTTCTTCTACTTCTTCTGATTGACCCTCCAGACTTCACCTTCTCCTTCTCCTTCTTCTACTTCTTCTGATTCACCCTCCAGACTTCAACTTCTCCTTCTCCTTCTTCTACTTCTTCTGCTTCTCCCTCCAGACTTCACCTTCTCCTTCTTCTGCTTCTTCTGATTCACCCTCCAGACTTCACATTCTCCTTCTCCTTCTTCTACTTCTTCTGATTCACCTTCCAGACTTCACCTTCTCCTTCTCCTTCTTCTACGTCTTCTGATTCACCCTCCAGACTTCACCTTCTCCTTCTCCTTCTTCTACTTCTTCTGATTCAACCTCCTTACTTCACCTTCTCCTTCTCCTTCTTCTGCTTCTTCTGCTTCACCCTCCAGACTTCACCTTCTCCTTCTCCTTCTTCTGCTTCTTCTGCTTCACCCTCCAGACTTCACCTTCTCCTTCTCCTTCTTCTGCTTCTTCTGCTTCACCCTCCTGACTTCACCTTCTCCTTCTCCTTCTTCTACTTCTTCTGATTCACCCTCCAGACTTCACCTTCTCCTTCTCCTTCTTCTGCTTCTTCTGCTTCACCCTCCAGACTTCAACTTCTCCTTCTCCTTCTTCTGCTTCTTCTGCTTCGCCCTCCAGACTTCACCTTCTCCTTCTCCTTCTTCTGCTTCTTCTGCTTCACCCTCCAGACTTCACCTTCTCCTTCTCCTTCTTCTGCTTCTTCTGCTTCACTCTCCAGACTTCACCTTCTCCTTCTCCTTCTTCTGCTTCTTCTGATTCACCCTCCAGACCTCACCTTCTCCTTCTCCTTCTTCTACTTCTTCTGATTCACCCTCCAGACTTCATCTTCTCCTTCTCCTTCTTCTGCTTCTTCTGATTCACCCTCCAGACTTCACCTTCTCCTTCTCCTTCTTCTGCTTCTTCTGATTCACCCTCCAGACTTCACCTTCTCCTTCTCCTTCTTCTACTTCTTCTGATTCACCCTTCAGTCTTCACCTTCTCCTTCTCCTTCTTCTGTTTCTTCTGCTTCACCCTCCAGACTTCACCTTCTCCTTCTCCTTCTTCTACTTCTTCTGATTCACCCTCCAGACATCACCTTCTCCTTCTCCTTCTTCTGCTTCTTCTGCTTCACCCTCCAGACTTCACCTTCTCCTTCTCCTTCTTCTGCTTCTTCTGCTTCGCCCTCCAGACTTCACCTTCTCCTTCTCCTTCTTCTGCTTCTTCTGCTTCACCCTCCAGACTTCACCTTCTCCTTCTCCTTCTTCTGCTTCTTCTGCTTCACTCTCCTGACTTCACCTTCTCCTTCTCCTTCTTCTACTTCTTCTGATTCACCCTCCAGACTTCAACTTCTCCTTCTCCTTCTTCTACTTCTTCTGATTCACCCTCCAGACTTCACCTTCTCCTTCTCCTTCTTCTGCTTCTTCTGATTCACCCTCCAGACTTCACCATCTCCTTCTCCTTATTCTGCTTCTTCTGATTCACCCTCCAGACTTCACCTTCTCCTTCTCCTTCTCCTGCTTCTTCTGATTCATCCTCCAGACTTCACCTTCTCCTTCTTCTTCTGATTCACCCTCCAGACTTCACCTTCTCCTTCTCCTTCTTCTACTTCTTCTGATACACCCTCCAGACTTCACCTTCTCCTTCTCCTTCTTCTGCTTCTTCTGATTCACCCTGCAGACTTCACCTTCTCCTTCTCCTTCGTCTACTTCTTCTGATTCACCGTCCAGACTACACCTTCTCCTTCTCCTTCTTCTACTTCTTCTGATTCACCCTCCAGACTTCATCTTCTCCTTCTCCTTCTTCTGCTTCTTCTGATTTACCCTCCAGACTTCACCTTCTCCTTCTCCTTCTTCTACTTCTTCTGATTGACCCTCCAGACTTCACCTTCTCCTTCTCCTTCTTCTACTTCTTCTGATTCACCCTCCAGACTTCAACTTCTCCTTCTCCTTCTTCTACTTCTTCTGCTTCTCCCTCCAGACTTCACCTTCTCCTTCTCCTTCTTCTGCTTCTTCTGATTCACCCTCCAGACTTCACATTCTCCTTCTCCTTCTTTTACTTCTTCTGATTCACCCTCCAGACTTCACCTTCTCCTTCTCCTTCTTCTACGTCTTCTGATTCACCCTCCAGACTTAACCTTCTCCTTCTCCTTCTTCTACTTCTTCTGATTCACCCTCCTTACTTCACCTTCTCCTTCTCCTTCTTCTGCTTCTTCTGCTTCACACTCCAGACTTCACCTTCTCCTTCTCCTTCTTCTGCTTCTTCTGCTTCACCCTCCAGACTTCACCTTCTCCTTCTCCTTCTTCTGCTTCTTCTGCTTCACCCTCCTGACTTCACCTTCTCCTTCTCCTTCTTCTACTTCTTCTGATTCACCCTCCAGACTTCACCTTCTCCTTCTCCTTCTTCTGCTTCTTCTGCTTCACCCTCCAGACTTCACCTTCTCCTTCTCCTTCTTCTGCTTCTTCTGCTTCGCCCTCCAGACTTCACCTTCTCCTTCTCCTTCTTCTGCTTCTTCTGCTTCACCCTCCAGACTTCACCTTCTCCTTCTCCTTCTTCTGCTTCTTCTGCTTCACTCTCCTGACTTCACCTTCTCCCTCTCCTTCTTCTACTTCTTCTGATTCACCCTCCAGACTTCACCTTCTCCTTCTCCTTCTTCTGCTTCTTCTGCTTCACCCTCCAGACTTCACCTTCTCCTTCTCCTTCTTCGGCTTCTTCTGCTGCGCCCTCCAGACTTCACCTTCTCCTTCTCCTTCTTCTGCTTCTTCTGCTTCACCGTCCTGACTTCACCTTCTCCTTCTCCTTCTTCTACTTCTTCTGCTTCACCCCCCTCACTTCACCTGCTCCTTCTCCTTCTTCTGCTTCTTCTGATTCACCCTCCTAACTTCACCTTCTCCTTCTCCTTCTTCTGCTTCTTCTGATTCACCCTCCTGACTTCACCTTCTCCTTCTCCTTCTTTTGCTTCTTCTGATTCACCCTCCAGACTTCACCTTCTCCTTCTCCTTCTTCTGCTTCTTCTGATTCACCCTCCAGACTTCACCTTCTCCTTCTCCTTCTTCTACTTCTTCTGATTCACCCTCCAGACTTCATCTTCTCCTTCTCCTTCTTCTGCTTCATCTGATTCACCCTCCAGACTTCACCTTCTCCTTCTCCTTCTTCTGCTTCTTCTGATTCACCCTCCAGACTTCACCTTCTCCTTCGCCTTCTTCTACTTCTTCTGATTCACCCTCCAGACTTCACCTTCTCCTTCTCCTTCTTCTACTTCTTCTGATTCACCCTTCAGTCTTCACCTTCTCCTTCTCCTTCTTCTGTTTCTTCTGCTTCACCCTCCAGACTTCACCTTCTCCTTCTCCATCTTCTGCTTCTTCTGCTTCACCCTCCTGACTTCACCTTCTCCTTCTCCTTCTTCTACTTCTTCTGATTCACCCTCCAGACTTCACCTTCTCCTTCTCCTTCTTCAGCTTCTTCTGCTTCACCCTCCAGACTTCACCTTCTCCTTCTCCTTCTTCTGCTTCTTCTGCTTCGCCCTCCAGACTTCACCTTCTCCTTCTCCTTCTTCTGCTTCTTCTGCTTCACCCTCCAGACTTCACCTTCTCCTTCTCCTTCTTCTGCTTCTTCTGCTTCACTCTCCTGACTTCACCTTCTCCTTCTCCTTCTTCTACTTCTTCTGATTCACCCTCCAGACTTCACCTTCTCCTTCTCCTTCTTCTGCTTCTTCTGCTTCACCCTCCAGACTTCACCTTCTCCTTCTCCTTCTTCTGCTTCTTCTGCTGCGCCCTCCAGACTTCACCTTCTCCTTCTCCTTCTTCTGCCTCTTCTGCTTCACCGTCCTGACTTCACCTTCTCCTTCTCCTTCTTCTACTTCTTCTGCTTCACCCCCCTGACTTCACCTTCTCCTTCTCCTTCTTCTGCTTCTTCTGATTCACCCTCCTAACTTCACCTTCTCCTTCTCCTTCTTCTGCTTCTTCTGATTCACCCTCCTGACTTCACCTTCTCCTTCTCCTTCTTTTGCTTCTTCTGATTCACCCTCCAGACATCACCTTCTCCTTCTCCTTCTTCTGCTTCTTCTGATTCACCCTCCAGGCTTCACCTTCTCCTTCTCCTTCTTCTGCTTCTTCTGATTCACCCTCCAGACCTCACCTTCTCCTTCTCCTTCTTCTACTTCTTCTGATTCACCCTCCAGACTTCATCTTCTCCTTCTCCTTCTTCTGCTTCTTCTGATTCACCCTCCAGACTTCACCTTCTCCTTCTCCTTCTTCTGCTTCTTCTGATTCACCCTCCAGACTTCACCTTCTCCTTCTCCTTCTTCTACTTCTTCTGATTCACCCTCCAGACGTCACCTTCTCCTTCTCCTTCTTCTACTTCTTCTGATTCACCCTTCAGTCTTCACCTTCTCCTTCTCCTTCTTCTGTTTCTTCTGCTTCACCCTCCAGACTTCACCTTCTCCTTCTCTTTCTTCTGCTTCTTCTGATTCACCCTCCAGACTTCACCTTCTCCTTCTCCTTCTTCTGATTCTTCTGATTCACCCTCCAGACTTCACCTTCTCCTTCTCCTTCTTCTGCTTCTTCTGAATCACCCTCCTGACTTCACCTTCTCCTTCTCCTTCTTCTACTTCTTCTGATTCACCCTCCTGACTTCACCTTCTCCTTCTCCTTCTTCTACTTCTTCTGCTTCACCCTCCAGACTTCACCTTCTCCTTCTCCTTCTTCTACTTCTTCTGATTCACCCTCCAGACTTCACCTTCTCCTTCTACTTCTTCTGCTTCTTCTGATTCACCCTCCAGACTTCACCTTCTCCTTCTCCTTATTCTGCTTCTTCTGATTCACCCTCCAGACTTCACCTTCTCCTTCTCCTTCTTCTGCTTCTTCTGATTCACCCTCCAGACTTCACCTTCTCCTTCTCCTTCTTCTGCTTCTTCTGATTCACCCTCCAGACTTCACCTTCTCCTTCTCCTTCTTCTACTTCTTGTGATTCACCCTCCAGACTTCATCGTCTCCTACTCCTTCTTCTGCTTCTTCTGATTCACCCTCCAGACTTCACCTTCTCCTTCTCCTTCTTCTGCTTCTTCTGATTCACCCTCCAGTCTACACCTTCTCCTTCTCCTTCTTCTACTTCTTCTGATTCACCCTCCAGACTTCACCTTCTCCTTCTCCTTCTTCTACTTCTTCTGATTCACCTTCCAGTCTACACCTTCTCCTTCTCCTTCTTCTACTTCTTCTGATTCACCCTCCAGACTTCACCTTCTCCTTCTCCTTCTTCTGCTTCTTGTGATTCACCCTCCAGACTTCACCTTCTCCTTCTCCTTCTTCTGCTTCTTCTGATTCACCCTCCAGACTTCACCTTCTCCTTCGCCTTCTTCTACTTCTTCTGATTCACCCTCCAGACTTCACCTTCTCCTTCTCCTTCTTCTACTTCTTCTGATTCACCCTTCAGTCTTCACCTTCTCCTTCTCCTTCTTCTGTTTCTTCTGCTTCACCCTCCAGACTTCACCTTCTCCTTCTCTTTCTTCTGCTTCTTCTGATTCACCCTCCAGACTTCACCTTCTCCTTCTTCTGATTCTTCTGTTTCACCCTCCAGACTTCACCTTCTCCTTCTCCATCTTCTGCTTCTTCTGCTTCACCCTCCTGACTTCACCTTCTCCTTCTCCTTCTTCTACTTCTTCTGATTCACCCTCCAGACTTCACCTTCTCCTTCTCCTTCTTCAGCTTCTTCTGCTTCACCCTCCAGACTTCACCTTCTCCTTCTCCTTCTTCTGCTTCTTCTGCTTCGCCCTCCAGACTTCACCTTCTCCTTCTCCTTCTTCTGCTTCTTCTGCTTCACCCTCCAGACTTCACCTTCTCCTTCTCCTTCTTCTGCTTCTTCTGCTTCACTCTCCTGACTTCACCTTCTCCTTCTCCTTCTTCTACTTCTTCTGATTCACCCTCCAGACTTCACCTCCTCCTTCTCCTTCTTCTGCTTCTTCTGCTTCACCCTCCAGACTTCACCTTCTCCTTCTCCTTCTTCTGCTTCTTCTGCTGCGCCCTCCAGACTTCACCTTCTCCTTCTCCTTCTTCTGCCTCTTCTGCTTCACCGTCCTGACTTCACCTTCTCCTTCTCCTTCTTCTACTTCTTCTGCTTCACCCCCCTGACTTCACCTGCTCCTTCTCCTTCTTCTGCTTCTTCTGATTCACCCTCCTAACTTCACCTTCTCCTTCTCCTTCTTCTGCTTCTTCTGATTCACCCTCCTGACTTCACCTTCCCCTTCTCCTTCTTTTGCTTCTTCTGATTCACCCTCCAGACATCACCTTCTCCTTCTCCTTCTTCTGCTTCTTCTGATTCACCCTCCAGACTTCACCTTCTCCTTCTCCTTCTTCTGCTTCTTCTGATTCACCCTCCAGACCTCACCTTCTCCTTCTCCTTCTTCTACTTCTTCTGATTCACCCTCCAGACTTCATCTTCTCCTTCTCCTTCTTCTGCTTCTTCTGATTCACCCTCCAGACTTCACCTTCTCCTTCTCCTTCTTCTGCTTCTTCTGATTCACCCTCCAGACTTCACCTTCTCCTTCTCCTTCTTCTACTTCTTCTGATTCACCCTCCAGACCTCACCTTCTCCTTCTCCTTCTTCTACTTCTTCTGATTCACCCTTCAGTCTTCACCTTCTCCTTCTCCTTCTTCTGTTTCTTCTGCTTCACCCTCCAGACTTCACCTTCTCCTTCTCTTTCTTCTGCTTCTTCTGATTCACCCTCCAGACTTCACCTTCTCCTTCTCCTTCTTCTGATTCTTCTGATTCACCCTCCAGACTTCACCTTCTCCTTCTCCTTCTTCTGCTTCTTCTGAATCACCCTCCTGACTTCACCTTCTCCTTCTCCTTCTTCTACTTCTTCTGCTTCACCCTCCAGACTTCACCTTCTCCTTCTCCTTCTTCTACTTCTTCTGATTCACCCTCCAGACTTCACCTTCTCCTTCTACTTCTTCTGCTTCTTCTGATTCACCCTCCAGACTTCACCTTCTCCTTCTCCTTATTCTGCTTCTTCTGATTCACCCTCCAGACTTCACCTTCTCCTTCTCCTTCTTCTGCTTCTTCTGATTCACCCTCCAGACTTCACCTTCTCCTTCTCCTTCTTCTGCTTCTTCTGATTCACCCTCCAGACTTCACCTTCTCCTTCTCCTTCTTCTACTTCTTCTGATTCACCCTCCAGACTTCATCGTCTCCTTCTCCTTCTTCTGCTTCTTCTGATTCACCCTCCAGACTTCACCTTCTCCTTCTCCTTCTTCTGCTTCTTCTGATTCACCCTCCAGTCTTCACCTTCTCCTTCTCCTTCTTTTACTTCTTCTGATTCACCCTCCAGACTTCACCTTCTCCTTCTCCTTCTTCTACTTCTTCTGATTCACCCTCCAGACTTCACCTTCTGCTTCTCCTTCTTCTGCTTCTTCTGATTCACCCTCCAGACTTCACCTTCTCCTTCTCCTTATTCTGCTTCTTCTGATTCACCCTCCAGACTTCACCTTCTCCTTCTCCTTCTTCTGCTTCTTCTGATTCACCCTCCAGACTTCACCTTCTCCTTCTCCTTCTTCTGCTTCTTCTGATTCACCCTCCAGACTTCACCTTCTCCTTCTGCTTCTTCTACTTCTTCTGATTCACCCTCCAGACTTCACCTTCCCCTTCTCCTTCTTCTGCTTCTTCTGCTTCGGCCTCCAGACTTCACCTTCTCCTTCTCCTTCTTCTGCTTCTTCTGCTTCACCCTCCAGACTTCACCTTCTCCTTCTCCTTCTTCTGCTTCTTCTGCTTCACTCTCCTGACTTCACCTTCTCCTTCTCCTTCTTCTACTTCTTCTGATTCACCCTCCAGACTTCACCTTCTCCTTCTCCTTCTTCTGCTTCTTCTGCTTCACACTCCAGACTTCACCTTCTCCTTCTCCTTCTTCTGCTTCTTCTGCTGCGCCCTCCAGACTTCACCTTCTCCTTCTCCTTCTTCTGCTTCTTCTGCTTCACCCTCCTGACTTCACCTTCTCCTTCTCCTTCTTCCACTTCTTCTGATTCACCCTCCAGACTTCACCTTCTCCTTCTGCTTCTTCTACTTCTTCTGCTTCACCCTCCAGACTTCACCTTCCCCTTCTCCTTCTTCTGCTTCTTCTGCTTCGCCCTCCAGACTTCACCTTCTCCTTCTCCTTCTTCTGCTTCTTCTGCTTCACCCTCCAGACTTCACCTTCTCCTTCTCCTTCTTCTGCTTCTTCTGCTTCACTCTCCTGACTTCACCTTCTCCTTCTCCTTCTTCTACTTCTTCTGATTCACCCTCCAGACTTCACCTTCTCCTTCTCCTTCTTCTGCTTCTTCTGCTTCACCCTCCAGACTTCACCTTCTCCTTCTCCTTCTTCTGCTTCTTCTGCTGCGCCCTCCAGACTTCACCTTCTCCTTCTCCTTCTTCTGCTTCTTCTGCTTCACCCTCCTGACTTCACCTTCTCCTTCTCCTTCTTCCACTTCTTCTGCTTCACCCCCCTGACTTCACCTGCTCCTTCTCCTTCTTCTGCTTCTTCTGGTTCACCCTCCTAACTTTACCTTCTGCTTCTCCTTCTTCTGCTTCTTCTGATTCACCCCCCTGACTTCACCTTCTCCTTCTCCTTCTTCTGCTTCTTCTAATTCACCCTCCAGACTTCACCTTCTCCTTCTCCTTCTTCTGCTTCTTCTGATTCACCCTCCAGACTTCACCTTCTCCTTCTCCTTCTTCTGCTTCTTCTGATTCACCCTCCTAACTTCACCTTCTCCTTCTCCTTCTTCTGCTTCTTCTGATTCACCCTCCTGACTTCACCTTCTCCTTCTCCTTCTTCTGCTTCTTCTGATTCACCCTCCAGACTTCACCTTCTCCTTCTCCTTCTTCTGCTTCTTCTGATACACCCTCCAGACTTCACCTTCTCCTTCTCCTTCTTCTGCTTCTTCTGATTCACCCTCCAGACCTCACCTTCTCCTTCTACTTCTTCTACTACTTCTGATTCACCCTCCAGACTTCATCTTCTCCTTCTCCTTCTTCTGCTTCTTCTGATTCACCCTCCAGACTTCACCTTCTCCTTCTCCTTCTTCTACTTCTTCTGATTCACCCTCCAGACCTCACCTTCTCCTTCTCCTTCTTCTACTTCTTCTGATACATCCTCCAGTCTTCACCTTCTCCTTCTCCTTCTTCTGTTTCTTCTGCTTCACCCTCCAGAATTCACCTTCTCCTTCTCTTTCTTCTGCTTCTTCAGATTCACCCTCCAGACTTCACCTTCTCCTTCTCCTTCTTCTGATTCTTCTGATTCACTCTCCAGACTTCACCTTCTACTTCTCCTTCTTCTGCTTCTTCTGATTCACACTCCTGACTTCACCTTCTCCTTCTCCTTCTTCTACTTCTTCTGATTCACCCTCCTGACTTCACCTTCTCCTTCTCCTTCTTCTACTTCTTCTGCTTCACCCTCCAGACTTCACCTTCTCCTTCTCCTTCTTCTACTGCTTCTGATTCACCCTCCAGACTTCACCTTCTCCTTCTCCTTCTTCTACTTCTTCTGATTCACCCTCCAGACTTCACCTTCTCCTTCTCCTTCTTCTACTTCTTCTGATTCACCCTCCAGACTTCACCTTCTCCTTCTCCTTCTTCTGCACTTCTGATTCACCCTCCAGACTTCACCTTCTCCTTCTCCTTATTCTGCTTCTTCTGATTCTCCCTCCAGACTTCACCTTCTCCTTCTCCTTCTTCTGCTTCTTCTGATTCACCCTCCAGACTTCACCTTCTCCTTTTCCTTCTTCTGCTTCTTCTGATTCATCCTCCAGACTTCACCTTCTCATTCTCCTTCTTCTACTTCTTCTGATTCACCCTCCAGACTTCACCTTCTCCTTCTCGTTCTTCTGCTTCTTCTGATTCACCATCCAGACTTCACCTTCTCCTTCTCCTTCGTCAACTTCTTCTGATTCACCCTCCAGACTACACCTTCTCCTTCTCCTTCTTCTACTTCTGCTGATTCACCCTCCAGACTTCACCTTCTCCTTCTCGTTCTTCTGCTTCTTCTGATTCACCCTCCAGACTTCACCTTCTCCTTCTCCGTCTTCTACTTCTTCTGATTCACCCTCCAGACTTCACCTTCTCCTTCTCCTTCTTCTACTTCTTCTAATTCACCCTCCAGACTTCACCTTCTCCTTCTCCTTCTTCTACTTCTTCTGCTTCTCCCTCCAGACGTCACCTTCTCCTTCTCCTTCTTCTGCTTCTTCTGATTCACCCTCCAGACTTCACCTTCTCCTTCTCCTTCTTCTACTTCTTCTGTTTCACCCTCCAGACTTCACCTTCTCCTTCTCCTTCTTCTACTTCTTCTGATTCACCCTCCAGACTTCACCTTCTCCTTCTCCTTCTTCTACTTCTTCCGATTCACCCTCCTGACTTCACCTTCTCCTTCTCCTTCTTCTGCTTCTTCTGCTTCACCCTCCTGACTTCACCTTCTCCTTCTCCTTCTTCTACTTCTTCTGATTCACCCTCCTGACTTCACCTTCTCCTTCTCCTTCTTCTGCTTCTTCTGCTTCACCCTCCAGACTTCACCTTCTCCTTCTCCTTCTTCTGCTTCTTCTGCTTCGCCCTCCAGACTTCACCTTCTCCTTCTCCTTCTTCTGCTTCTTCTGCTTCACCCTCCAGACTTCACCTTCTCCTTCTCCTTCTTCTGCTTCTTCTGCTTCACTCTCCTGACTTCACCTTCTCCTTCTCCTTCTTCTACTTCTTCTTATTCACCCTGCAGACTTCACCTTCTCCTTCTCCTTCTTCTGCTTCTTCTGCTGCGCCCTCCAGACTTCATCTTCTCCTTCTCCTTCTTCTGCTTCTTCTGCTTCACCCTCCTGACTTCACCTTCTCCTTCTCCTTCTTCTACTTCTTCTGCTTCACCCCCCTGACTTCACCTGCTCCTTCTCCTTCTTCTGCTTCTTCTGATTCACCCTCCTGACTTCACCTTCTCCTTCTCCTTCTTCTGCTTCTTCTAATTCACCCTCCAGACTTCACCTTCTCCTTCTCCTTCTTCTGCTTCTTCTGATTCACCCTCCAGACTTCACCTTCTCCTTCTCCTTCTTCTGCTTCTTCTGATTCACCCTCCAGACCTCATCTTCTCCTTCTCCTTCTTCTACTTCTTCTGATTCACCCTCCAGACTTCATCTTCTCCTTCTCCTTCTTCTGCTTCTTCTTATTCACCCTCCAGACTTCACCTTCTCCTTCTCCTTCTTCTGCTTCTTCTGATTCACCCTCCAGACTTCACCTTCTCCTTCTCCTTCTTCTGCTTCTTCTGCTTCACCCTCCAGACTTCACCTTCTCCTTCTCCTTCTTCTGCTTCTTCTGCTTCACCCTCCTGACTTCACCTTCTCCTTCTCCTTCTTCTACTTCTTCTGATTCACCCTCCAGACTTCACCTACTCCTTCTCCTTCTTCTGCTTCTTCTGCTTCACCCTCCAGACTTCACCTTCTCCTTCTCCTTCTTCTGCTTCTTCTGCTTCGCCCTCCAGACATCACCTTCTCCTTCTCCTTCTTCTGCTTCTTCTGCTTCACTCTCCTGACTTCACCTTCTCCTTCTCCTTCTTCTACTTCTTCTGATTCACCCTCCAGACTTCACCCTCTCCTTCTCCTTCTTCTGCTTCTTCTGCTTCACCCTCCAGACTTCACCTTCTCTTTCTCCTTCTTCTGCTTCTTCTGCTGCGCCCTCCAGACTTCACCTTCTCCTTCTCCTTCTTCTGCTTCTTCTGATTCACCCTCCAGACTTCACCTTCTCCTTCTCCTTCTTCTACTTCTTCTGATCCACCCTCCTGACTTCACCTTCTCCTTCTCCTTCTTCTGCTTCTTCTGCTTCACCCTCCAGACTTCACCTTCTCCTTCTCCTTCTTCTACTTCTTCTGCTTCACCCTGCAGACTTCACCTTCTCTTTTTCCTTCTTCTGCTTCTTCTGCTTCACCATCCTGACTTCACCTTCTCCTTCTCCTTCTTCAGCTTCTTCTGCTTCACCCTCCAGACTTCACCTTCTCCTTCTCCTTCTTCTGCTTCTTCTGCTTCGCCCTCCAGACTTCACCTTCTCCTTCTCCTTCTTCTGCTTCTTCTGCTTCACCCTCCAGACTTCACCTTCTCCTTCTCCTTCTTCTGCTTCTTCTGCTTCACTCTCCTGACTTCACCTTCTCCTTCTCCTTCTTCTACTTCTTCTGATTCACCCTCCAGACTTCACCTTCTCCTTCTCCTTCTTCTGCTTCTTCTGCTTCACCCTCCAGACTTCACCTTCTCCTTCTCCTTCTTCTGCTTCTTCTGCTGCGCCCTCCAGACTTCACCTTCTCCTTCTCCTTCTTCTGCCTCTTCTGCTTCACCGTCCTGACTTCACCTTCTCCTTCTCCTTCTTCTACTTCTTCTGCTTCACCCCCCTGACTTCACCTTCTCCTTCTCCTTCTTCTGCTTCTTCTGATTCACCCTCCTAACTTCACCTTCTCCTTCTCCTTCTTCTGCTTCTTCTGATTCACCCTCCTGACTTCACCTTCTCCTTCTCCTTCTTTTGCTTCTTCTGATTCACCCTCCAGACATCACCTTCTCCTTCTCCTTCTTCTGCTTCTTCTGATTCACCCTCCAGGCTTCACCTTCTCCTTCTCCTTCTTCTGCTTCTTCTGATTCACCCTCCAGACCTCACCTTCTCCTTCTCCTTCTTCTACTTCTTCTGATTCACCCTCCAGACTTCATCTTCTCCTTCTCCTTCTTCTGCTTCTTCTGATTCACCCTCCAGACTTCACCTTCTCCTTCTCCTTCTTCTGCTTCTTCTGATTCACCCTCCAGACTTCACCTTCTCCTTCTCCTTCTTCTACTTCTTCTGATTCACCCTCCAGACGTCACCTTCTCCTTCTCCTTCTTCTACTTCTTCTGATTCACCCTTCAGTCTTCACCTTCTCCTTCTCCTTCTTCTGTTTCTTCTGCTTCACCCTCCAGACTTCACCTTCTCCTTCTCTTTCTTCTGCTTCTTCTGATTCACCCTCCAGACTTCACCTTCTCCTTCTCCTTCTTCTGATTCTTCTGATTCACCCTCCAGACTTCACCTTCTCCTTCTCCTTCTTCTGCTTCTTCTGAATCACCCTCCTGACTTCACCTTCTCCTTCTCCTTCTTCTACTTCTTCTGATTCACCCTCCTGACTTCACCTTCTCCTTCTCCTTCTTCTACTTCTTCTGCTTCACCCTCCAGACTTCACCTTCTCCTTCTCCTTCTTCTACTTCTTCTGATTCACCCTCCAGACTTCACCTTCTCCTTCTACTTCTTCTGCTTCTTCTGATTCACCCTCCAGACTTCACCTTCTCCTTCTCCTTATTCTGCTTCTTCTGATTCACCCTCCAGACTTCACCTTCTCCTTCTCCTTCTTCTGCTTCTTCTGATTCACCCTCCAGACTTCACCTTCTCCTTCTCCTTCTTCTGCTTCTTCTGATTCACCCTCCAGACTTCACCTTCTCCTTCTCCTTCTTCTACTTCTTGTGATTCACCCTCCAGACTTCATCGTCTCCTACTCCTTCTTCTGCTTCTTCTGATTCACCCTCCAGACTTCACCTTCTCCTTCTCCTTCTTCTGCTTCTTCTGATTCACCCTCCAGTCTACACCTTCTCCTTCTCCTTCTTCTACTTCTTCTGATTCACCCTCCAGACTTCACCTTCTCCTTCTCCTTCTTCTACTTCTTCTGATTCACCTTCCAGTCTACACCTTCTCCTTCTCCTTCTTCTACTTCTTCTGATTCACCCTCCAGACTTCACCTTCTCCTTCTCCTTCTTCTGCTTCTTGTGATTCACCCTCCAGACTTCACCTTCTCCTTCTCCTTCTTCTGCTTCTTCTGATTCACCCTCCAGACTTCACCTTCTCCTTCGCCTTCTTCTACTTCTTCTGATTCACCCTCCAGACTTCACCTTCTCCTTCTCCTTCTTCTACTTCTTCTGATTCACCCTTCAGTCTTCACCTTCTCCTTCTCCTTCTTCTGTTTCTTCTGCTTCACCCTCCAGACTTCACCTTCTCCTTCTCTTTCTTCTGCTTCTTCTGATTCACCCTCCAGACTTCACCTTCTCCTTCTTCTGATTCTTCTGTTTCACCCTCCAGACTTCACCTTCTCCTTCTCCATCTTCTGCTTCTTCTGCTTCACCCTCCTGACTTCACCTTCTCCTTCTCCTTCTTCTACTTCTTCTGATTCACCCTCCAGACTTCACCTTCTCCTTCTCCTTCTTCAGCTTCTTCTGCTTCACCCTCCAGACTTCACCTTCTCCTTCTCCTTCTTCTGCTTCTTCTGCTTCGCCCTCCAGACTTCACCTTCTCCTTCTCCTTCTTCTGCTTCTTCTGCTTCACCCTCCAGACTTCACCTTCTCCTTCTCCTTCTTCTGCTTCTTCTGCTTCACTCTCCTGACTTCACCTTCTCCTTCTCCTTCTTCTACTTCTTCTGATTCACCCTCCAGACTTCACCTCCTCCTTCTCCTTCTTCTGCTTCTTCTGCTTCACCCTCCAGACTTCACCTTCTCCTTCTCCTTCTTCTGCTTCTTCTGCTGCGCCCTCCAGACTTCACCTTCTCCTTCTCCTTCTTCTGCCTCTTCTGCTTCACCGTCCTGACTTCACCTTCTCCTACTCCTTCTTCTACTTCTTCTGCTTCACCCCCCTGACTTCACCTGCTCCTTCTCCTTCTTCTGCTTCTTCTGATTCACCCTCCTAACTTCACCTTCTCCTTCTCCTTCTTCTGCTTCTTCTGATTCACCCTCCTGACTTCACCTTCCCCTTCTCCTTCTTTTGCTTCTTCTGATTCACCCTCCAGACATCACCTTCTCCTTCTCCTTCTTCTGCTTCTTCTGATTCACCCTCCAGACTTCACCTTCTCCTTCTCCTTCTTCTGCTTCTTCTGATTCACCCTCCAGACCTCACCTTCTCCTTCTCCTTCTTCTACTTCTTCTGATTCACCCTCCAGACTTCATCTTCTCCTTCTCCTTCTTCTGCTTCTTCTGATTCACCCTCCAGACTTCACCTTCTCCTTCTCCTTCTTCTGCTTCTTCTGATTCACCCTCCAGACTTCACCTTCTCCTTCTCCTTCTTCTACTTCTTCTGATTCACCCTCCAGACCTCACCTTCTCCTTCTCCTTCTTCTACTTCTTCTGATTCACCCTTCAGTCTTCACCTTCTCCTTCTCCTTCTTCTGTTTCTTCTGCTTCACCCTCCAGACTTCACCTTCTCCTTCTCTTTCTTCTGCTTCTTCTGATTCACCCTCCAGACTTCACCTTCTCCTTCTCCTTCTTCTGATTCTTCTGATTCACCCTCCAGACTTCACCTTCTCCTTCTCCTTCTTCTGCTTCTTCTGAATCACCCTCCTGACTTCACCTTCTCCTTCTCCTTCTTCTACTTCTTCTGCTTCACCCTCCAGACTTCACCTTCTCCTTCTCCTTCTTCTACTTCTTCTGATTCACCCTCCAGACTTCACCTTCTCCTTCTACTTCTTCTGCTTCTTCTGATTCACCCTCCAGACTTCACCTTCTCCTTCTCCTTATTCTGCTTCTTCTGATTCACCCTCCAGACTTCACCTTCTCCTTCTCCTTCTTCTGCTTCTTCTGATTCACCCTCCAGACTTCACCTTCTCCTTCTCCTTCTTCTGCTTCTTCTGATTCACCCTCCAGACTTCACCTTCTCCTTCTCCTTCTTCTACTTCTTCTGATTCACCCTCCAGACTTCATCGTCTCCTTCTCCTTCTTCTGCTTCTTCTGATTCACCCTCCAGACTTCACCTTCTCCTTCTCCTTCTTCTGCTTCTTCTGATTCACCCTCCAGTCTTCACCTTCTCCTTCTCCTTCTTTTACTTCTTCTGATTCACCCTCCAGACTTCACCTTCTCCTTCTCCTTCTTCTACTTCTTCTGATTCACCCTCCAGACTTCACCTTCTGCTTCTCCTTCTTCTGCTTCTTCTGATTCACCCTCCAGACTTCACCTTCTCCTTCTCCTTATTCTGCTTCTTCTGATTCACCCTCCAGACTTCACCTTCTCCTTCTCCTTCTTCTGCTTCTTCTGATTCACCCTCCAGACTTCACCTTCTCCTTCTCCTTCTTCTGCTTCTTCTGATTCACCCTCCAGACTTCACCTTCTCCTTCTGCTTCTTCTACTTCTTCTGATTCACCCTCCAGACTTCACCTTCCCCTTCTCCTTCTTCTGCTTCTTCTGCTTCGCCCTCCAGACTTCACCTTCTCCTTCTCCTTCTTCTGCTTCTTCTGCTTCACTCTCCTGACTTCACCTTCTCCTTCTCCTTCTTCTACTTCTTCTGATTCACCCTCCAGACTTCACCTTCTCCTTCTCCTTCTTCTGCTTCTTCTGCTTCACACTCCAGACTTCACCTTCTCCTTCTCCTTCTTCTGCTTCTTCTGCTGCGCCCTCCAGACTTCACCTTCTCCTTCTCCTTCTTCTGCTTCTTCTGCTTCACCCTCCTGACTTCACCTTCTCCTTCTCCTTCTTCCACTTCTTCTGATTCACCCTCCAGACTTCACCTTCTCCTTCTGCTTCTTCTACTTCTTCTGCTTCACCCTCCAGACTTCACCTTCCCCTTCTCCTTCTTCTGCTTCTTCTGCTTCGCCCTCCAGACTTCACCTTCTCCTTCTCCTTCTTCTGCTTCTTCTGCTTCACCCTCCAGACTTCACCTTCTCCTTCTCCTTCTTCTGCTTCTTCTGCTTCACTCTCCTGACTTCACCTTCTCCTTCTCCTTCTTCTACTTCTTCTGATTCACCCTCCAGACTTCACCTTCTCCTTCTCCTTCTTCTGCTTCTTCTGCTTCACCCTCCAGACTTCACCTTCTCCTTCTCCTTCTTCTGCTTCTTCTGCTGCGCCCTCCAGACTTCACCTTCTCCTTCTCCTTCTTCTGCTTCTTCTGCTTCACCCTCCTGACTTCACCTTCTCCTTCTCCTTCTTCCACTTCTTCTGCTTCACCCCCCTGACTTCACCTGCTCCTTCTCCTTCTTCTGCTTCTTCTGGTTCACCCTCCTAACTTTACCTTCTGCTTCTCCTTCTTCTGCTTCTTCTGATTCACCCCCCTGACTTCACCTTCTCCTTCTCCTTCTTCTGCTTCTTCTAATTCACCCTCCAGACTTCACCTTCTCCTTCTCCTTCTTCTGCTTCTTCTGATTCACCCTCCAGACTTCACCTTCTCCTTCTCCTTCTTCTGCTTCTTCTGATTCACCCTCCTAACTTCACCTTCTCCTTCTCCTTCTTCTGCTTCTTCTGATTCACCCTCCTGACTTCACCTTCTCCTTCTCCTTCTTCTGCTTCTTCTGATTCACCCTCCAGACTTCACCTTCTCCTTCTCCTTCTTCTGCTTCTTCTGATACACCCTCCAGACTTCACCTTCTCCTTCTCCTTCTTCTGCTTCTTCTGATTCACCCTCCAGACCTCACCTTCTCCTTCTACTTCTTCTACTACTTCTGATTCACCCTCCAGACTTCATCTTCTCCTTCTCCTTCTTCTGCTTCTTCTGATTCACCCTCCAGACTTCACCTTCTCCTTCTCCTTCTTCTACTTCTTCTGATTCACCCTCCAGACCTCACCTTCTCCTTCTCCTTCTTCTACTTCTTCTGATACATCCTCCAGTCTTCACCTTCTCCTTCTCCTTCTTCTGTTTCTTCTGCTTCACCCTCCAGAATTCACCTTCTCCTTCTCTTTCTTCTGCTTCTTCAGATTCACCCTCCAGACTTCACCTTCTCCTTCTCCTTCTTCTGATTCTTCTGATTCACTCTCCAGACTTCACCTTCTACTTCTCCTTCTTCTGCTTCTTCTGATTCACACTCCTGACTTCACCTTCTCCTTCTCCTTCTTCTACTTCTTCTGATTCACCCTCCTGACTTCACCTTCTCCTTCTCCTTCTTCTACTTCTTCTGCTTCACCCTCCAGACTTCACCTTCTCCTTCTCCTTCTTCTACTGCTTCTGATTCACCCTCCAGACTTCACCTTCTCCTTCTCCTTCTTCTACTTCTTCTGATTCACCCTCCAGACTTCACCTTCTCCTTCTCCTTCTTCTACTTCTTCTGATTCACCCTCCAGACTTCACCTTCTCCTTCTCCTTCTTCTGCACTTCTGATTCACCCTCCAGACTTCACCTTCTCCTTCTCCTTATTCTGCTTCTTCTGATTCTCCCTCCAGACTTCACCTTCTCCTTCTCCTTCTTCTGCTTCTTCTGATTCACCCTCCAGACTTCACCTTCTCCTTTTCCTTCTTCTGCTTCTTCTGATTCATCCTCCAGACTTCACCTTCTCATTCTCCTTCTTCTACTTCTTCTGATTCACCCTCCAGACTTCACCTTCTCCTTCTCGTTCTTCTGCTTCTTCTGATTCACCATCCAGACTTCACCTTCTCCTTCTCCTTCGTCAACTTCTTCTGATTCACCCTCCAGACTACACCTTCTCCTTCTCCTTCTTCTACTTCTGCTGATTCACCCTCCAGACTTCACCTTCTCCTTCTCGTTCTTCTGCTTCTTCTGATTCACCCTCCAGACTTCACCTTCTCCTTCTCCGTCTTCTACTTCTTCTGATTCACCCTCCAGACTTCACCTTCTCCTTCTCCTTCTTCTACTTCTTCTAATTCACCCTCCAGACTTCACCTTCTCCTTCTCCTTCTTCTACTTCTTCTGCTTCTCCCTCCAGACGTCACCTTCTCCTTCTCCTTCTTCTGCTTCTTCTGATTCACCCTCCAGACTTCACCTTCTCCTTCTCCTTCTTCTACTTCTTCTGTTTCACCCTCCAGACTTCACCTTCTCCTTCTCCTTCTTCTACTTCTTCTGATTCACCCTCCAGACTTCACCTTCTCCTTCTCCTTCTTCTACTTCTTCCGATTCACCCTCCTGACTTCACCTTCTCCTTCTCCTTCTTCTGCTTCTTCTGCTTCACCCTCCTGACTTCACCTTCTCCTTCTCCTTCTTCTACTTCTTCTGATTCACCCTCCTGACTTCACCTTCTCCTTCTCCTTCTTCTGCTTCTTCTGCTTCACCCTCCAGACTTCACCTTCTCCTTCTCCTTCTTCTGCTTCTTCTGCTTCGCCCTCGAGACTTCACCTTCTCCTTCTCCTTCTTCTGCTTCTTCTGCTTCACCCTCCAGACTTCACCTTCTCCTTCTCCTTCTTCTGCTTCTTCTGCTTCACTCTCCTGACTTCACCTTCTCCTTCTCCTTCTTCTACTTCTTCTTATTCACCCTGCAGACTTCACCTTCTCCTTCTCCTTCTTCTGCTTCTTCTGCTGCGCCCTCCAGACTTCATCTTCTCCTTCTCCTTCTTCTGCTTCTTCTGCTTCACCCTCCTGACTTCACCTTCTCCTTCTCCTTCTTCTACTTCTTCTGCTTCACCCCCCTGACTTCACCTGCTCCTTCTCCTTCTTCTGCTTCTTCTGATTCACCCTCCTGACTTCACCTTCTCCTTCTCCTTCTTCTGCTTCTTCTAATTCACCCTCCAGACTTCACCTTCTCCTTCTCCTTCTTCTGCTTCTTCTGATTCACCCTCCAGACTTCACCTTCTCCTTCTCCTTCTTCTGCTTCTTCTGATTCACCCTCCAGACCTCATCTTCTCCTTCTCCTTCTTCTACTTCTTCTGATTCACCCTCCAGACTTCATCTTCTCCTTCTCCTTCTTCTGCTTCTTCTTATTCACCCTCCAGACTTCACCTTCTCCTTCTCCTTCTTCTGCTTCTTCTGATTCACCCTCCAGACTTCACCTTCTCCTTCTCCTTCTTCTGCTTCTTCTGCTTCACCCTCCAGACTTCACCTTCTCCTTCTCCTTCTTCTGCTTCTTCTGCTTCACCCTCCTGACTTCACCTTCTCCTTCTCCTTCTTCTACTTCTTCTGATTCACCCTCCAGACTTCACCTACTCCTTCTCCTTCTTCTGCTTCTTCTGCTTCACCCTCCAGACTTCACCTTCTCCTTCTCCTTCTTCTGCTTCTTCTGCTTCGCCCTCCAGACATCACCTTCTCCTTCTCCTTCTTCTGCTTCTTCTGCTTCACTCTCCTGACTTCACCTTCTCCTTCTCCTTCTTCTACTTCTTCTGATTCACCCTCCAGACTTCACCCTCTCCTTCTCCTTCTTCTGCTTCTTCTGCTTCACCCTCCAGACTTCACCTTCTCTTTCTCCTTCTTCTGCTTCTTCTGCTGCGCCCTCCAGACTTCACCTTCTCCTTCTCCTTCTTCTGCTTCTTCTGATTCACCCTCCAGACTTCACCTTCTCCTTCTCCTTCTTCTACTTCTTCTGATCCACCCTCCTGACTTCACCTTCTCCTTCTCCTTCTTCTGCTTCTTCTGCTTCACCCTCCAGACTTCACCTTCTCCTTCTCCTTCTTCTACTTCTTCTGCTTCACCCTGCAGACTTCACCTTCTCTTTTTCCTTCTTCTGCTTCTTCTGCTTCACCATCCTGACTTCACCTTATCCTTCTCCTTCTTCTACTTCTTCTGATTCACCCTCCAGACTTCACCTACTCCTTCTCCTTCTTCTGCTTCTTCTGCTTCACCCTCCAGACTTCACCTTCTCCTTCTCCTTCTTCTGCTTCTTCTGCTTCGCCCTCCAGACTTCACCTTCTCCTTCTCCTTCTTCTGCTTCTTCTGCTTCACTCTCCTGACTTCACCTTCTCCTTCTCCTTCTTCTACTTCTTCTGATTCACCCTCCAGACTTCACCCTCTCCTTCTCCTTCTTCTGCTTCTTCTGCTTCACCCTCCAGACTTCACCTTCTCCTTCTCCTTCTTCTGCTTCTTCTGCTTCACCGTCCTGACTTCACCTTCTCCTTCTCCTTCTTCTACTTCTTCTGCTTCACCCCCCTGACTTCACCTGCTCCTTCTCCTTCTTCTGCTTCTTCTGATTCACCCTCCTAACTTCACCTTCTCCTTCTCCTTCTTCTGCTTCTTCTGATTCACGCTCATGACTTCACCTTTTCCTTCTCCTTCTTCTGCTTCTTCTGATTCACCCTCCAGACTTCACCTTCTCCTTCTCCTTCCTCTGCTTCTTCTGATTCACCCTCCAGACTTCACCTTCTCCTTCTCCTTCTTCTGCTTCTTCTGATTCACCCTCCAGACCTCACCTTCTCCTTCTCCTTCTTCTACTTCTTCTGATTCACCCTCCAGACCTCATCTTCTCCTTCTCCTTCTTCTGCTTCTTCTGACTCACCCTCCAGACTTCACCTTCTCCTTCTCCTTCTTCTACTTCTTCTGATTCACCCTCCAGACTTCTCCTTCTCCTTCTTCTACTTCGTCTGATTCACCCTCCAGACTTCACCTTCTCCTTCTCCTTCTTCTACTTCTTCTGATTCACCCTCCAGTCTTCACCTACTCCTTCTCCTTCTTCTGTTTCTTCTGCTTCACCCTCCAGACTTCCCCTTCTCCTTCTCTTTCTTCTGCTTCTTCTGATTCACCCTCCAGAGTTCATCTTCTCCTTCTCCTTCTTCTGATTCTTCTGATTCACCCTCCAGACTTCACCTTCTCCTTCTCCTTCTTCTACTTCTTCTGATTCACCCTCCTGACTTCACCTTCTCCTTCTCCTTCTTCTACTTCTTCTGCTTCACCCTCCAGACTTCACCTTCTCCTTCTCCTTCTTCTACTTCTTCTGATTCACCCTCCAGACTTCACCTTCTCCTTCTCCTTCTTCTGCTTCTTCTGATTCACCCTCCAGACTTCACCTTCTCCTTCTCCTTATTCTGCTTCTTCTGATTCACCCTCCAGACTTCACCTTCTCCTTCTCCTTCTTCTGCTTCTTCTGATTCACCCTCCAGACTTCACCTTTTCCTTCTCCTTCTTCTGCTTCTTCTGATACACCCTCCAGACTTCACCTTCTCCTTCTCCTTCTTCTGCTTCTTCTGATTCACCCTCCAGACTTCACCTTCTCCTTCTCCTTCTTCTACTTCTTCTGATTCACCCTCCAGACTTCACCTTCTCCTTCTCTTTCTTCTGCTTCTTCTGATTCTCCCTCCAGACTTCACCTTCTCCTTCTCCTTCTTCTGATTCTTCTGATTCACCCTCCAGACTTCACCTTCTCCTTCTCCTTCTTCTGCTTCTTCTGATTCACCCTCCTGACTTCACCTTCTCCTTCTCCTTCTTCTACTTCTTCTGATTCACCCTCCTGACTTCACCTTCTCCTTCTCCTTCTTCTACTTCTTCTGCTTCACCCTCCAGACTTCACCTTCTCCTTCTCCTTCTTCTACTTCTTCAGATTCACCCTCCAGACTTCACCTTCTCCTTCTCCTTCTTCTACTTCTTCTGATTCACCCTCCAGACTTCACCTTCTCCTTCTCCTTCTTCTACTTCTTCTGATTCACCCTCCAGACTTCACCTTCTCCTTCTCCTTATTCTGCTTCTTCTGGTTCACCCTCCAGACTTCACCTTCTCCTTCTCCTTCTTCTGCTTCTTCTGATTCACCCTCCAGACTTCACCTTCTCCTTCTCCTTCTTCTGCTTCTTCTGATTCACCCTCCAGACTTCACCTTCTCCTTCTCCTTCTTCTACTTCTTCTGATTCACCCTCCAGACTTCATCTTCTCCTTCTCCTTCTTCTGCTTCTTCTGATTCACCCTCCAGACTTCACCTTCTCCTTCTCCTTCTTCTACTTCTTCTGATTCACCCTCCAGACTTCACCTTCTCCTTCTCCTTCTTCTGTTTCTTCTGATTCACCCTCCAGACTTCACCTTCTCCTTCTCCTTCTTCTACTTCTTCTGATTCACCCTCCAGACTTCACCTTCTCCTTCTCCTTCTTCTACTTCTTCTGATTCACCCTCCAGACTTCATCTTCTCCTTCTCCTTCTTCTGCATCTTCTGATTCACCCTCCAGACTTCACCTTCTCCTTCTCCTTCTTCTGCTTCTTCTGATTCACCCTCCAGACTTCACCTTCTCCTTCTCCTTCTTCTACTTCTTCTGATTCACCCTCCAGACTTCACCTTCTCCTTCTCCTTCTTCTACTTCTTCTGATTCACCCTCCAGTCTTCACATTCTCCTTCTCCTTCTTCTGTTTCTTCTGCTTCAGCCTCCAGACTTCACCTTCTCCTTCTCTTTCTTCTGATTCTTCTGATTCACCCTCCAGACTTCACCTTCTCCTTCTCCTTCTTCTGATTCTTCTGATTCACCCTCCAGACTTCACCTTCTCCTTCTCCTTCTTCTGCTTCTTCTGATTCACCCTCCTGGCTTCACCTTCTCCTTCTCCTTCTTTTACTTCTTCTGATTCACCCTCCTGACTTCACCTTCTCCTTCTCCTTCTTCTCCTTCTTCTGCTTCACCCTCCAGACTTCACCTTCTCCTTCTCCTTCTTCTACCTCTTCTGATTCACCCTCCAGACTTCACCTTCTCCTTCTCCTTCTTCTGCTTCTTCTGATTCACCCTCCAGACTTCACCTTCTACTTCTCCTTATTCTGCTTCTTCTGATTCACCCTCCAGACTTCACCTTCTCCTTCTCCTTATTCTGCTTCTTCTGATTCAACCTCCAGACTTCACCTTCTCCTTCTCCTTCTTCTGCTTCTTCTGATTCACCCTCCAGATTTCACCTTCTCCTTCTCCTTCTTCTGTTTCTTCTGATTCGCCCTCCAGACTTCACCTTCTCCTTCTCCTTCTTCTGCTTCTTCTGATTCACCCTCCTGACTTCAACTTCTCCTTCTCCTTCTTCTACTTCTTCTGATTCACCCTCCTGACTTCACCTTCTCCTTCTCCTTCTTCTACTTCTTCTGCTTCTCCCTCCAGACTTCACCTTCTCCTTCTCCTTCTTCTACTTCTTCTGATTCACCCTCCAGACTTCACCTTCTCCTTCTCCTTCTTCTGCTTCTTCTGATTCACCCTCCAGACTTCACCTTCTCCTTCTCCTTATTCTGCTTCTTCTGATTCACCCTCCAGACTTCACCTTCTCCTTCTCCTTCTTCTGCTTCTTCTGATTCACCCTCCAGACTTCACCTTCTCCTTCTCCTTCTTCTGCTTCTTCTGATTCACCCTCCAGACATCACCTTCTCCTTCTCCTTCTTCTGCTTCTTCTGATTCACCCTCCAGACTTCACCTTCTCCTTCTCCTTCTTCTACTTCTTCTGATTCACCCTCCAGACTTCACCTTCTCCTTCTCTTTCTTCTGCTTCTTCTGATTCACCCTCCAGACTTCACCTTCTCCTTCTCCTTCTTCTGATTCTTCTGATTCACCCTCCAGACTTCACCTTCTCCTTCTCCTTCTTCTGCTTCTTCTGATTCACCCTCCTGACTTCACCTTCTCCTTCTCCTTCTTCTACTTCTTCTGATTCACCCTCCTGACTTCACCTTCTCCTTCTCCTTCTTCTACTTCTTCTGCTTCACCCTCCAGACTTCACCTTCTCCTTCTCCTTTTTCTACTTCTTCTGATTCACCCTCCAGACTTCACCTTCTCCTTCTCCTTCTTCTACTTCTTCTGATTCACCCTACAGACTTCACCTTCTCCTTCTCCTTCTTCTGCTTCTTCTGATTCACCCTCCAGACTTCACCTTCTCCTTCTCCTTATTCTGCTTCTTCTGTTTCACCCTCCAGACTTCACCTGCTCCTTCTCCTTCTTCTGCTTCTTCTGATTCACCCTCCAGACTTCACCTTCTCCTTCTCCTTCTTCTGCTTCTTCTGATTCACCCTCCAGACTTCACCTTCTCCTTCTCCTTCTTCTACTTCTTCTGATTCACCCTCCAGACTTCACCTTCTCCTTCTCCTTCTTCTACTTCTTCTGATTCACCCTCCAGTCTTCACCTTCTCCTTCTCCTTCTTCTGTTTCTTCTGCTTCACCCTCCAGACTTCACCTTCTCCTTCTCTTTCTTCTGCTTCTTCTGATTCACCCTCCAGACTTCACCTTCTCCTTCTCCTTCTTCTGATTCTTCTGATTCACCCTCCAGACTTCACCTTCTCCTTCTCCTTCTTCTGCTTCTTCTGATTCACCGTCCAGACCTCACCTTCTCCTTCTCCTTCTTCTACTTCTTCTGATTCACCCTCCTGACTTCACCTTCTCCTTTTCCTTCATCTACTTCTTCTGCTTCACCCTCCAGACTTCACCTTCTCCTTCTCCTTCTTCTACTTCTTCTGATTCACCCTCCAGACTTCACCTTCTCCTTCTCCTTCTTCTACTTCTTCTGATTCACCCTCCAGACTTCACCTTCTCCTTCTCCTTCTTCTGCTTCTTCTGATTCACCCTCCAGACTTCACCTTCTCCTTCTCCTTATTCTGCTTCTTCTGATTCACCCTCCAGACTTCACCTTCTCCTTCTCCTTCTTCTGCTTCTTCTGATTCACCCTCCAGACTTCACCTTCTCCTTCTCCTTCTTCTGCTTCTTCTGATTCACCCTCCAGACTTCACCTTCTCCTTCTCCTTCGTCTACTTCTTCTGATTCACCCTCCAGACTTCACCTTCTCCTTCTCCTTCTTCTGCTTCTTCTGATTCACCCTCCAGACTTCAACTTCTCCTTCTCCTTCTTCTACTTCTTCTGATTCATCCTCCAGACTTCACCTTCTCCTTCTCCTTCTTCTACTTCTTCTGATTCACCCTCCAGTCTTCACCTTCTCCTTCTCCTTCTTCTGTTTCTTCTGCTTCACCCTCCAGACTTCACCTTCTCCTTCTCTTGCTTCTGCTTCTTCTGATTCACCCTCCAGACTTCACCTTCTCCTTCTCCTTCTTCTGATTCTTCTGATTCACCCTCCAGACTTCACCTTCTCCTTCTCCTTCTTCTGCTTCTTCTGATTCACCCTCCTGACTTCACCTTCTCCTTCTCCTTCTTCTACTTCTTCTGATTCACCCTCCTGACTTCACCTTCTCCTTCTCCTTCTTCTACTTCTTCTGCTTCACCCTCCAGACTTCACCTTTTCCTTCTCCTTCTTCTACTTCTTCTGATTCACCCTCCAGACTTCACCTTCTCCTTCTCCTTCTTCTGCTTCTTCTGATTCACCCTCCAGACTTCACCTTCTCCTTCTCCTTATTCTGCTTCTTCTGTTTCACCCTCCAGACTTCACCTTCTCCTTATCCTTCTTCTGCTTCTTCTGATTCACCCTCCAGACTTCACCTTCTCCTTCTCCTTCTTCTGCTTCTTCTGATTCACCCTCCAGACTTCACCTTCTCCTTCTCCTTCTTCTACTTCTTCTGATTCACCCTCCAGACTTCACCTTCTCCTTCTCCTTCTTCTGCTTCTTCTGATTCACCCTCCAGACTTCACCTTCTCCTTCTCCTTCTTCTACTTCTTCTGATTCACCCTCCAGACTTCACCTTCTCCTTCTCCTTCTTCTACTTCTTCTGATTCACCCTCCAGACTTCATCTTCTCCTTCTCCTTCTTCTCCTTCTTCTGATTCACCCTCCAGACTTCACCTTCTCCTTCTCCTTCTTCTGCTTCTTCTGATTCACCCTCCAGACTTCACCTTCTCCTTCTCCTTCTTCTACTTCTTCTGATTCACCCTCCAGACTTCACCTTCTCCTTCTCCTTCTTCTACTTCTTCTGATTCACCCTCCAGTCTTCACCTTCTCCTTCTCCTTCTTCTGTTTCTTCTGCTTCACCCTCCAGACTTCACCTTCTCCTTCTCTTTCTTCTGCTTCTTCTGATTCACCCTCCAGACTTCACCTTCTCCTTCTCCTTCTTCTGATTCTTCTGATTCACCCTCCAGACTTCATCTTCTCCTTCTCCTTCTTCTGCTTCTTCTGATTCACCCTCCAGACTTCACCTTCTCCTTCTCCTTCGTCTACTTCTTCTGATTCACCCTCCAGACTACACCTTCTCCTTCTCCTTCTTCTACTTCTTCTGATTCACCCTCCAGACTTCACCTTCTCCTTCTCCTTCTTCTACTTCTTCTGATTCACCCTCCAGACTTCATCTTCTCCTTCTCCTTCTTCTCCTTCTTCTGATTCACCCTCCAGACTTCACCTTCTCCTTCTCCTTCTTCTGCTTCTTCTGATTCACCCTCCAGACTTCACCTTCTCCTTCTCCTTCTTCTACTTCTTCTGATTCACCCTCCAGACTTCACCTTCTCCTTCTCCTTCTTCTACTTCTTCTGATTCACCCTCCAGTCTTCACCTTCTCCTTCTCCTTCTTCTGTTTCTTCTGCTTCACCCTCCAGACTTCACCTTCTCCTTCTCTTTCTTCTGCTTCTTCTGATTCACCCTCCAGACTTCACCTTCTCCTTCTCCTTCTTCTGATTCTTCTGATTCACCCTCCAGACTTCACCTTCTCCTTCTCCTTCTTCTGCTTCTTCTGATTCACCCTCCAGACCTCACCTTCTCCTTCTCCTTCTTCTACTTCTTCTGATTCACCCTCCTGACTTCACCTTCTCCTTCTCCTTCATCTACTTCTTCTGCTTCACCCTCCAGACTTCACCTTCTCCTTCTCCTTCTTCTACTTCTTCTGATTCACCCTCCAGACTTCACCTTCTCCTTCTCCTTCTTCTACTTCTTCTGATTCACCCTCCAGACTTCACCTTCTCCTTCTCCTTCTTCTACTTCTTCTGATTCACCCTCCAGACTTCACCTTCTCCTTCTCCTTCTTCTGCTTCTTCTGATTCACCCTCCAGACTTCACCTTCTCCTTCTCCTTATTCTGCTTCTTCTGATTCACCCTCCAGACTTCACCTTCTCCTTCTCCTTCTTCTGCTTCTTCTGATTCACCCTCCAGACTTCACCTTCTCCTTCTCCTTCTTCTGCTTCTTCTGATTCACCCTCCAGACTTCACCTTCTCCTTCTCCTTCTTCTACTTCTTCTGATTCACCATCCAGACTTCACCTTCTCCTTCTCCTTCTTCTGCTTCTTCTGATTCACCCTCCAGACTTCACCTTCTCCTTCTCCTTCGTCTACTTCTTCTGATTCACCCTCCAGACTACACCTTCTCCTTCTCCTTCTTCTACTTCTTCTGATTCACCCTCCAGACATCACCTTCTCCTTCTCCTTCTTCTCTTTCTTCTGGTTCACCCTCCAGACTTCACCTTCTCCTTCTCCTTCTTCTGCTTCTTCTGATTCACCCTCCAGACTTCACCTTCTCCTTCTCCTTCTTCTGCTTCTTCTGATTCACCCTCCAGACTTCACCTTCTCCTTCTCCTTCTTCTACTTCTTCTGATTCACCCTCCAGACTTCATCTTCTCCTTCTCCTTCTTCTGCTTCTTCTGATTCACCCTCCAGACTTCACCTTCTCCTTCTCCTTCTTCTACTTCTTCTGATTCACCCTCCAGACTTCACCTTCTCCTTCTCCTTCTTCTGTTTCTTCTGATTCACCCTCCAGACTTCACCTTCTCCTTCTCCTTCTTCTACTTCTTCTGATTCACCCTCCAGACTTCACCTTCTCCTTCTCCTTCTTCTACTTCTTCTGATTCACCCTCCAGACTTCATCTTCTCCTTCTCCTTCTTCTGCATCTTCTGATTCACCCTCCAGACTTCACCTTCTCCTTCTCCTTCTTCTGCTTCTTCTGATTCACCCTCCAGACTTCACCTTCTCCTTCTCCTTCTTCTACTTCTTCTGATTCACCCTCCAGACTTCACCTTCTCCTTCTCCTTCTTCTACTTCTTCTGATTCACCCTCCAGTCTTCACATTCTCCTTCTCCTTCTTCTGTTTCTTCTGCTTCAGCCTCCAGACTTCACCTTCTCCTTCTCTTTCTTCTGATTCTTCTGATTCACCCTCCAGACTTCACCTTCTCCTTCTCCTTCTTCTGATTCTTCTGATTCACCCTCCAGACTTCACCTTCTCCTTCTCCTTCTTCTGCTTCTTCTGATTCACCCTCCTGGCTTCACCTTCTCCTTCTCCTTCTTTTACTTCTTCTGATTCACCCTCCTGACTTCACCTTCTCCTTCTCCTTCTTCTCCTTCTTCTGCTTCACCCTCCAGACTTCACCTTCTCCTTCTCCTTCTTCTACCTCTTCTGATTCACCCTCCAGACTTCACCTTCTCCTTCTCCTTCTTCTACTTCTTCTGATTCACCCTCCAGTCTTCACATTCTCCTTCTCCTTCTTCTGTTTCTTCTGCTTCAGCCTCCAGACTTCACCTTCTCCTTCTCTTTCTTCTGATTCTTCTGATTCACCCTCCAGACTTCACCTTCTCCTTCTCCTTCTTCTGATTCTTCTGATTCACCCTCCAGACTTCACCTTCTCCTTCTCCTTCTTCTGCTTCTTCTGATTCACCCTCCTGGCTTCACCTTCTCCTTCTCCTTCTTTTACTTCTTCTGATTCACCCTCCTGACTTCACCTTCTCCTTCTCCTTCTTCTCCTTCTTCTGCTTCACCCTCCAGACTTCACCTTCTCCTTCTCCTTCTTCTACCTCTTCTGATTCACCCTCCAGACTTCACCTTCTCCTTCTCCTTCTTCTGCTTCTTCTGATTCACCCTCCAGACTTCACCTTCTACTTCTCCTTATTCTGCTTCTTCTGATTCACCCTCCAGACTTCACCTTCTCCTTCTCCTTATTCTGCTTCTTCTGATTCAACCTCCAGACTTCACCTTCTCCTTCTCCTTCTTCTGCTTCTTCTGATTCACCCTCCAGATTTCACCTTCTCCTTCTCCTTCTTCTGTTTCTTCTGATTCGCCCTCCAGACTTCACCTTCTCCTTCTCCTTCTTCTGCTTCTTCTGATTCACCCTCCTGACTTCAACTTCTCCTTCTCCTTCTTCTACTTCTTCTGATTCACCCTCCTGACTTCACCTTCTCCTTCTCCTTCTTCTACTTCTTCTGCTTCTCCCTCCAGACTTCACCTTCTCCTTCTCCTTCTTCTACTTCTTCTGATTCACCCTCCAGACTTCACCTTCTCCTTCTCCTTCTTCTGCTTCTTCTGATTCACCCTCCAGACTTCACCTTCTCCTTCTCCTTATTCTGCTTCTTCTGATTCACCCTCCAGACTTCACCTTCTCCTTCTCCTTCTTCTGCTTCTTCTGATTCACCCTCCAGACTTCACCTTCTCCTTCTCCTTCTTCTGCTTCTTCTGATTCACCCTCCAGACATCACCTTCTCCTTCTCCTTCTTCTGCTTCTTCTGATTCACCCTCCAGACTTCACCTTCTCCTTCTCCTTCTTCTACTTCTTCTGATTCACCCTCCAGACTTCACCTTCTCCTTCTCTTTCTTCTGCTTCTTCTGATTCACCCTCCAGACTTCACCTTCTCCTTCTCCTTCTTCTGATTCTTCTGATTCACCCTCCAGACTTCACCTTCTCCTTCTCCTTCTTCTGCTTCTTCTGATTCACCCTCCTGACTTCACCTTCTCCTTCTCCTTCTTCTACTTCTTCTGATTCACCCTCCTGACTTCACCTTCTCCTTCTCCTTCTTCTACTTCTTCTGCTTCACCCTCCAGACTTCACCTTCTCCTTCTCCTTTTTCTACTTCTTCTGATTCACCCTCCAGACTTCACCTTCTCCTTCTCCTTCTTCTACTTCTTCTGATTCACCCTACAGACTTCACCTTCTCCTTCTCCTTCTTCTGCTTCTTCTGATTCACCCTCCAGACTTCACCTTCTCCTTCTCCTTATTCTGCTTCTTCTGTTTCACCCTCCAGACTTCACCTGCTCCTTCTCCTTCTTCTGCTTCTTCTGATTCACCCTCCAGACTTCACCTTCTCCTTCTCCTTCTTCTGCTTCTTCTGATTCACCCTCCAGACTTCACCTTCTCCTTCTCCTTCTTCTACTTCTTCTGATTCACCCTCCAGACTTCACCTTCTCCTTCTCCTTCTTCTACTTCTTCTGATTCACCCTCCAGTCTTCACCTTCTCCTTCTCCTTCTTCTGTTTCTTCTGCTTCACCCTCCAGACTTCACCTTCTCCTTCTCTTTCTTCTGCTTCTTCTGATTCACCCTCCAGACTTCACCTTCTCCTTCTCCTTCTTCTGATTCTTCTGATTCACCCTCCAGACTTCACCTTCTCCTTCTCCTTCTTCTGCTTCTTCTGATTCACCGTCCAGACCTCACCTTCTCCTTCTCCTTCTTCTACTTCTTCTGATTCACCCTCCTGACTTCACCTTCTCCTTTTCCTTCATCTACTTCTTCTGCTTCACCATCCAGACTTCACCTTCTCCTTCTCCTTCTTCTACTTCTTCTGATTCACCCTCCAGACTTCACCTTCTCCTTCTCCTTCTTCTACTTCTTCTGATTCACCCTCCAGACTTCACCTTCTCCTTCTCCTTCTTCTGCTTCTTCTGATTCACCCTCCAGACTTCACCTTCTCCTTCTCCTTATTCTGCTTCTTCTGATTCACCCTCCAGACTTCACCTTCTCCTTCTCCTTCTTCTGCTTCTTCTGATTCACCCTCCAGACTTCACCTTCTCCTTCTCCTTCTTCTGCTTCTTCTGATTCACCCTCCAGACTTCACCTTCTCCTTCTCCTTCGTCTACTTCTTCTGATTCACCCTCCAGACTTCACCTTCTCCTTCTCCTTCTTCTGCTTCTTCTGATTCACCCTCCAGACTTCAACTTCTCCTTCTCCTTCTTCTACTTCTTCTGATTCATCCTCCAGACTTCACCTTCTCCTTCTCCTTCTTCTACTTCTTCTGATTCACCCTCCAGTCTTCACCTTCTCCTTCTCCTTCTTCTGTTTCTTCTGCTTCACCCTCCAGACTTCACCTTCTCCTTCTCTTGCTTCTGCTTCTTCTGATTCACCCTCCAGACTTCACCTTCTCCTTCTCCTTCTTCTGATTCTTCTGATTCACCCTCCAGACTTCACCTTCTCCTTCTCCTTCTTCTGCTTCTTCTGATTCACCCTCCTGACTTCACCTTCTCCTTCTCCTTCTTCTACTTCTTCTGATTCACCCTCCTGACTTCACCTTCTCCTTCTCCTTCTTCTACTTCTTCTGCTTCACCCTCCAGACTTCACCTTTTCCTTCTCCTTCTTCTACTTCTTCTGATTCACCCTCCAGACTTCACCTTCTCCTTCTCCTTCTTCTGCTTCTTCTGATTCACCCTCCAGACTTCACCTTCTCCTTCTCCTTATTCTGCTTCTTCTGTTTCACCCTCCAGACTTCACCTTCTCCTTATCCTTCTTCTGCTTCTTCTGATTCACCCTCCAGACTTCACCTCCTCCTTCTCCTTCTTCTGCTTCTTCTGATTCACCCTCCAGACTTCACCTTCTCCTTCTCCTTCTTCTACTTCTTCTGATTCACCCTCCAGACTTCACCTTCTCCTTCTCCTTCTTCTGCTTCTTCTGATTCACCCTCCAGACTTCACCTTCTCCTTCTCCTTCTTCTACTTCTTCTGATTCACCCTCCAGACTTCACCTTCTCCTTCTCCTTCTTCTACTTCTTCTGATTCACCCTCCAGACTTCATCTTCTCCTTCTCCTTCTTCTCCTTCTTCTGATTCACCCTCCAGACTTCACCTTCTCCTTCTCCTTCTTCTGCTTCTTCTGATTCACCCTCCAGACTTCACCTTCTCCTTCTCCTTCTTCTACTTCTTCTGATTCACCCTCCAGACTTCACCTTCTCCTTCTCCTTCTTCTACTTCTTCTGATTCCCCCTCCAGTCTTCACCTTCTCCTTCTCCTTCTTCTGTTTCTTCTGCTTCACCCTCCAGACTTCACCTTCTCCTTCTCTTTCTTCTGCTTCTTCTGATTCACCCTCCAGACTTCACCTTCTCCTTCTCCTTCTTCTGATTCTTCTGATTCACCCTCCAGACTTCACCTTCTCCTTCTCCTTCTTCTGCTTCTTCTGATTCACCCTCCAGACCTCACCTTCTCCTTCTCCTTCTTCTACTTCTTCTGATTCACCCTCCTGACTTCACCTTCTCCTTCTCCTTCATCTACTTCTTCTGCTTCACCCTCCAGACTTCAACTTCTCCTTCTCCTTCTTCTACTTCTTCTGATTCACCCTCCAGACTTCACCTTCTCCTTCTCCTTCTTCTACTTCTTCTGATTCACCCTCCAGACTTCACCTTCTCCTTCTCCTTCTTCTGCTTCTTCTGATTCACCCTCCAGACTTCACCTTCTCCTTCTCCTTATTCTGCTTCTTCTGATTCACCCTCCAGACTTCACCTTCTCCTTCTCCTTCTTCTGCTTCTTCTGATTCACCCTCCAGACTTCACCTTCTCCTTCTCCTTCTTCTGCTTCTTCTGATTCACCCTCCAGACTTCACCTTCTCCTTCTCCTTCTTCTACTTCTTCTGATTCACCCTCCAGACTTCACCTTCTCCTTCTCCTTCTTCTGCTTCTTCTGATTCACCCTCCAGACTTCACCTTCTCCTTCTCCTTCGTCTACTTCTTCTGATTCACCCTCCAGACTACACCTTCTCCTTCTCCTTCTTCTACTTCTTCTGATTCACCCTCCAGACTTCACCTTCTCCTTCTCCTTCTTCTGTTTCTTCTGATTCACCCTCCTGACTTCATCTTCTCATTCTCCTTCTTCTACTTCTTCTGATTCACCCTCCAGACTTCACCTTCTCCTTCTCCTTCTTCTACTTCTTCTGATTCACCCTCCAGACTTCATCTTCTCCTTCTCCTTCTTCTGCTTCTTCCGATTCACCCTCCAGACTTCACCTTCTCCTTCTCCTTCTTCTGCTTCTTCTGATTCACCCTCCAGACTTCAACTTCTCCTTCTCCTTCTTCTACTTCTTCTGATTCACCCTCCAGACTTCACCTTCTCCTTCTCCTTCTTCTACTTCTTCTGATTCACCCTCCAGTCTTCACCTTCACCTTCTCCTTCTTCTGTTTCTTCTGCTTCACCCTCCAGACTTCACCTTCTCCTTCTCTTTCTTCTGCTTCTTCTGATTCACCCTCCAGACTTCACCTTCTCCTTCTCCTTCTTCTGATTCTTCTGATTCACCCTCCAGACTTCACCTTCTCCTTCTCCTTCTTCTGCTTCTTCTGATTCACCCTCCTGACTTCACCTTCTCCTTCTCCTTCTTCTACTTCTTCTGATTCACCCTCCTGACTTCACCTTCTCCTTCTCCTTCTTCTACTTCTTCTGCTTCACCCTCCAGACTTCACCTTTTCCTTCTCCTTCTTCTACTTCTTCTGATTCACCCTCCAGACTTCACCTTCTCCTTCTCCTTCTTCTGCTTCTTCTGATTCACCCTCCAGACTTCACCTTCTCCTTCTCCTTATTCTGCTTCTTCTGTTTCACCCTCCAGACTTCACCTTCTCCTTATCCTTCTTCTGCTTCTTCTGATTCACCCTCCAGACTTCACCTTCTCCTTCTCCTTCTTCTGCTTCTTCTGATTCACCCTCCAGACTTCACCTTCTCCTTCTCCTTCTTCTACTTCTTCTGATTCACCTTCCAGACTTCACCTTCTCCTTCTCCTTCTTCTGCTTCTTCTGATTCACCCTCCAGACTTCACCTTCTCCTTCTCCTTCGTCTACTTCTTCTGATTCACCCTCCAGACTACACCTTCTCCTTCTCCTTCTTCTACTTCTTCTGATTCACCCTCCAGACGTCACCTTCTCCTTCTCCTTCTTCTACTTCTTCTGATTCACCCTCCAGACTTCATCTTCTCCTTCTCCTTCTTCTCCTTCTTCTGATTCACCCTCCAGACTTCACCTTCTCCTTCTCCTTCTTCTGCTTCTTCTGATTCACCCTCCAGACTTCACCTTCTCCTTCTCCTTCTTCTACTTCTTCTGATTCACCCTCCAGACTTCACCTTCTCCTTCTCCTTCTTCTACTTCTTCTGATTCACCCTCCAGTCTTCACCTTCTCCTTCTCCTTCTTCTGTTTCTTCTGCTTCACCCTCCAGACTTCACCTTCTCCTTCTCTTTCTTCTGCTTCTTCTGATTCACCCTCCAGACTTCACCTTCTCCTTCTCCTTCTTCTGATTCTTCTGATTCACCCTCCAGACTTCACCTTCTCCTTCTCCTTCTTCTGCTTCTTCTGATTCACCCTCCAGACCTCACCTTCTCCTTCTCCTTCTTCTACTTCTTCTGATTCACCCTCCTGACTTCACCTTCTCCTTCTCCTTCATCTACTTCTTCTGCTTCACCCTCCAGACTTCACCTTCTCCTTCTCCTTCTTCTACTTCTTCTGATTCACCCTCCAGACTTCACCTTCTCCTTCTCCTTCTTCTACTTCTTCTGATTCACCCTCCAGACTTCACCTTCTCCTTCTCCTTCTTCTACTTCTTCTGATTCACCCTCCAGACTTCACCTTCTCCTTCTCCTTCTTCTGCTTCTTCTGATTCACCCTCCAGACTTCACCTTCTCCTTCTCCTTATTCTGCTTCTTCTGATTCACCCTCCAGACTTCACCTTCTCCTTCTCCTTCTTCTGCTTCTTCTGATTCACCCTCCAGACTTCACCTTCTCCTTCTCCTTCTTCTGCTTCTTCTGATTCACCCTCCAGACTTCACCTTCTCCTTCTCCTTCTTCTACTTCTTCTGATTCACCATCCAGACTTCACCTTCTCCTTCTCCTTCTTCTGCTTCTTCTGATTCACCCTCCAGACTTCACCTTCTCCTTCTCCTTCGTCTACTTCTTCTGATTCACCCTCCAGACTACACCTTCTCCTTCTCCTTCTTCTACTTCTTCTGATTCACCCTCCAGACATCACCTTCTCCTTCTCCTTCTTCTCTTTCTTCTGGTTCACCCTCCAGACTTCACCTTCTCCTTCTCCTTCTTCTGCTTCTTCTGATTCACCCTCCAGACTTCACCTTCTCCTTCTCCTTCTTCTGCTTCTTCTGATTCACCCTCCAGACTTCACCTTCTCCTTCTCCTTCTTCTACTTCTTCTGATTCACCCTCCAGACTTCATCTTCTCCTTCTCCTTCTTCTGCTTCTTCTGATTCACCCTCCAGACTTCACCTTCTCCTTCTCCTTCTTCTACTTCTTCTGATTCACCCTCCAGACTTCACCTTCTCCTTCTCCTTCTTCTGTTTCTTCTGATTCACCCTCCAGACTTCACCTTCTCCTTCTCCTTCTTCTACTTCTTCTGATTCACCCTCCAGACTTCACCTTCTCCTTCTCCTTCTTCTACTTCTTCTGATTCACCCTCCAGACTTCATCTTCTCCTTCTCCTTCTTCTGCATCTTCTGATTCACCCTCCAGACTTCACCTTCTCCTTCTCCTTCTTCTGCTTCTTCTGATTCACCCTCCAGACTTCACCTTCTCCTTCTCCTTCTTCTACTTCTTCTGATTCACCCTCCAGACTTCACCTTCTCCTTCTCCTTCTTCTACTTCTTCTGATTCACCCTCCAGTCTTCACATTCTCCTTCTCCTTCTTCTGTTTCTTCTGCTTCAGCCTCCAGACTTCACCTTCTCCTTCTCTTTCTTCTGATTCTTCTGATTCACCCTCCAGACTTCACCTTCTCCTTCTCCTTCTTCTGATTCTTCTGATTCACCCTCCAGACTTCACCTTCTCCTTCTCCTTCTTCTGCTTCTTCTGATTCACCCTCCTGGCTTCACCTTCTCCTTCTCCTTCTTTTACTTCTTCTGATTCACCCTCCTGACTTCACCTTCTCCTTCTCCTTCTTCTCCTTCTTCTGCTTCACCCTCCAGACTTCACCTTCTCCTTCTCCTTCTTCTACCTCTTCTGATTCACCCTCCAGACTTCACCTTCTCCTTCTCCTTCTTCTGCTTCTTCTGATTCACCCTCCAGACTTCACCTTCTACTTCTCCTTATTCTGCTTCTTCTGATTCACCCTCCAGACTTCACCTTCTCCTTCTCCTTATTCTGCTTCTTCTGATTCAACCTCCAGACTTCACCTTCTCCTTCTCCTTCTTCTGCTTCTTCTGATTCACCCTCCAGATTTCACCTTCTCCTTCTCCTTCTTCTGTTTCTTCTGATTCGCCCTCCAGACTTCACCTTCTCCTTCTCCTTCTTCTGCTTCTTCTGATTCACCCTCCTGACTTCAACTTCTCCTTCTCCTTCTTCTACTTCTTCTGATTCACCCTCCTGACTTCACCTTCTCCTTCTCCTTCTTCTACTTCTTCTGCTTCTCCCTCCAGACTTCACCTTCTCCTTCTCCTTCTTCTACTTCTTCTGATTCACCCTCCAGACTTCACCTTCTCCTTCTCCTTCTTCTACTTCTTCTGATTCACCCTCCAGACTTCACCTTCTCCTTCTCCTTCTTCTACTTCTTCTGATTCACCCTCCAGACTTCACCTTCTCCTTCTCCTTCTTCTGCTTCTTCTGATTCACCCTCCAGACTTCACCTTCTCCTTCTCCTTATTCTGCTTCTTCTGATTCACCCTCCAGACTTCACCTTCTCCTTCTCCTTCTTCTGCTTCTTCTGATTCACCCTCCAGACTTCACCTTCTCCTTCTCCTTCTTCTGCTTCTTCTGATTCACCCTCCAGACTTCACCTTCTCCTTCTCCTTCGTCTACTTCTTCTGATTCACCCTCCAGACTTCACCTTCTCCTTCTCCTTCTTCTGCTTCTTCTGATTCACCCTCCAGACTTCAACTTCTCCTTCTCCTTCTTCTACTTCTTCTGATTCATCCTCCAGACTTCACCTTCTCCTTCTCCTTCTTCTACTTCTTCTGATTCACCCTCCAGTCTTCACCTTCTCCTTCTCCTTCTTCTGTTTCTTCTGCTTCACCCTCCAGACTTCACCTTCTCCTTCTCTTGCTTCTGCTTCTTCTGATTCACCCTCCAGACTTCACCTTCTCCTTCTCCTTCTTCTGATTCTTCTGATTCACCCTCCAGACTTCACCTTCTCCTTCTCCTTCTTCTGCTTCTTCTGATTCACCCTCCTGACTTCACCTTCTCCTTCTCCTTCTTCTACTTCTTCTGATTCACCCTCCTGACTTCACCTTCTCCTTCTCCTTCTTCTACTTCTTCTGCTTCACCCTCCAGACTTCACCTTTTCCTTCTCCTTCTTCTACTTCTTCTGATTCACCCTCCAGACTTCACCTTCTCCTTCTCCTTCTTCTGCTTCTTCTGATTCACCCTCCAGACTTCACCTTCTCCTTCTCCTTATTCTGCTTCTTCTGTTTCACCCTCCAGACTTCACCTTCTCCTTATCCTTCTTCTGCTTCTTCTGATTCACCCTCCAGACTTCACCTTCTCCTTCTCCTTCTTCTGCTTCTTCTGATTCACCCTCCAGACTTCACCTTCTCCTTCTCCTTCTTCTACTTCTTCTGATTCACCCTCCAGACTTCACCTTCTCCTTCTCCTTCTTCTGCTTCTTCTGATTCACCCTCCAGACTTCACCTTCTCCTTCTCCTTCTTCTACTTCTTCTGATTCACCCTCCAGACTTCACCTTCTCCTTCTCCTTCTTCTACTTCTTCTGATTCACCCTCCAGACTTCATCTTCTCCTTCTCCTTCTTCTCCTTCTTCTGATTCACCCTCCAGACTTCACCTTCTCCTTCTCCTTCTTCTGCTTCTTCTGATTCACCCTCCAGACTTCACCTTCTCCTTCTCCTTCTTCTACTTCTTCTGATTCACCCTCCAGACTTCACCTTCTCCTTCTCCTTCTTCTACTTCTTCTGATTCACCCTCCAGTCTTCACCTTCTCCTTCTCCTTCTTCTGTTTCTTCTGCTTCACCCTCCAGACTTCACCTTCTCCTTCTCTTTCTTCTGCTTCTTCTGATTCACCCTCCAGACTTCACCTTCTCCTTCTCCTTCTTCTGATTCTTCTGATTCACCCTCCAGACTTCACCTTCTCCTTCTCCTTCTTCTGCTTCTTCTGATTCACCCTCCAGACCTCACCTTCTCCTTCTCCTTCTTCTACTTCTTCTGATTCACCCTCCTGACTTCACCTTCTCCTTCTCCTTCATCTACTTCTTCTGCTTCACCCTCCAGACTTCAACTTCTCCTTCTCCTTCTTCTACTTCTTCTGATTCACCCTCCAGACTTCACCTTCTCCTTCTCCTTCTTCTACTTCTTCTGATTCACCCTCCAGACTTCACCTTCTCCTTCTCCTTCTTCTGCTTCTTCTGATTCACCCTCCAGACTTCACCTTCTCCTTCTCCTTATTCTGCTTCTTCTGATTCACCCTCCAGACTTCACCTTCTCCTTCTCCTTCTTCTGCTTCTTCTGATTCACCCTCCAGACTTCACCTTCTCCTTCTCCTTCTTCTACTTCTTCTGATTCACCCTCCAGACTTCACCTTCTCCTTCTCCTTCTTCTGCTTCTTCTGATTCACCCTCCAGACTTCACCTTCTCCTTCTCCTTATTCTGCTTCTTCTGATTCACCCTCCAGACTTCACCTTCTCCTTCTCCTTCTTCTGCTTCTTCTGATTCACCCTCCAGACTTCACCTTCTCCTTCTCCTTCTTCTGCTTCTTCTGATTCACCCTCCAGACTTCACCTTCTCCTTCTCCTTCTTCTACTTCTTCTGATTCACCCTCCAGACTTCACCTTCTCCTTCTCCTTCTTCTGCTTCTTCTGATTCACCCTCCAGACTTCACCTTCTCCTTCTCCTTCGTCTACTTCTTCTGATTCACCCTCCAGACTACACCTTCTCCTTCTCCTTCTTCTACTTCTTCTGATTCACCCTCCAGACTTCACCTTCTCCTTCTCCTTCTTCTGTTTCTTCTGATTCACCCTCCTGACTTCATCTTCTCATTCTCCTTCTTCTACTTCTTCTGATTCACCCTCCAGACTTCACCTTCTCCTTCTCCTTCTTCTACTTCTTCTGATTCACCCTCCAGACTTCATCTTCTCCTTCTCCTTCTTCTGCTTCTTCCGATTCACCCTCCAGACTTCACCTTCTCCTTCTCCTTCTTCTGCTTCTTCTGATTCACCCTCCAGACTTCAACTTCTCCTTCTCCTTCTTCTACTTCTTCTGATTCACCCTCCAGACTTCACCTTCTCCTTCTCCTTCTTCTACTTCTTCTGATTCACCCTCCAGTCTTCACCTTCACCTTCTCCTTCTTCTGTTTCTTCTGCTTCACCCTCCAGACTTCACCTTCTCCTTCTCTTTCTTCTGCTTCTTCTGATTCACCCTCCAGACTTCACCTTCTCCTTCTCCTTCTTCTGATTCTTCTGATTCACCCTCCAGACTTCACCTTCTCCTTCTCCTTCTTCTGCTTCTTCTGATTCACCCTCCTGACTTCACCTTCTCCTTCTCCTTCTTCTACTTCTTCTGATTCACCCTCCTGACTTCACCTTCTCCTTCTCCTTCTTCTACTTCTTCTGCTTCACCCTCCAGACTTCACCTTTTCCTTCTCCTTCTTCTACTTCTTCTGATTCACCCTCCAGACTTCACCTTCTCCTTCTCCTTCTTCTGCTTCTTCTGATTCACCCTCCAGACTTCACCTTCTCCTTCTCCTTATTCTGCTTCTTCTGTTTCACCCTCCAGACTTCACCTTCTCCTTATCCTTCTTCTGCTTCTTCTGATTCACCCTCCAGACTTCACCTTCTCCTTCTCCTTCTTCTGCTTCTTCTGATTCACCCTCCAGACTTCACCTTCTCCTTCTCCTTCTTCTACTTCTTCTGATTCACCTTCCAGACTTCACCTTCTCCTTCTCCTTCTTCTGCTTCTTCTGATTCACCCTCCAGACTTCACCTTCTCCTTCTCCTTCGTCTACTTCTTCTGATTCACCCTCCAGACTACACCTTCTCCTTCTCCTTCTTCTACTTCTTCTGATTCACCCTCCAGACGTCACCTTCTCCTTCTCCTTCTTCTACTTCTTCTGATTCACCCTCCAGACTTCATCTTCTCCTTCTCCTTCTTCTCCTTCTTCTGATTCACCCTCCAGACTTCACCTTCTCCTTCTCCTTCTTCTGCTTCTTCTGATTCACCCTCCAGACTTCACCTTCTCCTTCTCCTTCTTCTACTTCTTCTGATTCACCCTCCAGACTTCACCTTCTCCTTCTCCTTCTTCTACTTCTTCTGATTCACCCTCCAGTCTTCACCTTCTCCTTCTCCTTCTTCTGTTTCTTCTGCTTCACCCTCCAGACTTCACCTTCTCCTTCTCTTTCTTCTGCTTCTTCTGATTCACCCTCCAGACTTCACCTTCTCCTTCTCCTTCTTCTGATTCTTCTGATTCACCCTCCAGACTTCACCTTCTCCTTCTCCTTCTTCTGCTTCTTCTGATTCACCCTCCAGACCTCACCTTCTCCTTCTCCTTCTTCTACTTCTTCTGATTCACCCTCCTGACTTCACCTTCTCCTTCTCCTTCATCTACTTCTTCTGCTTCACCCTCCAGACTTCACCTTCTCCTTCTCCTTCTTCTACTTCTTCTGATTCACCCTCCAGACTTCACCTTCTCCTTCTCCTTCTTCTACTTCTTCTGATTCACCCTCCAGACTTCACCTTCTCCTTCTCCTTCTTCTACTTCTTCTGATTCACCCTCCAGACTTCACCTTCTCCTTCTCCTTCTTCTGCTTCTTCTGATTCACCCTCCAGACTTCACCTTCTCCTTCTCCTTATTCTGCTTCTTCTGATTCACCCTCCAGACTTCACCTTCTCCTTCTCCTTCTTCTGCTTCTTCTGATTCACCCTCCAGACTTCACCTTCTCCTTCTCCTTCTTCTGCTTCTTCTGATTCACCCTCCAGACTTCACCTTCTCCTTCTCCTTCTTCTACTTCTTCTGATTCACCATCCAGACTTCACCTTCTCCTTCTCCTTCTTCTGCTTCTTCTGATTCACCCTCCAGACTTCACCTTCTCCTTCTCCTTCGTCTACTTCTTCTGATTCACCCTCCAGACTACACCTTCTCCTTCTCCTTCTTCTACTTCTTCTGATTCACCCTCCAGACATCACCTTCTCCTTCTCCTTCTTCTCTTTCTTCTGGTTCACCCTCCAGACTTCACCTTCTCCTTCTCCTTCTTCTGCTTCTTCTGATTCACCCTCCAGACTTCACCTTCTCCTTCTCCTTCTTCTGCTTCTTCTGATTCACCCTCCAGACTTCACCTTCTCCTTCTCCTTCTTCTACTTCTTCTGATTCACCCTCCAGACTTCATCTTCTCCTTCTCCTTCTTCTGCTTCTTCTGATTCACCCTCCAGACTTCACCTTCTCCTTCTCCTTCTTCTACTTCTTCTGATTCACCCTCCAGACTTCACCTTCTCCTTCTTCTGTTTCTTCTGATTCACCCTCCAGACTTCACCTTCTCCTTCTCCTTCTTCTACTTCTTCTGATTCACCCTCCAGACTTCACCTTCTCCTTCTCCTTCTTCTACTTCTTCTGATTCACCCTCCAGACTTCATCTTCTCCTTCTCCTTCTTCTGCATCTTCTGATTCACCCTCCAGACTTCACCTTCTCCTTCTCCTTCTTCTGCTTCTTCTGATTCACCCTCCAGACTTCACCTTCTCCTTCTCCTTCTTCTACTTCTTCTGATTCACCCTCCAGACTTCACCTTCTCCTTCTCCTTCTTCTACTTCTTCTGATTCACCCTCCAGTCTTCACATTCTCCTTCTCCTTCTTCTGTTTCTTCTGCTTCAGCCTCCAGACTTCACCTTCTCCTTCTCTTTCTTCTGATTCTTCTGATTCACCCTCCAGACTTCACCTTCTCCTTCTCCTTCTTCTGATTCTTCTGATTCACCCTCCAGACTTCACCTTCTCCTTCTCCTTCTTCTGCTTCTTCTGATTCACCCTCCTGGCTTCACCTTCTCCTTCTCCTTCTTTTACTTCTTCTGATTCACCCTCCTGACTTCACCTTCTCCTTCTCCTTCTTCTCCTTCTTCTGCTTCACCCTCCAGACTTCACCTTCTCCTTCTCCTTCTTCTACCTCTTCTGATTCACCCTCCAGACTTCACCTTCTCCTTCTCCTTCTTCTGCTTCTTCTGATTCACCCTCCAGACTTCACCTTCTACTTCTCCTTATTCTGCTTCTTCTGATTCACCCTCCAGACTTCACCTTCTCCTTCTCCTTATTCTGCTTCTTCTGATTCAACCTCCAGACTTCACCTTCTCCTTCTCCTTCTTCTGCTTCTTCTGATTCACCCTCCAGATTTCACCTTCTCCTTCTCCTTCTTCTGTTTCTTCTGATTCGCCCTCCAGACTTCACCTTCTCCTTCTCCTTCTTCTGCTTCTTCTGATTCACCCTCCTGACTTCAACTTCTCCTTCTCCTTCTTCTACTTCTTCTGATTCACCCTCCTGACTTCACCTTCTCCTTCTCCTTCTTCTACTTCTTCTGCTTCTCCCTCCAGACTTCACCTTCTCCTTCTCCTTCTTCTACTTCTTCTGATTCACCCTCCAGACTTCACCTTCTCCTTCTCCTTCTTCTGCTTCTTCTGATTCACCCTCCAGACTTCACCTTCTCCTTCTCCTTATTCTGCTTCTTCTGATTCACCCTCCAGACTTCACCTTCTCCTTCTCCTTCTTCTGCTTCTTCTGATTCACCCTCCAGACTTCACCTTCTCCTTCTCCTTCTTCTGCTTCTTCTGATTCACCCTCCAGACATCACCTTCTCCTTCTCCTTCTTCTGCTTCTTCTGATTCACCCTCCAGACTTCACCTTCTCCTTCTCCTTCTTCTACTTCTTCTGATTCACCCTCCAGACTTCACCTTCTCCTTCTCTTTCTTCTGCTTCTTCTGATTCACCCTCCAGACTTCACCTTCTCCTTCTCCTTCTTCTGATTCTTCTGATTCACCCTCCAGACTTCACCTTCTCCTTCTCCTTCTTCTGCTTCTTCTGATTCACCCTCCTGACTTCACCTTCTCCTTCTCCTTCTTCTACTTCTTCTGATTCACCCTCCTGACTTCACCTTCTCCTTCTCCTTCTTCTACTTCTTCTGCTTCACCCTCCAGACTTCACCTTCTCCTTCTCCTTTTTCTACTTCTTCTGATTCACCCTCCAGACTTGACCTTCTCCTTCTCCTTCTTCTACTTCTTCTGATTCACCCTACAGACTTCACCTTCTCCTTCTCCTTCTTCTGCTTCTTCTGATTCACCCTCCAGACTTCACCTTCTCCTTCTCCTTATTCTGCTTCTTCTGTTTCACCCTCCAGACTTCACCTTCTCCTTCTCCTTCTTCTGCTTCTTCTGATTCACCCTCCAGACTTCACCTTCTCCTTCTCCTTCTTCTGCTTCTTCTGATTCACCCTCCAGACTTCACCTTCTCCTTCTCCTTCTTCTACTTCTTCTGATTCACCCTCCAGACTTCACCTTCTCCTTCTCCTTCTTCTACTTCTTCTGATTCACCCTCCAGTCTTCACCTTCTCCTTCTCCTTCTTCTGTTTCTTCTGCTTCACCCTCCAGACTTCACCTTCTCCTTCTCTTTCTTCTGCTTCTTCTGATTCACCCTCCAGACTTCACCTTCTCCTTCTCCTTCTTCTGATTCTTCTGATTCACCCTCCAGACTTCACCTTCTCCTTCTCCTTCTTCTGCTTCTTCTGATTCACCGTCCAGACCTCACCTTCTCCTTCTCCTTCTTCTACTTCTTCTGATTCACCCTCCTGACTTCACCTTCTCCTTTTCCTTCATCTACTTCTTCTGCTTCACCCTCCAGACTTCACCTTCTCCTTCTCCTTCTTCTACTTCTTCTGATTCACCCTCCAGACTTCACCTTCTCCTTCTCCTTCTTCTACTTCTTCTGATTCACCCTCCAGACTTCGCCTTCTCCTTCTCCTTCTTCTGCTTCTTCTGATTCACCCTCCAGACTTCACCTTCTCCTTCTCCTTATTCTGCTTCTTCTGATTCACCCTCCAGACTTCACCTTCTCCTTCTCCTTCTTCTGCTTCTTCTGATTCACCCTCCAGACTTCACCTTCTCCTTCTCCTTCTTCTGCTTCTTCTGATTCACCCTCCAGACTTCACCTTCTCCTTCTCCTTCGTCTACTTCTTCTGATTCACCCTCCAGACTTCACCTTCTCCTTCTCCTTCTTCTGCTTCTTCTGATTCACCCTCCAGACTTCAACTTCTCCTTCTCCTTCTTCTACTTCTTCTGATTCATCCTCCAGACTTCACCTTCTCCTTCTCCTTCTTCTACTTCTTCTGATTCACCCTCCAGTCTTCACCTTCTCCTTCTCCTTCTTCTGTTTCTTCTGCTTCACCCTCCAGACTTCACCTTCTCCTTCTCTTGCTTCTGCTTCTTCTGATTCACCCTCCAGACTTCACCTTCTCCTTCTCCTTCTTCTGATTCTTCTGATTCACCCTCCAGACTTCACCTTCTCCTTCTCCTTCTTCTGCTTCTTCTGATTCACCCTCCTGACTTCACCTTCTCCTTCTCCTTCTTCTACTTCTTCTGATTCACCCTCCTGACTTCACCTTCTCCTTCTCCTTCTTCTACTTCTTCTGCTTCACCCTCCAGACTTCACCTTTTCCTTCTCCTTCTTCTACTTCTTCTGATTCACCCTCCAGACTTCACCTTCTCCTTCTCCTTCTTCTGCTTCTTCTGATTCACCCTCCAGACTTCACCTTCTCCTTCTCCTTATTCTGCTTCTTCTGTTTCACCCTCCAGACTTCACCTTCTCCTTATCCTTCTTCTGCTTCTTCTGATTCACCCTCCAGACTTCACCTTCTCCTTCTCCTTCTTCTGCTTCTTCTGATTCACCCTCCAGACTTCACCTTCTCCTTCTCCTTCTTCTACTTCTTCTGATTCACCCTCCAGACTTCACCTTCTCCTTCTCCTTCTTCTGCTTCTTCTGATTCACCCTCCAGACTTCACCTTCTCCTTCTCCTTCTTCTACTTCTTCTGATTCACCCTCCAGACTTCACCTTCTCCTTCTCCTTCTTCTACTTCTTCTGATTCACCCTCCAGACTTCATCTTCTCCTTCTCCTTCTTCTCCTTCTTCTGATTCACCCTCCAGACTTCACCTTCTCCTTCTCCTTCTTCTGCTTCTTCTGATTCACCCTCCAGACTTCACCTTCTCCTTCTCCTTCTTCTACTTCTTCTGATTCACCCTCCAGACTTCACCTTCTCCTTCTCCTTCTTCTACTTCTTCTGATTCACCCTCCAGTCTTCACCTTCTCCTTCTCCTTCTTCTGTTTCTTCTGCTTCACCCTCCAGACTTCACCTTCTCCTTCTCTTTCTTCTGCTTCTTCTGATTCACCCTCCAGACTTCACCTTCTCCTTCTCCTTCTTCTGATTCTTCTGATTCACCCTCCAGACTTCACCTTCTCCTTCTCCTTCTTCTGCTTCTTCTGATTCACCCTCCAGACCTCACCTTCTCCTTCTCCTTCTTCTACTTCTTCTGATTCACCCTCCTGACTTCACCTTCTCCTTCTCCTTCATCTACTTCTTCTGCTTCACCCTCCAGACTTCAACTTCTCCTTCTCCTTCTTCTACTTCTTCTGATTCACCCTCCAGACTTCACCTTCTCCTTCTCCTTCTTCTACTTCTTCTGATTCACCCTCCAGACTTCACCTTCTCCTTCTCCTTCTTCTGCTTCTTCTGATTCACCCTCCAGACTTCACCTTCTCCTTCTCCTTATTCTGCTTCTTCTGATTCACCCTCCAGACTTCACCTTCTCCTTCTCCTTCTTCTGCTTCTTCTGATTCACCCTCCAGACTTCACCTTCTCCTTCTCCTTCTTCTACTTCTTCTGATTCACCCTCCAGACTTCACCTTCTCCTTCTCCTTATTCTGCTTCTTCTGATTCACCCTCCAGACTTCACCTTCTCCTTCTCCTTCTTCTGCTTCTTCTGATTCACCCTCCAGACTTCACCTTCTCCTTCTCCTTCTTCTGCTTCTTCTGATTCACCCTCCAGACTTCACCTTCTCCTTCTCCTTCTTCTACTTCTTCTGATTCACCCTCCAGACTTCACCTTCTCCTTCTCCTTCTTCTGCTTCTTCTGATTCACCCTCCAGACTTCACCTTCTCCTTCTCCTTCGTCTACTTCTTCTGATTCACCCTCCAGACTACACCTTCTCCTTCTCCTTCTTCTACTTCTTCTGATTCACCCTCCAGACTTCACCTTCTCCTTCTCCTTCTTCTGTTTCTTCTGATTCACCCTCCTGACTTCATCTTCTCATTCTCCTTCTTCTACTTCTTCTGATTCACCCTCCAGACTTCACCTTCTCCTTCTCCTTCTTCTACTTCTTCTGATTCACCCTCCAGACTTCATCTTCTCCTTCTCCTTCTTCTGCTTCTTCCGATTCACCCTCCAGACTTCACCTTCTCCTTCTCCTTCTTCTGCTTCTTCTGATTCACCCTCCAGACTTCAACTTCTCCTTCTCCTTCTTCTACTTCTTCTGATTCACCCTCCAGACTTCACCTTCTCCTTCTCCTTCTTCTACTTCTTCTGATTCACCCTCCAGTCTTCACCTTCTCCTTCTCCTTCTTCTGTTTCTTCTGCTTCACCCTCCAGACTTCACCTTCTCCTTCTCTTTCTTCTGCTTCTTCTGATTCACCCTCCAGACTTCACCTTCTCCTTCTCCTTCTTCTGATTCTTCTGATTCACCCTCCAGACTTCACCTTCTCCTTCTCCTTCTTCTGCTTCTTCTGATTCACCCTCCTGACTTCACCTTCTCCTTCTCCTTCTTCTACTTCTTCTGATTCACCCTCCTGACTTCACCTTCTCCTTCTCCTTCTTCTACTTCTTCTGCTTCACCCTCCAGACTTCACCTTTTCCTTCTCCTTCTTCTACTTCTTCTGATTCACCCTCCAGACTTCACCTTCTCCTTCTCCTTCTTCTGCTTCTTCTGATTCACCCTCCAGACTTCACCTTCTCCTTCTCCTTATTCTGCTTCTTCTGTTTCACCCTCCAGACTTCACCTTCTCCTTATCCTTCTTCTGCTTCTTCTGATTCACCCTCCAGACTTCACCTTCTCCTTCTCCTTCTTCTGCTTCTTCTGATTCACCCTCCAGACTTCACCTTCTCCTTCTCCTTCTTCTACTTCTTCTGATTCACCCTCCAGACTTCACCTTCTCCTTCTCCTTCTTCTGCTTCTTCTGATTCACCCTCCAGACTTCACCTTCTCCTTCTCCTTCGTCTACTTCTTCTGATTCACCCTCCAGACTACACCTTCTCCTTCTCCTTCTTCTCCTTCTTCTGATTCACCCTCCAGACTTCACCTTCTCCTTCTCCTTCTTCTGCTTCTTCTGATTCACCCTCCAGACTTCACCTTCTCCTTCTCCTTCTTCTACTTCTTCTGATTCACCCTCCAGACTTCACCTTCTCCTTCTCCTTCTTCTGCTTCTTCTGATTCACCCTCCAGACTTCACCTTCTCCTTCTCCTTCGTCTACTTCTTCTGATTCACCCTCCAGACTACACCTTCTCCTTCTCCTTCTTCTCCTTCTTCTGATTCACCCTCCAGACTTCACCTTCTCCTTCTCCTTCTTCTGCTTCTTCTGATTCACCCTCCAGACTTCACCTTCTCCTTCTCCTTCTTCTACTTCTTCTGATTCACCCTCCAGACTTCACCTTCTCCTTCTCCTTCTTCTACTTCTTCTGATTCACCCTCCAGTCTTCACCTTCTCCTTCTCCTTCTTCTGTTTCTTCTGCTTCACCCTCCAGACTTCACCTTCTCCTTCTCTTTCTTCTGCTTCTTCTGATTCACCCTCCAGACTTCACCTTCTCCTTCTCCTTCTTCTGATTCTTCTGATTCACCCTCCAGACTTCACCTTCTCCTTCTCCTTCTTCTGCTTCTTCTGATTCACCCTCCAGACCTCACCTTCTCCTTCTCCTTCTTCTACTTCTTCTGATTCACCCTCCTGACTTCACCTTCTCCTTCTCCTTCATCTACTTCTTCTGCTTCACCCTCCAGACTTCACCTTCTCCTTCTCCTTCTTCTACTTCTTCTGATTCACCCTCCAGACTTCACCTTCTCCTTCTCCTTCTCCTACTTCTTCTGATTCACCCTCCAGACTTCACCTTCTCCTTCTCCTTCTTCTACTTCTTCTGATTCACCCTCCAGACTTCACCTTCTCCTTCTCCTTCTTCTGCTTCTTCTGATTCACCCTCCAGACTTCACCTTCTCCTTCTCCTTATTCTGCTTCTTCTGATTCACCCTCCAGACTTCACCTTCTCCTTCTCCTTCTTCTGCTTCTTCTGATTCACCCTCCAGACTTCACCTTCTCCTTCTCCTTCTTCTGCTTCTTCTGATTCACCCTCCAGACTTCACCTTCTCCTTCTCCTTCTTCTACTTCTTCTGATTCACCATCCAGACTTCACCTTCTCCTTCTCCTTCTTCTGCTTCTTCTGATTCACCCTCCAGACTTCACCTTCTCCTTCTCCTTCGTCTACTTCTTCTGATTCACCCTCCAGACTACACCTTCTCCTTCTCCTTCTTCTACTTCTTCTGATTCACCCTCCAGACATCACCTTCTCCTTCTCCTTCTTCTCTTTCTTCTGATTCACCCTCCAGACTTCATCTTCTCCTTCTCCTTCTTCTACTTCTTCTGATTCACCCTCCAGACTTCACCTTCTCCTTCTCCTTCTTCTACTTCTTCTGATTCACCCTCCAGACTTCATCTTCTCCTTCTCCTTCTTCTGCTTCTTCTGATTCACCCTCCAGACTTCACCTTCTCCTTCTCCTTCTTCTGCTTCTTCTGATTCACCCTCCAGACTTCAACTTCTCCTTCTCCTTCTTCTACTTCTTCTGATTCACCCTCCAGACTTCACCTTCTCCTTCTCCTTCTTCTACTTCTTCTGATTCACCCTCCAGTCTTCACCTTCTCCTTCTCCTTCTTCTGTTTCTTCTGCTTCACCCTCCAGACTTCACCTTCTCCTTCTCCTTCTTCTGCTTCTTCTGCTTCACACTCCAGACTTCACCTTCTCCTTCTCCTTCTTCTGCTTCTTCTGCTGCGCCCTCCAGGCTTCACCTTCTCCTTCTCCTTCTTCTGCTTCTTCTGCTTCACCGTCCTGACTTCACCTTCTCCTTCGCCTTCTTTTACTTCTTCTGCTACACCTCCCCTGACTTCACCTGCTCCTTCTCCTTCTTCTGCTTCTTCTGATTCACCCTCCTAAATTCACCTTCTCCTTCTCCTTCTTCTGCTTCTTCTGATTCACCCTCCTGACTTCAACTTCTCCTTCTCCTTCTTCTGCTTCTTCTGATTCACCCTCCAGACTTCACCTTCTCCTTCTCCTTCTTCTGCTTCTTCTGCTTCACCCTCCAGACTTCACCTTCTCCTTCTCCTTCTTCTGCTTCTTCTGCTTCGCCCTCCAGACTTCACCTTCTCCTTCTCCTTCTTCTGCTTCTTCTGCTTCACTCTCCTGACTTCACCTTCTCCTTCTCCTTCTTCTACTTCTTCTGATTCACCCTCCAGACTTCACCCTCTCCTTCTCCTTCTTCTGCTTCTTCTGCTTCACCCTCCAGACTTCACCTTCTCTTTCTCCTTCTTCTGCTTCTTCTGCTGCGCCCTCCAGACTTCACCTTCTCCTTCTCCTTCTTCTGCTTCTTCTGATTCACCCTCCAGACTTCACCTTCTCCTTCTCCTTCTTCTACTTCTTCTGATCCACCCTCCTGACTTCACCTTCTCCTTCTCCTTCTTCTGCTTCTTCTGCTTCACCCTCCAGACTTCACCTTCTCCTTCTCCTTCTTCTGCTTCTTCTGCTTCACCCACCAGACTTCACCTTCTCCTTCTCCTTCTTCTGCTTCTTCTGCTTCACCCTCCTGACTTCACCTTATCCTTCTCCTTCTTCTACTTCTTCTGATTCACCCTCCAGACTTCACCTACTCCTTCTCCTTCTTCTGCTTCTTCTGCTTCACCCTCCAGACTTCACCTTCTCCTTCTCCTTCTTCTGCTTCTTCTGCTTCGCCCTCCAGACTTCACCTTCTCCTTCTCCTTCTTCTGCTTCTTCTGCTTCACTCTCCTGACTTCACCTTCTCCTTCTCCTTCTTCTACTTCTTCTGATTCACCCTCCAGACTTCACCCTCTCCTTCTCCTTCTTCTGCTTCTTCTGCTTCACCCTCCAGACTTCACCGTCTCCTTCTCCTTCTTCTGCTTCTTCTGCTTCACCGTCCTGACTTCACCTTCTCCTTCTCCTTCTTCTACTTCTTCTGCTTCACCCCCCTGACTTCACCTGCTCCTTCTCCTTCTTCTGCTTCTTCTGATTCACCCTCCTAACTTCACCTTCTCCTTCTCCTTCTTCTACTTCTTCTGATTCACCCTCCAGACTTCACCTACTCCTTCTCCTTCTTCTGCTTCTTCTGCTTCACCCTCCAGACTTCACCTTCTCCTTCTCCTTCTTCTGCTTCTTCTGCTTCGCCCTCCAGACTTCACCTTCTCCTTCTCCTTCTTCTGCTTCTTCTGCTTCACTCTCCTGACTTCACCTTCTCCTTCTCCTTCTTCTACTTCTTCTGATTCACCCTCCAGACTTCACCCTCTCCTTCTCCTTCTTCTGCTTCTTCTGCTTCACCCTCCAGACTTCACCTTCTCTTTCTCCTTCTTCTGCTTCTTCTGCTTCGCCCTCCAGACTTCACCTTCTCCTTCTCCTTCTTCTGCTTCTTCTGCTTCACTCTCCTGACTTCACCTTCTCCTTCTCCTTCTTCTACTTCTTCTGATTCACCCTCCAGACTTCACCATCTCCTTCTCCTTCTTCTGCTTCTTCTGCTTCACCCTCCAGACTTCACCTTCTCCTTCTCCTTCTTCTGCTTCTTCTGCTTCACCGTCCTGACTTCACCTTCTCCTTCTCCTTCTTCTACTTCTTCTGCTTCACCCCCCTGACTTCACCTGCTCCTTCTCTTTCTTCTGCTTCTTCTGCTTCACCCTCCAGACTTCACCTTCTCCTTCTCTTTCTTCTGCTTCTTCTGATTCACCCTCCAGACTTCATCTTCTCCTTCTCCTTCTTCTGATTCTTCTGATTCACCCTCCAGACTTCACCTTCTCCTTCTCCTTCTTCTGCTTCTTCTGATTCACCCTCCTGACTTCACCTTCTCCTTCTCCTTCTTCTACTTCTTCTGCTTCACCCTCCAGACTTCACCTTCTCCTTCTCCTTCTTCTACTTCTTCTGATTCACCCTCCAGACTTCACCTTCTCCTTCTCCTTCTTCTGCTTCTTCTGATTCACCCTCCAGACTTCACCTTCTCCTTCTCCTTATTCTGCTTCTTCTGATTCACCCTCCAGACTTCACCTTCTCCTTCTCCTTCTTCTGCTTCTTCTGCTTCGCCCTCCAGACTTCACCTTCTCCTTCTCCTTCTTCTGCTTCTTCTGCTTCGCCCTCCAGACTTCACCTTCTCCTTCTCCTTCTTCTGCTTCTTCTGCTTCACTCTCCTGACTTCACCTTCTCCTTCTCCTTCTTCTACTTCTTCTGATTCACCCTCCAGACTTCACCCTCTCCTTCTCCTTCTTCTGCTTCTTCTGCTTCACCCTCCAGACTTCACCTTCTCTTTCTCCTTCTTCTGCTTCTTCTGCTGCGCCCTCCAGACTTCACCTTCTCCTTCTCCTTCTTCTGCTTCTTCTGATTCACCCTCCAGACTTCACCTTCTCCTTCTCCTTCTTCTACTTCTTCTGATCCACCCTCCTGACTTCACCTTCTCCTTCTCCTTCTTCTGCTTCTTCTGCTTCACCCTCCAGACTTCACCTTCTCCTTCTTCTTCTTCTGCTTCTTCTGCTTCACCCACCAGACTTCACCTTCTCCTTCTCCTTCTTCTGCTTCTTCTGCTTCACCCTCCTGACTTCACCTTATCCTTCTCCTTCTTCTACTTCTTCTGATTCACCCTCCAGACTTCACCTACTCCTTCTCCTTCTTCTGATTCTTCTGCTTCACCCTCCAGACTTCACCTTCTCCTTCTCCTTCTTCTGCTTCTTCTGCTTCGCCCTCCAGACTTCACCTTCTCCTTCTCCTTCTTCTGCTTCTTCTGCTTCACTCTCCTGACTTCACCTTCTCCTTCTCCTTCTTCTACTTCTTCTGATTCACCCTCCAGACTTCACCCTCTCCTTCTCCTTCTTCTGCTTCTTCTGCTTCACCCTCCAGACTTCACCTTCTCCTTCTCCTTCTTCTGCTTCTTCTGCTTCACCGTCCTGACTTCACCTGCTCCTTCTCTTTCTTCTGCTTCTTCTGCTTCACCCTCCAGACTTCACCTTCTCCTTCTCTTTCTTCTGCTTCTTCTGATTCACCCTCCAGACTTCATCTTCTCCTTCTCCTTCTTCTGATTCTTCTGATTCACCCTCCAGACTTCACCTTCTCCTTCTCCTTCTTCTGCTTCTTCTGATTCACCCTCCAGACTTCACCTTCTCCTTCTCCTTCTTCTACTTCTTCTGATTCACCCTCCAGACTTCACCTTCTCCTTCTCCTTCTTCTGCTTCTTCTGATTCACCCTCCAGACTTCACCTTCTCCTTCTCCTTATTCTGCTTCTTCTGATTCACCCTCCAGACTTCACCTTCTCCTTCTCCTTCTTCTGCTTCTTCTGCTTCGCCCTCCAGACTTCACCTTCTCCTTCTCCTTATTCTACTTCTTCTGATCCACCCTCCTGACTTCACCTTCTCCTTCTCCTTCTTCTGCTTCTTCTGCTTCACCCTCCAGACTTCACCTTCTCCTTCTTCTTCTTCTGCTTCTTCTGCTTCACCCACCAGACTTCACCTTCTCCTTCTCCTTCTTCTGCTTCTTCTGCTTCACCCTCCTGACTTCACCTTATCCTTCTCCTTCTTCTACTTCTTCTGATTCACCCTCCAGACTTCACCTACTCCTTCTCCTTCTTCTGATTCTTCTGCTTCACCCTCCAGACTTCACCTTCTCCTTCTCCTTCTTCTGCTTCTTCTGCTTCGCCCTCCAGACTTCACCTTCTCCTTCTCCTTCTTCTGCTTCTTCTGCTTCACTCTCCTGACTTCACCTTCTCCTTCTCCTTCTTCTACTTCTTCTGATTCACCCTCCAGACTTCACCCTCTCCTTCTCCTTCTTCTGCTTCTTCTGCTTCACCCTCCAGACTTCACCTTCTCCTTCTCCTTCTTCTGCTTCTTCTGCTTCACCGTCCTGACTTCACCTTCTCCTTCTCCTTCTTCTACTTCTTCTGCTTCACCCCCCTGACTTCACCTGCTCCTTCTCTTTCTTCTGCTTCTTCTGCTTCACCCTCCAGACTTCACCTTCTCCTTCTCTTTCTTCTGCTTCTTCTGATTCACCCTCCAGACTTCATCTTCTCCTTCTCCTTCTTCTGATTCTTCTGATTCACCCTCCAGACTTCACCTTCTCCTTCTCCTTCTTCTGCTTCTTCTGATTCACCCTCCAGACTTCACCTTCTCCTTCTCCTTCTTCTACTTCTTCTGATTCACCCTCCAGACTTCACCTTCTCCTTCTCCTTCTTCTGCTTCTTCTGATTCACCCTCCAGACTTCACCTTCTCCTTCTCCTTATTCTGCTTCTTCTGATTCACCCTCCAGACTTCACCTTCTCCTTCTCCTTCTTCTGCTTCTTCTGCTTCGCCCTCCAGACTTCACCTTCTCCTTCTCCTTCTTCTGCTTCTTCTGCTTCGCCCTCCAGACTTCACCTTCTCCTTCTCCTTCTTCTGCTTCTTCTGCTTCACTCTCCTGACTTCACCTTCTCCTTCTCCTTCTTCTACTTCTTCTGATTCACCCTCCAGACTTCACCCTCTCCTTCTCCTTCTTCTGCTTCTTCTGCTTCACCCTCCAGACTTCACCTTCTCTTTCTCCTTCTTCTGCTTCTTCTGCTGCGCCCTCCAGACTTCACCTTCTCCTTCTCCTTCTTCTGCTTCTTCTGATTCACCCTCCAGACTTCACCTTCTCCTTCTCCTTCTTCTACTTCTTCTGATCCACCCTCCTGACTTCACCTTCTCCTTCTCCTTCTTCTGCTTCTTCTGCTTCACCCTCCAGACTTCACCTTCTCCTTCTCCTTCTTCTGCTTCTTCTGCTTCACCCACCAGACTTCACCTTCTCCTTCTCCTTCTTCTGCTTCTTCTGCTTCACCCTCCTGACTTCACCTTATCCTTCTCCTTCTTCTACTTCTTCTGATTCAGCCTCCAGACTTCACCTACTCCTTCTCCTTCTTCTGCTTCTTCTGCTTCACCCTCCAGACTTCACCTTCTCCTTCTCCTTCTTCTGCTTCTTCTGCTTCGCCCTCCAGACTTCACCTTCTCCTTCTCCTTCTTCTGCTTCTTCTGCTTCACTCTCCTGACTTCACCTTCTCCTTCTCCTTCTTCTACTTCTTCTGATTCACCCTCCAGACTTCACCCTCTCCTTCTCCTTCTTCTGCTTCTTCTGCTTCACCCTCCAGACTTCACCTTCTCCTTCTCCTTCTTCTGCTTCTTCTGCTTCACCGTCCTGACTTCACCTTCTCCTTCTCCTTCTTCTACTTCTTCTGCTTCACCCCCCTGACTTCACCTGCTCCTTCTCCTTCTTCTGCTTCTTCTGATTCACCCTCCTGACTTCACCTTCTCCTTCTCCTTCTTCTACTTCTTCTGCTTCACCCCCCTGACTTCACCTGCTCCTTCTCTTTCTTCTGCTTCTTCTGCTTCACCCTCCAGACTTCACCTTCTCCTTCTCTTTCTTCTGCTTCTTCTGATTCACCCTCCAGACTTCATCTTCTCCTTCTCCTTCTTCTGATTCTTCTGATTCACCCTCCAGACTTCACCTTCTCCTTCTCCTTCTTCTGCTTCTTCTGATTCACCCTCCAGACTTCACCTTCTCCTTCTCCTTCTTCTACTTCTTCTGATTCACCCTCCAGACTTCACCTTCTCCTTCTCCTTCTTCTGCTTCTTCTGATTCACCCTCCAGACTTCACCTTCTCCTTCTCCTTATTCTGCTTCTTCTGATTCACCCTCCAGACTTCACCTTCTCCTTCTCCTTCTTCTGCTTCTTCTGCTTCGCCCTCCAGACTTCACCTTCTCCTTCTCCTTCTTCTGCTTCTTCTGCTTCGCCCTCCAGACTTCACCTTCTCCTTCTCCTTCTTCTGCTTCTTCTGCTTCACTCTCCTGACTTCACCTTCTCCTTCTCCTTCTTCTACTTCTTCTGATTCACCCTCCAGACTTCACCCTCTCCTTCTCCTTCTTCTGCTTCTTCTGCTTCACCCTCCAGACTTCACCTTCTCTTTCTCCTTCTTCTGCTTCTTCTGCTGCGCCCTCCAGACTTCACCTTCTCCTTCTCCTTCTTCTGCTTCTTCTGATTCACCCTCCAGACTTCACCTTCTCCTTCTCCTTCTTCTACTTCTTCTGATCCACCCTCCTGACTTCACCTTCTCCTTCTCCTTCTTCTGCTTCTTCTGCTTCACCCTCCAGACTTCACCTTCTCCTTCTCCTTCTTCTGCTTCTTCTGATTCACCCACCAGACTTCACCTTCTCCTTCTCCTTCTTCTGCTTCTTCTGCTTCACCCTCCTGACTTCACCTTATCCTTCTCCTTCTTCTACTTCTTCTGATTCACCCTCCAGACTTCACCTACTCCTTCTCCTTCTTCTGCTTCTTCTGCTTCACCCTCCAGACTTCACCTTCTCCTTCTCCTTCTTCTGCTTCTTCTGCTTCGCCCTCCAGACTTCACCTTCTCCTTCTCCTTCTTCTGCTTCTTCTGCTTCACTCTCCTGACTTCACCTTCTCCTTCTCCTTCTTCTACTTCTTCTGATTCACCCTCCAGACTTCACCCTCTCCTTCTCCTTCTTCTGCTTCTTCTGCTTCACCCTCCAGACTTCACCTTCTCCTTCTCCTTCTTCTGCTTCTTCTGCTTCACCGTCCTGACTTCACCTTCTCCTTCTCCTTCTTCTACTTCTTCTGCTTCACCCCCCTGACTTCACCTGCTCCTTCTCCTTCTTCTGCTTCTTCTGATTCACCCTCCTAACTTCACCTTCTCCTTCTCCTTCTTCTGCTTCTTCTGATTCACCCTCCAGACTTCACCTTCTCCTTCTCCTTCTTCTACTTCGTCTGATTCACCCTCCAGACTTCACCTTCTCCTTCTCCTTCTTCTACTTCTTCTGATTCACCCTCCAGTCTTCACCTACTCCTTCTCCTTCTTCTGTTTCTTCTGCTTCACCCTCCAGACTTCACCTTCTCCTTCTCTTTCTTCTGCTTCTTCTGATTCACCCTCCAGACTTCATCTTCTCCTTCTCCTTCTTCTGATTCTTCTGATTCACCCTCCAGACTTCACCTTCTCCTTCTCCTTCTTCTGCTTCTTCTGATTCACCCTCCTGACTTCACCTTCTCCTTCTCCTTCTTCTACTTCTTCTGCTTCACCCTCCAGACTTCACCTTCTCCTTCTCCTTCTTCTACTTCTTCTGATTCACCCTCCAGACTTCACCTTCTCCTTCTCCTTCTTCTGCTTCTTCTGATTCACCCTCCAGACTTCACCTTCTCCTTCTCCTTATTCTGCTTCTTCTGATTCACCCTCCAGACTTCACCTTCTCCTTCTCCTTCTTCTGCTTCTTCTGATTCACCCTCCAGACTTCACCTTTTCCTTCTCCTTCTTCTACTTCTTCTGATTCACCCTCCAGACTTCACCTTCTCCTTCTCCTTCTTCTGCTTCTTCTGATTCACCCTCCAGACTTCACTTTCTCCTTCTCCTTCTTCTACTTCTTCTGATTCACCCTCCAGACTTCACCTTCTCCTTCTCTTTCTTCTGCTTCTTCTGATTCACCCTCCAGACTTCACCTTCTCCTTCTCCTTCTTCTACTTCTTCTGATTCACCCTCCAGACTTCACCTTCTCCTTCTCCTTCTTCTGCTTCTTCTGATTCACCCTCCAGACTTCACCTTCTCCTTCTCCTTCTTCTCTTTCTTCTGATTCACCCTCCAGACTTCACCTTCTCCTTCTCCTTATTCTGCTTCTTCTGATTCACCCTCCAGACTTCACCTTCTCCTTCTCCTTCTTCTGCTTCTTCTGATTCACCCTCCAGACTTCACCTTCTCCTTCTCCTTCTTCTGCTTCTTCTGATTCACCCTCCAGACTTCACCTTCTCCTTCTCCTTCTTCTACTTCTTCTGATTCACCCTCCAGACTTCACCTTCTCCTTCTCCTTCTTCTGCTTCTTCTGATTCACCCTCCAGACTTCACCTTCTCCTTCTCCTTCGTCTACTTCTTCTGATTCACCCTCCAGACTACACCTTCTCCTTCTCCTTCTTCTACTTCTTCTGATTCACCCTCCAGACTTCACCTTCTCCTTCTCCTTCTTCTGTTTCTTCTGATTCACCCTCCAGACTTCATCTTCTCATTCTCCTTCTTCTACTTCTTCTGATTCACCCTCCAGACTTCACCTTCTCCTTCTCCTTCTTCTACTTCTTCTGATTCACCCTCCAGACTTCATCTTCTCCTTCTCCTTCTTCTGCTTCTTCTGATTCACCCTCCAGACTTCACCTACTCCTTCTCCTTCTTCTGCTTCTTCTGATTCACCCTCCAGACTTCAACTTCTCCTTCTCCTTCTTCTACTTCTTCTGATTCACCCTCCAGACTTCACCTTCTCCTTCTCCTTCTTCTACTTCTTCTGATTCACCCTCCAGTCTTCACCTTCTCCTTCTCCTTCTTCTGTTTCTTCTGCTTCACCCTCCAGACTTCACCTTCTCCTTCTCTTTTTCTGCTTCTTCTGATTCACCCTCCAGACTTCACCTTCTCCTTCTCCTTCTTCTGATTCTTCTGATTCACCCTCCAGACTTCAGCTTCTCCTTCTTCTGCTTCTTCTGATTCACCCTCCTGACTTCACCTTCTCCTTCTCCTTCTTCAACGTCTTCTGATTCACCCTCCTGACTTCACCTTCTCCTTCTCCTTCTTCTACTTCTTCTGCTTCACCCTCCAGACTTCACCTTCTCCTTCTCCTTCTTCTACTTCTTCTGATTCACCCTCCAGACTTCACCTTCTCCTTCTCCTTCTTCTGCTTCTTCTGATTCACCCTCCAGACTTCACCTTCTCCTTCTCCTTATTCTGCTTCTTCTGTTTCACCCTCCAGACTTCACCTTCTCCTTTTCCTTCTTCTGCTTCTTCTGATTCACCCTCCAGACTTCACCTTCTCCTTCTCCTTCTTCTGCTTCTTCTGATTCACCCTCCAGACTTCACCTTCTCCTTCTCCTTCTTCTACTTCTTCTGATTCACCCTCCAGACTTCACCTTCTCCTTCTCCTTCTTCTGCTTCTTCTGATTCACCCTCCAGACTTCACCTTCTCCTTCTCCTTCGTCTACTTCTTCTGATTCACCCTGCAGACTACACCTTCTCCTTCTCCTTCTTCTACTTCTTCTGATTCACCCTCCAGACTTCACCTTCTCCTTCTCCTTCTTCTACTTCTTCTGATTCACCCTCCAGACTTCATCTTCTCCTTCTCCTTCTTCTCCTTCTTCTGATTCACCCTCCAGACTTCACCTTCTCCTTCTCCTTCTTCTGCTTCTTCTGATTCACCCTCCAGACTTCACCTTCTCCTTCTCCTTCTTCTACTTCTTCTGATTCACCCTCCAGACTTCACCTTCTCCTTCTCCTTCTTCTACTTCTTCTGATTCACCCTCCAGTCTTCACCTTCTCCTTCTCCTTCTTCTGTTTCTTCTGCTTCACCCTCCAGACTTCACCTTCTCCTTCTCTTTCTTCTGCTTCTTCTGATTCACCCTCCAGACTTCACCTTCTCCTTCTCCTTCTTCTGATTCTTCTGATTCACCCTCCAGACTTCACCTTCTCCTTCTCCTTCTTCTGCTTCTTCTGATTCACCCTCCAGACCTCACCTTCTCCTTCTCCTTCTTCTACTTCTTCTGATTCACCCTCCTGACTTCACCTTCTCCTTCTCCTTCATCTACTTCTTCTGCTTCACCCTCCAGACTTCACCTTCTCCTTCTCCTTCTTCTACTTCTTCTGATTCACCCTCCAGACTTCACCTTCTCCTTCTCCTTCTTCTACTTCTTCTGATTCACCCTCCAGACTTCACCTTCTCCTTCTCCTTCTTCTACTTCATCTGATTCACCCTCCAGACTTCACCTTCTCCTTCTCCTTCTTCTGCTTCTTCTGATTCACCCTCCAGACTTCACCTTCTCCTTCTCCTTATTCTGCTTCTTCTGATTCACCCTCCAGACTTCACCTTCTCCTTCTCCTTCTTCTGCTTCTTCTGATTCACCCTCCAGACTTCACCTTCTCCTTCTCCTTCTTCTGCTTCTTCTGATTCACCCTCCAGACTTCACCTTCTCCTTCTCCTTCTTCTACTTCTTCTGATTCACCCTCCAGACTTCACCTTCTCCTTCTCCTTCTTCTGCTTCTTCTGATTCACCCTCCAGACTTCACCTTCTCCTTCTCCTTCGTCTACTTCTTCTGATTCACCCTCCAGTCTACACCTTCTCCTTCTCCTTCTTCTACTTCTTCTGATTCACCCTCCAGACTTCACCTTCTCCTTCTCCTTCTTCTCTTTCTTCTGATTCACCCTCCAGACTTCATCTTCTCCTTCTCCTTCTTCTACTTCTTCTGATTCACCCTCCAGACTTCACCTTCTCCTTCTCCTTCTTCTACTTCTTCTGATTCACCCTCCAAACTTCATCTTCTCCTTCTCCTTCTTCTGCTTCTTCTGATTCACCCTCCGGACTTCACCTTCTACTTCTCCTTCTTCTGCTTCTTCTGATTCACCCTCCAGACTTCAACTTCTCCTTCTCCTTCTTCTACTTCTTCTGATTCACCCTCCAGACTTCACCTTCTCCTTCTCCTTCTTCTACTTCTTCTGATTCACCCTCCAGTCTTCACCTTCTCCTTCTCCTTCTTCTGTTTCTTCTGCTTCACCCTCCAGACTTCACCTTCTCCTTCTCCTTCTTCTGCTTCTTCTGCTTCACACTCCAGACTTCACCTTCTCCTTCTCCTTCTTCTGCTTCTTCTGCTGCGCCCTCCAGGCTTCACCTTCTCCTTCTCCTTCTTCTGCTTCTTCTGCTTCACCGTCCTGACTTCACCTTCTCCTTCTCCTTCTTCTACTTCTTCTGCTACACCCCCCTGACTTCACCTGCTCCTTCTCCTTCTTCTGCTTCTTCTGATTCACCCTCCTAAATTCACCTTCTCCTTCTCCTTCTTCTGCTTCTTCTGATTCACCCTCCTGACTTCACCTTCTCCTTCTCCTTCTTCTGCTTCTTCTGATTCTCCCTCCAGACTTCACCTTCTCCTTCTCCTTCTTCTGCTTCTTCTGATTCACCCTCCAGACTTCACCTTCTCCTTCTCCTTCTTCTGCTTCTTCTGCTTCACCCTCCAGACTTCACCTTCATCTTCTCCTTCTTCTGCTTCTTCTGCTTCACCCTCCTGACTTCACCTTCTCCTTCTCCTTCTTCTACTTCTTCTGATTCACCCTCCAGACTTCACCTACTCCTTCTCCTTCTTCTGCTGCTTCTGCTTCACCCTCCAGACTTCACCTTCTCCTTCTCCTTCTTCTGCTTCTTCTGCTTCGCCCTCCAGACTTCACCTTCTCCTTCTCCTTCTTCTGCTTCTTCTGCTTCACTCTCCTGACTTCACCTTCTCCTTCTCCTTCTTCTACTTCTTCTGATTCACCCTCCAGACTTCACCCTCTCCTTCTCCTTCTTCTGCTTCTTCTGCTTCACCCTCCAGACTTCACCTTCTCTTTCTCCTTCTTCTCCTTCTTCTGCTGCGCCCTCCAGACTTCACCTTCTCCTTCTCCTTCTTCTGCTTCTTCTGATTCACCCTCCAGACTTCACCTTCTCCTTCTCCTTCTTCTACTTCTTCTGATCCACCCTCCTGACTTCACCTTCTCCTTCTCCTTCTTCTGCTTCTTCTGCTTCACCCTCCAGACTTCACCTTCTCCTTCTCCTTCTTCTGCTTCTTCTGCTTCACCCACCAGACTTCACCTTCTCCTTCTCCTTCTTCTGCTTCTTCTGCTTCACCCTCCTGACTTCACCTTATCCTTCTCCTTCTTCTACTTCTTCTGATTCACCCTCCAGACTTCACCTACTCCTTCTCCTTCTTCTGCTTCTTCTGCTTCACCCTCCAGACTTCACCTTCTCCTTCTCCTTCTTCTGCTTCTTCTGCTTCGCCCTCCAGACTTCACCTTCTCCTTCTCCTTCTTCTGCTTCTTCTGCTTCACTCTCCTGACTTCACCTTCTCCTTCTCCTTCTTCTACTTCTTCTGATTCACCCTCCAGACTTCACCCTCTCCTTCTCCTTCTTCTGCTTCTTCTGCTTCACCCTCCAGACTTCACCTTCTCCTTCTCCTTCTTCTGCTTCTTCTGCTTCACCGTCCTGACTTCACCTTCTCCTTCTCCTTCTTCTACTTCTTCTGCTTCACCCCCCTGACTTCACCTGCTCCTTCTCCTTCTTCTGCTTCTTCTGATTCACCCTCCTAACTTCACCTTCTCCTTCTCCTTCTTCTGCTTCTTCTGATTCACCCTCCAGACTTCAACTTCTCCTTCTCCTTCTTCTACTTCGTCTGATTCACCCTCCAGACTTCACCTTCTCCTTCTCCTTCTTCTACTTCTTCTGATTCACCCTCCAGTCTTCACCTACTCCTTCTCCTTCTTCTGTTTCTTCTGCTTCACCCTCCAGACTTCACCTTCTCCTTCTCTTTCTTCTGCTTCTTCTGATTCACCCTCCAGACTTCATCATCTCCTTCTCCTTCTTCTGATTCTTCTGATTCACCCTCCAGACTTCACCTTCTCCTTCTCCTTCTTCTGCTTCTTCTGATTCACCCTCCTGACTTCACCTTCTCCTTCTCCTTCTTCTACTTCTTCTGCTTCACCCTCCAGACTTCACCTTCTCCTTCTCCTTCTTCTACTTCTTCTGATTCACCCTCCAGACTTCACCTTCTCCTTCTCCTTCTTCTGCTTCTTCTGATTCACCCTCCAGACTTCACCTTCTCCTTCTCCTTATTCTGCTTCTTCTGATTCACCCTCCAGACTTCACCTTCTCCTTCTCCTTCTTCTGCTTCTTCTGATTCACCCTCCAGACTTCACCTTTTCCTTCTCCTTCTTCTGCTTCTTCTGATTCACCCTCCAGACTTCACCTTCTCCTTCTCCTTCTTCTGCTTCTTCTGATTCACCCTCCAGACTTCACCTTCTCCTTCTCCTTCTTCTACTTCTTCTGATTCACCCTCCAGACTTAACCTTCTCCTTCTCTTTCTTCTGCTTCTTCTGATTCACCCTCCAGACTTCACCTTCTCCTTCTCCTTCTTCTACTTCTTCTGATTCACCCTCCAGACTTCACCTTCTCCTTCTCCTTCTTCTGCTTCTTCTGATTCACCCTCCAGACTTTACCTTCTCCTTCTCCTTCGTCTACTTCTTCTGATTCACCCTCCAGACTACACCTTCTCCTTCTCCTTCTTCTACTTCTTCTGATTCACCCTCCAGACTTCACCTTCTCCTTCTCCTTCTTCTCTTTCTTCTGATTCACCCTCCAGACTTCATCTTCTCCTTCTCCTTCTTCTACTTGTTCTGATTCACCCTCCAGACTTCACCTTCTCCTTCTCCTTCTTCTACTTCTTCTGATTCACCCTCCAGACTTCATCTTCTCCTTCTCCTTCTTCTGCTTCTTCTGATTCACCCTCCAGACTTCACCTTCTCCTTCTCCTTCTTCTGCTTCTTCTGATTCACCCTCCAGACTTCAACTTCTCCTTCTCCTTCTTCTACTTCTTCTGATTCACCCTCCAGACTTCACCTTCTCCTTCTCCTTCTTCTACTTCTTCTGATTCACCCTCCAGTCTTCACCTTCTCCTTCTCCTTCTTCTGTTTCTTCTGCTTCACCCTCCAGACTTCACCTTCTCCTTCTCCTTCTTCTGCTTCTTCTGCTTCACACTCCAGACTTCACCTTCTCCTTCTCCTTCTTCTGCTTCTTCTGCTGCGCCCTCCAGGCTTCACCTTCTCCTTCTCCTTCTTCTGCTTCTTCTGCTTCACCGTCCTGACTTCACCTTCTCCTTCTCCTTCTTCTACTTCTTCTGCTACACCCCCCTGACTTCACCTGCTCCTTCTCCTTCTTCTGCTTCTTCTAATTCACCCTCCTAAATTCACCTTCTCCTTCTCCTTCTTCTGCTTCTTCTGCTGCGCCCTCCAGGCTTCACCTTCTCCTTCTCCTTCTTCTGCTTCTTCTGCTTCACCGTCCTGACTTCACCTTCTCCTTCTCCTTCTTCTACTTCTTCTGCTACACCCCCCTGACTTCACCTGCTCCTTCTCCTTCTTCTGCTTCTTCTAATTCGCCCTCCAGACTTCACCTTCTCCTTCTCCTTCTTCTGCTTCTTCTGCTTCACTCTCCTGACTTCACCTTCTCCTTCTCCTTCTTCTACTTCTTCTGATTCACCCTCCAGACTTCACCCTCTCCTTCTCCTTCTTCTGCTTCTTCTGCTTCACCCTCCAGACTTCACCTTCTCTTTCTCCTTCTTCTGCTTCTTCTGCTGTGCCCTCCAGACTTCACCTTCTCCTTCTCCTTCTTCTGCTTCTTCTGATTCACCCTCCAGACTTCACCTTCTCCTTCTCCTTCTTCTACTTCTTCTGATCCACCCTCCTGACTTCACCTTCTCCTTCTCCTTCTTCTGCTTCTTCTGCTTCACCCTCCAGACTTCACCTTCTCCTTCTCCTTCTTCTGCTTCTTCTGCTTCACCCACCAGACTTCACCTTCTCCTTCTCTTTCTTCTGCTTCTTCTGATTCACCCTCCAGACTTCACCTTCTCCTTCTCCTTCTTCTGATTCTTCTGATTCACCCTCCAGACTTCACCTTCTCCTTCTCCTTATTCTGCTTCTTCTGATTCACCCTCCAGACTTCACCTTCTCCTTCTCCTTCTTCTGCTTCTTCTGATTCACCCTCCAGACTTCACCTTCTCCTTCTCCTTCTTCTGCTTCTTCTGATTCACCCTCCAGACTTCACCTTCTCCTTCTCCTTCTTCTACTTCTTCTGATTCACCCTCCAGACTTCACCTTCTCCTTCTCCTTCTTCTGCTTCTTCTGATTCACCCTCCAGACTTCACCTTCTCCTTCTCCTTCGTCTACTTCTTCTGATTCACCCTCCAGTCTACACCTTCTCCTTCTCCTTCTTCTACTTCTTCTGATTCACCCTCCAGACTTCACCTTCTCCTTCTCCTTCTTCTCTTTCTTCTGATTCACCCTCCAGACTTCATCTTCTCCTTCTCCTTCTTCTACTTCTTCTGATTCACCCTCCAGACTTCACCTTCTCCTTCTCCTTCTTCTACTTCTTCTGATTCACCCTCCAGACTTCATCTTCTCCTTCTCCTTCTTCTGCTTCTTCTGATTCACCCTCCAGACTTCACCTTCTACTTCTCCTTCTTCTGCTTCTTCTGATTCACCCTCCAGACTTCAAGTTCTCCTTCTCCTTCTTCTACTTCTTCTGATTCACCCTCCAGACTTCACCTTCTCCTTCTCCTTCTTCTACTTCTTCTGATTCACCCTCCAGTCTTCACCTTCTCCTTCTCCTTCTTCTGTTTCTTCTGCTTCACCCTCCAGACTTCACCTTCTCCTTCTCCTTCTTCTGCTTCTTCTGCTTCACACTCCAGACTTCACCTTCTCCTTCTCCTTCTTCTGCTTCTTCTGCTGCGCCCTCCAGGCTTCACCTTCTCCTTCTCCTTCTTCTGCTTCTTCTGCTTCACCGTCCTGACTTCACCTTCTCCTTCTCCTTCTTCTACTTCTTCTGCTACACCCCCCTGACTTCACCTGCTCCTTCTCCTTCTTCTGCTTCTTCTGATTCACCCTCCTAAATTCACCTTCTCCTTCTCCTTCTTCTGCTTCTTCTGATTCACCCTCCTGACTTCACCTTCTCCTTCTCCTTCTTCTGCTTCTTCTGATTCTCCCTCCAGACTTCACCTTCTCCTTCTCCTTCTTCTGCTTCTTCTGATTCACCCTCCAGACTTCACCTTCTCCTTCTCCTTCTTCTGCTTCTTCTGCTTCACCCTCCAGACTTCACCTTCATCTTCTCCTTCTTCTGCTTCTTCTGCTTCACCCTCCTGACTTCACCTTCTCCTTCTCCTTCTTCTACTTCTTCTGATTCACCCTCCAGACTTCACCTACTCCTTCTCCTTCTTCTGCTTCTTCTGCTTCACCCTCCAGACTTCACCTTCTCCTTCTCCTTCTTCTGCTTCTTCTGCTTCGCCCTCCAGACTTCACCTTCTCCTTCTCGTTCTTCTGCTTCTTCTGCTTCACTCTCCTGACTTCAACTTCTCCTTCTCCTTCTTCTACTTCTTCTGATTCACCCTCCAGACTTCTCCCTCTCCTTCTCCTTCTTCTGCTTCTTCTGCTTCACCCTCCAGACTTCACCTTCTCTTTCTCCTTCTTCTGCTTCTTCTCTGCGCCCTCCAGACTTCACCTTCTCCTTCTCCTTCTTCTGCTTCTTCTGATTCGCCCTCCAGACTTCACCTTCTACTTCTCCTTCTTCTACTTCTTCTGATCCACCCTCCTGACTTCACCTTCTCCTTCTCCTTCTTCTGCTTCTTCTGCTTCACCCTCCAGACTTCACCTTCTCCTTCTCCTTCTTCTGCTTCTTCTGCTTCACCCACCAGACTTCACCTTCTCCTTCTCCTTCTTCTGCTTCTTCTGCTTCACCCTCCTGACTTCACCTTATCCTTCTCCTTCTTTTACTTCTTCTGATTCACCCTCCAGACTTCACCTACTCCTTCTCCTTCTTCTGCTTCTTCTGCTTCACCCTCCAGACTTCACCTTCTCCTTCTCCTTCTTCTGCTTCTTCAGCTTCGCCCTCCAGACTTCACCTTCTCCTTCTCCTTCTTCTGCTTCTTCTGCTTCACTCTCCTGACTTCACCTTCTCCTTCTCCTTCTTCTACTTCTTCTGATTCACCCTCCAGACTTCACCCTCTCCTTCTCCTTCTTCTGCTTCTTCTGCTTCACCCTCCAGACTTCACCTTCTCCTTCTCCTTCTTCTGCTTCTTCTGCTTCACCGTCCTGACTTCACCTTCTCCTTCTCCTTCTTCTACTTCTTCTGCTTCACCCCCCTGACTTCACCTGCTCCTTCTCCTTCTTCTGCTTCTTCTGATTCACCCTCCTAACTTCACCTTCTCCTTCTCCTTCTTCTGCTTCTTCTGATTCACTCTCCAGACTTCACCTTCTCCTTCTCCTTCTTCTACTTCGTCTGATTCACCCTCCAGACTTCACCTTCTCCTTCTCCTTCTTCTACTTCTTCTGATTCACCCTCCAGTCTTCACCTACTCCTTCTCCTTCTTCTGTTTCTTCTGCTTCACCCTCCAGACTTCACCTTCTCCTTCTCTTTCTTCTGCTTCTTCTGATTCACCCTCCAGACTTCATCTTCTCCTTCTCCTTCTTCTGATTCTTCTGATTCACCCTCCAGACTTCACCTTCTCCTTCTCCTTCTTCTGCTTCTTCTGATTCACCCTCCTGACTTCACCTTCTCCTTCTCCTTCTTCTACTTCTTCTGCTTCACCATCCAGACTTCACCTTCTCCTTCTCCTTCTTCTACTTCTTCTGATTCACCCTCCAGACTTCACCTTCTCCTTCTCCTTCTTCTGCTTCTTCTGATTCACCCTCCAGACTTCACCTTCTCCTTCTCCTTATTCTGCTTCTTCTGATTCACCCTCCAGACTTCACCTTCTCCTTCTCCTTCTTCTGCTTCTTCTGATTCACCCTCCAGACTTCACCTTTTCCTTCTCCTTCTTCTGCTTCTTCTGATTCACCCTCCAGACTTCACCTTCTCCTTCTCCTTCTTCTGCTTCTTCTGATTCACCCTCCAGACTTCACCTTCTCCTTCTCCTTCTTCTACTTCTTCTGATTCACCCTCCAGACTTCACCTTCTCCTTCTCTTTCTTCTGCTTCTTCTGATTCACCCTCCAGACTTCACCTTCTCCTTCTCCTTCTTCTACTTCTTCTGATTCACCCTCCAGACTTCACCTTCTCCTTCTCCTTCGTCTACTTCTTCTGATTCACCCTCCAGACTACACCTTCTCCTTCTCCTTCTTCTACTTCTTCTGATTCACCCTCCAGACTTCACCTTCTCCTTCTCCTTCTTCTCTTTCTTCTGATTCACCCTCCAGACTTCATCTTCTCCTTCTCCTTCTTCTACTTGTTCTGATTCACCCTCCAGACTTCACCTTCTCCTTCTCCTTCTTCTACTTCTTCTGATTCACCCTCCAGACTTCATCTTCTCCTTCTCCTTCTTCTGCTTCTTCTGATTCACCCTCCAGACTTCACCTTCTCCTTCTCCTTCTTCTGCTTCTTCTGATTCACCCTCCAGACTTCAACTTCTCCTTCTCCTTCTTCTACTTCTTCTGATTCACCCTCCAGACTTCACCTTCTCCTTCTCCTTCTTCTACTTCTTCTGATTCACCCTCCAGTCTTCACCTTCTCCTTCTCCTTCTTCTGTTTCTTCTGCTTCACCCTCTAGACTTCACCTTCTCCTTCTCCTTCTTCTGCTTCTTCTGCTTCACACTCGAGACTTCACCTTCTCCTTCTCCTTCTTCTGTTTCTTCTGCTGCGCCCTCCAGGCTTCACCTTCTCCTTCTCCTTCTTCTGCTTCTTCTGCTTCACCGTCCTGACTTCACCTTCTCCTTCTCCTTCTTCTACTTCTTCTGCTACACCCCCCTGACTTCACCTGCTCCTTCTCCTTCTTCTGCTTCTTCTGATTCACCCTCCTAAATTCACCTTCTCCTTCTCCTTCTTCTGCTTCTTCTGATTCACCCTCCTGACTTCACCTTCTCCTTCTCCTTCTTCTGATTCTTCTGATTCACCCTCCAGACTTCACCTTCTCCTTCTCCTTCTTCTGCTTCTTCTGATTCACCCTCCAGACTTCACCTTCTCCTTCTCCTTCTTCTGCTTCTTCTGCTTCACCCTCCAGACTTCACCTTCTCCTTCTCCTTCTTCTGCTTCTTCTGCTTCACCCTCCTGACTTCACCTTCTCCTTCTCCTTCTTCGACTTCTTCTGATTCACCCTCCAGACTTCACCTACTCCTTCTCCTTCTTCTGCTTCTTCTGCTTCACCCTCCGGACTTCACCTTCTCCTTCTCCTTCTTCTGCTTCTTCTGCTTCGCCCTCCAGACTTCAACTTCTCCTTCTCCTTCTTCTGCTTCTTCTGCTTCACTCTCCTGACTTCACCTTCTCCTTCTCCTTCTTCTACTTCTTCTGATTCACCCTCCAGACTTCACCCTCTCCTTCTCCTTCTTCTGCGTCTTCTGCTTCACCCTCCAGACTTCACCTTCTCTTTCTCCTTCTTTTGCTTCTTCTGCTGTGCCCTCCAGACTTCACCTTCTCCTTCTCCTTCTTCTGCTTCTTCTGATTCACCCTCCAGACTTCACCTTCTCCTTCTCCTTCTTCTACTTCTTCTGATCCACCCTCCTGACTTCACCTTCTCCTTCTCCTTCTTCTGCTTCTTCTGCTTCACCCTCCAGACTTCACCTTCTCCTTCTCCTTCTTCTGCTTCTTCTGCTTCACTCTCCTGACTTCACCTTCTCCTTCTCCTTCTTCTACTTCTTCTGATTCACCCTCCAGACTTCACCCTCTCCTTCTCCTTCTTCTGCTTCATCTGCTTCACCCTCCAGACTTCACCTTCTCTTTCTCCTTCTTCTGCTTCTTCTGCTGCGCCCTCCAGACTTCACCTTCTCCTTCTCCTTCTTCTGCTTCTTCTGATTCACCCTCCAGACTTCACCTTCTCCTTCTCCTTCTTCTACTTCTTCTGATCCTCCCTCCTGACTTCACCTTCTCCTTCTCCTTCTTCTGCTTCTTCTGCTTCACCCTCCAGACTTCACCTTCTCCTTCTCCTTCTTCTGCTTCTTCTGCTTCACCCACCAGACTTCACCTTCTCCTTCTCCTTCTTCTGCTTCTTCTGCTTCACCCTCCTGACTTCACCTTATCCTTCTCCTTCTTCTACTTCTTCTGATTCACCCTCCAGACTTCACCTACTCCTTCTCCTTCTTCTGCTTCTTCTGCTTCACCCTCCAGACTTCACCTTCTCCTTCTCCTTCTTCTGCTTCTTCTGCTCCGCCCACCAGACTTCACCTTCTCCTTCTCCTTCTTCTGCTTCTTCTGCTTCACTCTCCTGACTTCACCTTCTCCTTCTCCTTCTTCTACTTCTTCTGATTCACCCTCCAGACTTCACCCTCTCCTTCTCCTTCTTCTGCTTCTTCTGCTTCACCCTCCAGACTTCACCTTCTCCTTCTCCTTCTTCTGCTTCTTCTGCTTCACCGTCCTGACTTCACCTTCTCCTTCTCCTTCTTCTACTTCTTCTGCTTCACCCCCCTGACTTCACCTGCTCCTTCTCCTTCTTCTGCTTCTTCTGATTCACCCTCCTAACTTCACCTTCTCCTTCTCCTTCTTCTGCTTCTTCTGATTCACCCTCCAGACTTCACCTTCTCCTTCTCCTTCTTCTACTTCGTCTGATTCACCCTCCAGACTTCACCTTCTCCTTCTCCTTCTTCTACTTCTTCTGATTCACCCTCCAGTCTTCACCTACTCCTTCTCCTTCTTCTGTTTCTTCTGCTTCACCCTCCAGACTTCACCTTCTCCTTCTCTTTCTTCTGCTTCTTCTGATTCACCCTCCAGACTTCATCTTCTCCTTCTCCTTCTTCTGATTCTTCTGATTCACCCTCCAGACTTCACCTTCTCCTTCTCCTTCTTCTGCTTCTTCTGATTCACCCTCCTGACTTCACCTTCTCCTTCTCCTTATTCTACTTCTTCTGCTTCACCCTCCAGACTTCACCTTCTCCTTCTCCTTCTTCTACTTCTTCTGATTCACCCTCCAGACTTCACCCTCTCCTTCTCCTTCTTCTGCTTCTTCTGCTTCACCCTCCAGACTTCACCTTCTCTTTCTCCTTCTTCTGCTTCTTCTGCTGCGCCCTCCAGACTTCACCTTCTCCTTCTCCTTCTTCTGCTTCTTCTGATTCACCCTCCAGACTTCACCTTCTCCTTCTCCTTCTTCTACTTCTTCTGATCCACCCTCCTGACTTCACCTTCTCCTTCTCCTTCTTCTGCTTCTTCTGCTTCACCCTCCAGACTTCACCTTCTCCTTCTCCTTCTTCTGCTTCTTCTGCTTCACCCACCAGACTTCACCTTCTCCTTCTCCTTCTTCTGCTTCTTCTGCTTCACCCTCCTGACTTCACCTTATCCTTCTCCTTCTTCTACTTATTCTGATTCACCCTCCAGACTTCACCTACTCCTTCTCCTTCTTCTGCTTCTTCTGCTTCACCCTCCAGACTTCACCTTCTCCTTCTCCTTCTTCTGCTTCTTCTGCTTCACCCACCAGACTTCACCTTCTCCTTCTCCTTCTTCTGCTTCTTCTGCTTCACCCTCCTGACTTCACCTTATCCTTCTCCTTCTTCTACTTCTTCTGATTCACCCTCCAGACTTCACCTACTCCTTCTCCTTCTTCTGCTTCTTCTGCTTCACCCTCCAGACTTCACCTTCTCCTTCTCCTTCTTCTGCTTCTTCTGCTCCGCCCACCAGACTTCACCTTCTCCTTCTCCTTCTTCTGCTTCTTCTGCTTCACTCTCCTGACTTCACCTTCTCCTTCTCCTTCTTCTACTTCTTCTGATTCACCCTCCAGACTTCACCCTCTCCTTCTCCTTCTTCTGCTTCTTCTGCTTCACCCTCCAGACTTCACCTTCTCCTTCTCCTTCTTCTGCTTCTTCTGCTTCACCGTCCTGACTTCACCTTCTCCTTCTCCTTCTTCTACTTCTTCTGCTTCACCCCCCTGACTTCACCTGCTCCTTCTCCTTCTTCTGCTTCTTCTGATTCACCCTCCTAACTTCACCTTCTCCTTCTCCTTCTTCTGCTTCTTCTGATTCACCCTCCAGACTTCACCTTCTCCTTCTCCTTCTTCTACTTCGTCTGATTCACCCTCCAGACTTCACCTTCTCCTTCTCCTTCTTCTACTTCTTCTGATTCACCCTCCAGTCTTCACCTACTCCTTCTCCTTCTTCTGTTTCTTCTGCTTCACCCTCCAGACTTCACCTTCTCCTTCTCTTTCTTCTGCTTCTTCTGATTCACCCTCCAGACTTCATCTTCTCCTTCTCCTTCTTCTGATTCTTCTGATTCACCCTCCAGACTTCACCTTCTCCTTCTCCTTCTTCTGCTTCTTCTGATTCACCCTCCTGACTTCACCTTCTCCTTCTCCTTATTCTACTTCTTCTGCTTCACCCTCCAGACTTCACCTTCTCCTTCTCCTTCTTCTACTTCTTCTGATTCACCCTCCAGACTTCACCCTCTCCTTCTCCTTCTTCTGCTTCTTCTGCTTCACCCTCCAGACTTCACCTTCTCTTTCTCCTTCTTCTGCTTCTTCTGCTGCGCCCTCCAGACTTCACCTTCTCCTTCTCCTTCTTCTGCTTCTTCTGATTCACCCTCCAGACTTCACCTTCTCCTTCTCCTTCTTCTACTTCTTCTGATCCACCCTCCTGACTTCACCTTCTCCTTCTCCTTCTTCTGCTTCTTCTGCTTCACCCTCCAGACTTCACCTTCTCCTTCTCCTTCTTCTGCTTCTTCTGCTTCACCCACCAGACTTCACCTTCTCCTTCTCCTTCTTCTGCTTCTTCTGCTTCACCCTCCTGACTTCACCTTATCCTTCTCCTTCTTCTACTTATTCTGATTCACCCTCCAGACTTCACCTACTCCTTCTCCTTCTTCTGCTTCTTCTGCTTCACCCCCCAGACTTCACCTTCTCCTTCTCCTTCTTCTGCTTCTTCTGCTTCGCCCTCCAGACTTCACCTTCTCCTTCTCCTTCTTCTGCTTCTTCTGCTTCACTCTCCTGACTTCACCTTCTCCTTCTCCTTCTTCTACTTCTTCTGATTCACCCTCCAGACTTCACCCTCTCCTTCTCCTTCTTCTGCTTCTTCTGCTTCACCCTCCAGACTTCACCTTCTCCTTCTCCTTCTTCTGCTTCTTCTGCTTCACCGTCCTGACTTCACCTTCTCCTTCTCCTTCTTCTACTTCTTCTGCTTCACCCCCCTGACTTCACCTGCTCCTTCTCCTTCTTCTGCTTCTTCTGATTCACCCTCCTAACTTCACCTTCTCCTTCTCCTTCTTCTGCTTCTTCTGATTCACCCTCCAGATTTCACCTTCTCCTTCTCCTTCTTCTACTTCGTCTGATTCACCCTCCAGACTTCACCTTCTCCTTCTCCTTCTTCTACTTCTTCTGATTCACCCTCCAGTCTTCACCTACTCCTTCTCCTTCTTCTGTTTCTTCTGCTTCACCCTCCAGACTTCACCTTCTCCTTCTCTTTATTCTGCATCTTCTGATTCACCCTCCAGACTTCATCTTCTCCTTCTCCTTCTTCTGATTCTTCTGATTCACCCTCCAGACTTCACCTTCTCCTTCTCCTTCTTCTGCTTCTTCTGATTCACCCTCCTGACTTCACCTTCTCCTTCTCCTTCTTCTACTTCTTCTGCTTCACCCTCCAGACTTCACCTTCTCCTTCTCCTTCTTCTACTTCTTCTGATTCACCCTCCAGACTTCACCTTCTCCTTCTCCTTCTTCTGCTTCTTCTGATTCACCCTCCAGACTTCACCTTCTCCTTCTCCTTATTCTGCTTCTTCTGATTCACCCTCCAGACTTCACCTTCTCCTTCTCCTTCTTCTGCTTCTTCTGATTCACCCTCCAGACTTCACCTTTTCCTTCTCCTTCTTCTGCTTCTTCTGATTCACCCTCCAGACTTCACCTTCTCCTTCTCCTTCTTCTGCTTCTTCTGATTCACCCTCCAGACTTCACCTTCTCCTTCTCCTTCTTCTACTTCTTCTGATTCACCCTCCAGACTTCACCTTCTCCTTCTCTTTCTTCTGCTTCTTCTGATTCACCCTCCAGACTTCACCTTCTCCTTCTCCTTCTTCTGCTTCTTCTGCTTCACCCTCCAGATTTCACCTTCTCCTTCTCCTTCTTCTGCTTCTTCTGCTTCACCCTCCTGACTTCACCTTCTCCTTCTCCTTCTTCTACTTCTTCTGATTCACCCTCCTGACTTCACCTTCTCCTTCTCCTTCTTCTACTTCTTCTGCTTCACCCTCCAGACTTCACCTTCTCCTTCTCCTTCTTCTACTTCTTCTGATTCACCCTCCAGACTTCACCTTCTCCTTCTCCTTCTTCTACTTCTTCTGATTCACCCTCCAGACTTCACCTTCTCCTTCTCCTTCTTCTACTTCTTCTGATTCATCCTCCAGACTTCACCTTCTCCTTCTCCTTCTTCTGCTTCTTCTGATTCACCCTCCAGACTTCACCTTCTCCTTCTCCTTATTCTGCTTCTTCTGATTCACCCTCCAGACTTCACCTTCTCCTTCTCCTTCTTCTGCTTCTTCTGATTCACCCTCCAGACTTCACCTTCTCCTTCTCCTTCTTCTGCTTCTTCTGATTCACCCTCCGGACTTCACCTTCTCCTTCTCCTTCTTCTACTTCTTCTGATTCACCCTCCTGACTTCACCTTCTCCTTCTCCTTCTTCTACTTCTTCTGCTTCACCCTCCAGACTTCACCTTCTCCTTCTCCTTCTTCTACTTCTTCTGATTCACCCTCCAGACTTCACCTTCTCCTTCTCCTTCTTCTACTTCTTCTGATTCACCCTCCAGACTTCACCTTCTCCTTCTCCTTCTTCTACTTCTTCTGATTCATCCTCCAGACTTCACCTTCTCCTTCTCCTTCTTCTGCTTCTTCTGATTCACCCTCCAGATTTTACCTTCTCCTTCTCCTTATTCTGCTTCTTCTGATTCACCCTCCAGACTTCACCTTCTCCTTCTCCTTCTTCTGCTTCTTCTGATTCACCCTCCAGACTTCACCTTCTCCTTCTCCTTCTTCTGCTTCTTCTGATTCACCCTCCAGACTTCACCTTCTCCTTCTCCTTCTTCTACTTCTTCTGATTCACCCTCCAGACTTCATCTTCTCCTTCTCCTTCTTCTGCTTCTTCTGCTTCACCCTCCTGACTTCACCTTCTCCTTCTCCTTCTTCTACCTCTTCTGATTCACCCTCCAGACTTCACCTTCTCCTTCTCCTTCTTCTGCTTCTTCTGATTCACCCTCCAGACTTCACCTTCTCCTTCTCCTTCTTCTACTTCTTCTGCTACACCCCCCTGACTTCACCTGCTCCTTCTCCTTCTTCTGCTTCTTCTGATTCACCCTCCTAAATGCACCTTCTCCTTCTCCTTCTTCTGCTTCTTCTGATTCACCCTCCTGACTTCACCTTCTCCTTCTCCTTCTTCTGATTCTTCTGATTCACCCTCCAGACTTCACCTTCTCCTTCTCCTTCTTCTGCTTCTTCTGATTCACCCTCCAGACTTCACCTTCTCCTTCTCCTTCTTCTGCTTCTTCTGCTTCACCCTCCAGACTTCACCTTCTCCTTCTCCTTCTTCTGCTTCTTCTGCTTCACCCTCCTGACTTCACCTTCTCCTTCTCCTTCTTCGACTTCTTCTGATTCACCCTCCAGACTTCACCTACTCCTTCTCCTTCTTCTGCTTCTTCTGCTTCACCCTCCGGACTTCACCTTCTCCTTCTCCTTCTTCTGCTTCTTCTGCTTCGCCCTCCAGACTTCAACTTCTCCTTCTCCTTCTTCTGCTTCTTCTGCTTCACTCTCCTGACTTCACCTTCTCCTTCTCCTTCTTCTACTTCTTCTGATTCACCCTCCAGACTTCACCCTCTCCTTCTCCTTCTTCTGCGTCTTCTGCTTCACCCTCCAGACTTCACCTTCTCTTTCTCCTTCTTTTGCTTCTTCTGCTGTGCCGTCCAGACTTCACCTTCTCCTTCTCCTTCTTCTGCTTCTTCTGATTCACCCTCCAGACTTCACCTTCTCCTTCTCCTTCTTCTACTTCTTCTGATCCACCCTCCTGACTTCACCTTCTCCTTCTCCTTCTTCTGCTTCTTCTGCTTCACCCTCCAGACTTCACCTTCTCCTTCTCCTTCTTCTGCTTCTTCTGCTTCACCCACCAGACTTCACCTTCTCCTTCTCCTTCTTCTGCTTCTTCTGCTTCACCCTCCTGACTTCACCTCCTCCTTCTCCTTCTTCTGCTTCTTCTGCTTCACCCTCCAGACTTCACCTACTCCTTCTACTTCTTCTGCTTCTTCTGCTTCGCCCTCCAGACTTCACCTTCTCCTTCTCCTTCTTCTGCTTCTTCTGCTTCACTCTCCTGACTTCACCTTCTCCTTCTCCTTCTTCTACTTCTTCTGATTCACCCTCCAGACTTCACCCTCTCCTTCTCCTTCTTCTGCTTCTTCTGCTTCACCCTCCAGACTTCACCTTCTCTTTCTCCTTCTTCTGCTTCTTCTGCTGCGCCCTCCAGACTTCACCTTCTCCTTCTCCTTCTTCTGCTTCTTCTGATTCACCCTCCAGACTTCACCTTCTCCTTCTCCTTCTTCTACTTCTTCTGATCCACCCTCCTGACTTCACCTTCTCCTTCTCCTTCTTCTGCTTCTTCTGCTTCACCCTCCAGACTTCACCTTCTCCTTCTCCTTCTTCTGCTTCTTCTGCTTCACCCACCAGACTTCACCTTCTCCTTCTCCTTCTTCTGCTTCTTCTGCTTCACCCTCCTGACTTCACCTTATCCTTCTCCTTCTTCTACTTCTTCTGATTCACCCTCCAGACTTCACCTACTCCTTCTCCTTCTTCTGCTTCTTCTGCTTCACCCTCCAGACTTCACCTTCTCCTTCTCCTTCTTCTGCTTCTTCTGCTCCGCCCACCAGACTTCACCTTCTCCTTCTCCTTCTTCTGCTTCTTCTGCTTCACTCTCCTGACTTCACCTTCTCCTTCTCCTTCTTCTACTTCTTCTGATTCACCCTCCAGACTTCACCCTCTCCTTCTCCTTCTTCTGCTTCTTCTGCTTCACCCTCCAGACTTCACCTTCTCCTTCTCCTTCTTCTGCTTCTTCTGCTTCACCGTCCTGACTTCACCTTCTCCTTCTCCTTCTTCTACTTCTTCTGCTTCACCCCCCTGACTTCACCTGCTCCTTCTCCTTCTTCTGCTTCTTCTGATTCACCCTCCTAACTTCACCTTCTCCTTCTCCTTCTTCTGCTTCTTCTGATTCACCCTCCAGACTTCACCTTCTCCTTCTCCTTCTTCTACTTCGTCTGATTCACCCTCCAGACTTCACCTTCTCCTTCTCCTTCTTCTACTTCTTCTGATTCACCCTCCAGTCTTCACCTACTCCTTCTCCTTCTTCTGTTTCTTCTGCTTCACCCTCCAGACTTCACCTTCTCCTTCTCTTTCTTCTGCTTCTTCTGATTCACCCTCCAGACTTCATCTTCTCCTTCTCCTTCTTCTGATTCTTCTGATTCACCCTCCAGACTTCACCTTCTCCTTCTCCTTCTTCTGCTTCTTCTGATTCACCCTCCTGACTTCACCTTCTCCTTCTCCTTCTTCTACTTCTTCTGCTTCACCCTCCAGACTTCACCTTCTCCTTCTCCTTCTTCTACTTCTTCTGTTTCACCCTCCAGACTTCACCCTCTCCTTCTCCTTCTTCTGCTTCTTCTGCTTCACCCTCCAGACTTCACCTTCTCCTTCTCCTTCTTCTACTTCTTCTGATCCACCCTCCTGACTTCACCTTCTCCTTCTCCTTCTTCTGCTTCTTCTGCTTCACCCTCCAGACTTCACCTTCTCCTTCTCCTTCTTCTGCTTCTTCTGCTTCACGCACCAGACTTCACCTTCTCCTTCTCCTTCTTCTGCTTCTTCTGCTTCACCCTCCTGACTTCACCTTATCCTTCTCCTTCTTCTACTTATTCTGATTCACCCTCCAGACTTCACCTACTCCTTCTCCTTCTTCTGCTTCTTCTGCTTCACCCCCCAGACTTCACCTTCTCCTTCTCCTTCTTCTGCTTCTTCTGCTTCGCCCTCCAGACTTCACCTTCTCCTTCTCCTTCTTCTGCTTCTTCTGCTTCACTCTCCTGACTTCACCTTCTCCTTCTCCTTCTTCTACTTCTTCTGATTCACCCTCCAGACTTCACCCTCTCCTTCTCCTTCTTCTGCTTCTTCTGCTTCACCCTCCAGACTTCACCTTCTCCTTCTCCTTCTTCTGCTTCTTCTGCTTCACCGTCGTGACTTCACCTTCTCCTTCTCCTTCTTCTACTTCTTCTGCTTCACCCCCCTGACTTCACCTGCTCCTTCTCCTTCTTCTGCTTCTTCTGATTCACCCTCCTAACTTCACCTTCTCCTTCTCCTTCTTCTGCTTCTTCTGATTCACCCTCCAGATTTCACCTTCTCCTTCTCCTTCTTCTACTTCGTCTGATTCACCCTCCAGACTTCACCTTCTCCTTCTCCTTCTTCTACTTCTTCTGATTCACCCTCCAGTCTTCACCTACTCCTTCTCCTTCTTCTGTTTCTTCTGCTTCACCCTCCAGACTTCACCTTCTCCTTCTCTTTATTCTGCATCTTCTGATTCACCCTCCAGACTTCATCTTCTCCTTCTCCTTCTTCTGATTCTTCTGATTCACCCTCCAGACTTCACCTTCTCCTTCTCCTTCTTCTGCTTCTTCTGATTCACCCTCCTGACTTCACCTTCTCCTTCTCCTTCTTCTACTTCTTCTGATTCACCCTCCAGACTTCACCTTCTCCTTCTCCTTCTTCTGCTTCTTCTGATTCACCCTCCAGACTTCACCTTCTCCTTCTCCTTATTCTGCTTCTTCTGATTCACCCTCCAGACTTCACCTTCTCCTTCTCCTTCTTCTGCTTCTTCTGATTCACCCTCCAGACTTCACCTTTTCCTTCTCCTTCTTCTGCTTCTTCTGATTCACCCTCCAGACTTCACCTTCTCCTTCTCCTTCTTCTGCTTCTTCTGATTCACCCTCCAGACTTCACCTTCTCCTTCTCCTTCTTCTACTTCTTCTGATTCACCCTCCAGACTTCACCTTCTCCTTCTCTTTCTTCTGCTTCTTCTGATTCACCCTCCAGACTTCACCTTCTCCTTCTCCTTCTTCTGCTTCTTCTGCTTCACCCTCCAGATTTCACCTTCTCCTTCTCCTTCTTCTGCTTCTTCTGCTTCACCCTCCTGACTTCACCTTCTCCTTCTCCTTCTTCTACTTCTTCTGATTCACCCTCCTGACTTCACCTTCTCCTTCTCCTTCTTCTACTTCTTCTGCTTCACCCTCCAGACTTCACCTTCTCCTTCTCCTTCTTCTACTTCTTCTGATTCACCCTCCAGACTTCACCTTCTCCTTCTCCTTCTTCTACTTCTTCTGATTCACCCTCCAGACTTCACCTTCTCCTTCTCCTTCTTCTACTTCTTCTGATTCATCCTCCAGACTTCACCTTCTCCTTCTCCTTCTTCTGCTTCTTCTGATTCAGCCTCCAGACTTCACCTTCTCCTTCTCCTTATTCTGCTTCTTCTGATTCACCCTCCAGACTTCACCTTCTCCTTCTCCTTCTTCTGCTTCTTCTGATTCACCCTCCAGACTTCACCTTCTTCTTCTCCTTCTTCTGCTTCTTCTGATTCACCCTCCAGACTTCACCTTCTCCTTCTCCTTCTTCTACTTCTTCTGATTCACCCTCCTGACTTCACCTTCTCCTTCTCCTTCTTCTACTTCTTCTGCTTCACCCTCCAGACTTCACCTTCTCCTTCTCCTTCTTCTACTTCTTCTGATTCACCCTCCAGACTTCACCTTCTCCTTCTCCTTCTTCTACTTCTTCTGATTCACCCTCCAGACTTCACCTTCTCCTTCTCCTTCTTCTACTTCTTCTGATTCATCCTCCAGACTTCACCTTCTCCTTCTCCTTCTTCTGCTTCTTCTGATTCACCCTCCAGATTTCACCTTCTCCTTCTCCTTATTCTGCTTCTTCTGATTCACCCTCCAGACTTCACCTTCTCCTTCTCCTTCTTCTGCTTCTTCTGATTCACCCTCCAGACTTCACCTTCTCCTTCTCCTTCTTCTGCTTCTTCTGATTCACCCTCCAGACTTCACCTTCCCCTTCTCCTTCTTCTACTTCTTCTGATTCACCCTCCAGACTTCATCTTCTCCTTCTCCTTCTTCTGCTTCTTCTGCTTCACCCTCCTGACTTCACCTTCTCCTTCTCCTTCTTCTACCTCTTCTGATTCACCCTCCAGACTTCACCTTCTCCTTCTCCTTCTTCTACTTCTTCTGATTCACCCTCCAGACTTCACCTACTCCTTCTCCTTCTTCTGCTTCTTCTGCTTCACCCCCCAGACTTCACCTTCTCCTTCTCCTTCTTCTGCTTCTTCTGCTTCGCCCTCCAGACTTCACCTTCTCCTTCTCCTTCTTCTGCTTCTTCTGCTTCACTCTCCTGACTTCACCTTCTCCTTCTCCTTCTTCTACTTCTTCTGATTCACCCTCCAGACTTCACCCTCTCCTTCTCCTTCTTCTGCTTCTTCTGCTTCACCCTCCAGACTTCACCTTCTCCTTCTCCTTCTTCTGCTTCTTCTGCTTCACCGCCCTGACTTCACCTTCTCCTTCTCCTTCTTCTACTTCTTCTGCTTCACCCCCCTGACTTCACCTGCTCCTTCTCCTTCTTCTGCTTCTTCTGATTCACCCTCCTAACTTCACCTTCTCCTTCTCCTTCTTCTGCTTCTTCTGATTCACACTCCAGATTTCACCTTCTCCTTCTCCTTCTTCTACTTCGTCTGATTCACCCTCCAGACTTCACCTTCTCCTTCTCCTTCTTCTACTTCTTCTGATTCACCCTCCAGTCTTCACCTTCTCCTTCTCCTTCTTCTGATTCTTCTGATTCACCCTCCAGACTTCACCTTCTCCTTCTCCTTCTTCTGCTTCTTCTGATTCACCCTCCTGACTTCACCTTCTCCTTCTCCTTCTTCTACTTCTTCTGCTTCACCCTCCAGACTTCACCTTCTCCTTCTCCTTCTTCTACTTCTTCTGATTCACCCTCCAGACTTCACCTTCTCCTTCTCCTTCTTCTGCTTCTTCTGATTCACCCTCCAGACTTCATCTTCTCCTTCTCCTTATTCTGCTTCTTCTGATTCACCCTCCAGACTTCACCTTCTCCTTCTCCTTCTTCTGCTTCTTCTGATTCACCCTCCAGACTTCACCTTTTCCTTCTCCTTCTTCTGCTTCTTCTGATTCACCCTCCAGACTTCACCTTCTCCTTCTTCTTCTTCTGCTTCTTCTGATTCACCCTCCAGACTTCACCTTCTCCTTCTCCTTCTTCTACTTCTTCTGATTCACCCTCCAGACTTCACCTTCTCCTTCTCTTTCTTCTGCTTCTTCTGATTCACCCTCCAGACTTCACCTTCTCCTTCTCCTTCTTCTGCTTCTTCTGCTTCACCCTCCAGACTTCACCTTCTCCTTCTCCTTCTTCTGCTTCTTCTGCTTCACCCTCCTGACTTCACCTTCTCCTTCTCCTTCTTCTACTTCTTCTGATTCACCCTCCTGACTTCACCTTCTCCTTCTCCTTCTTCTACTTCTTCTGCTTCACCCTCCAGACTTCACCTTCTCCTTCTCCTTCTTCTACTTCTTCTGATTCACCCTCCAGACTTCACCTTCTCCTTCTCCTTCTTCTACTTCTTCTGATTCACCCTCCAGACTTCACCTTCTCCTTCTCCTTCTTCTACTTCTTCTGATTCATCCTCCAGACTTTAGCTTCTCCTTCTCCTTCTTCTGCTTCTTCTGATTCACCCTCCAGACTTCACCTTCTCCTTCTCCTTATTCTGCTTCTTCTGATTCACCCTCCAGACTTCACCTTCTCCTTCTCCTTCTTCTGCTTCTTCTGATTCACCCTCCAGACTTCACCTTCTCCTTCTCCTTCTTCTGCTTCTTCTGATTCACCCTCCAGACTTCACCTTCTCCTTCTCCTTCTTCTACTTCTTCTGATTCACCCTCCAGACTTCATCTTCTCCTTCTCCTTCTTCTGCTTCTTCTGATTCACCCTCCAGACTTCACCTTCTCCTTCTCCTTCGTCTACTTCTTCTGATTCACCCTCCAGACTACACCTTCTCCTTCTCCTTCTTCTACTTCTTCTGATTCACCCTCCAGACTTCACCTTCTCCTTCTCCTTCTTCTGTTTCTTCTGATTCACCCTCCAGACTTCACCTTCTCCTTCTCCTTCTTCTACTTCTTCTGATTCACCCTCCAGACTTCACCTTCTCCTTCTCCTTCTTCTACTTCTTCTGATTCACCCTCCAGACTTCATCTTCTCCTTCTCCTTCTTCTGCATCTTCTGATTCACCCTCCAGACTTCACCTTCTCCTTCTCCTTCTTCTGCTTCTTCTGATTCACCCTCCAGACTTCACCTTCTCCTTCTCCTTCTTCTGCTTCTTCTGATTCACCCTCCAGACTTCACCTTCTCCTTCTCCTTCTTCTACTTCTTCTGATTCACCCTCCTGTCTTCACATTCTCCTTCTCCTTCTTCTGTTTCTTCTGCTTCAGCCTCCAGACTTCACCTTCTCCTTCTCTTTCTTCTGATTCTTCTGATTCACCCTCCAGACTTCACCTTCGCCTTCTCCTTCTTCTGATTCTTCTGATTCACCCTCCAGACTTCACCTTCTCCTTCTCCTTCTTCTGCTTCTTCTGATTCACCCTCCTGGCTTCACCTTCTCCTTCTCCTTCTTCTACTTCTTCTGATTCACCCTCCTGACTTCACCTTCTCCTTTTCCTTCTTCTCCTTCTTCTGCTTCACCCTCCAGACTTCACCTTCTCCTTCTCCTTCTTCTACCTCTTCTGATTCACCCTCCAGACTTCACCTTCTCCTTCTCCTTCTTCTGCTTCTTCTGATTCACCCTCCAGACTTCACCTTCTCCTTCTCCTTATTCTGCTTCTTCTGATTCACCCTCCAGACTTCACCTTCTCCTTCTCGTTATTCTGCTTCTTCTGATTCAACCTCCAGACTTCACCTTCTCCTTCTCCTTCTTCTGCTTCTTCTGATTCACCCTCCAGACTTCACCTTCTCCTTCTCCTTCTTCTGCTTCTTCTGATTCACCCTCCAGACTTCACCTTCTCCTTCTCCTTATTCTGCTTCTTCTGATTCACCCTCCAGACTTCACCTTCTCCTTCTCCTTCTTCTGCTTCTTCTGATTCACCCTCCAGACTTCACCTTTTCCTTCTCCTTCTTCTGCTTCTTCTGATTCACTCTCCAGACTTCACCTTCTCCTTCTCCTTCTTCTGCTTCTTCTGATTCACCCTCCAGACTTCACCTTCTCCTTCTCCTTCTTCTACTTCTTCTGATTCACCCTCCAGACTTCACCTTCTCCTTCTCTTTCTTCTGCTTCTTCTGATTCACCCTCCAGACTTCACCTTCTCCTTCTCCTTCTTCTGCTTCTTCTGCTTCACCCTCCAGACTTCACCTTCTCCTTCTCCTTCTTCTGCTTCTTATACTTCACCCTCCTGACTTCACCTTCTCCTTCTCCTTCTTCTACTTCTTCTGATTCACCCTCCTGACTTCACCTTCTCCTTCTCCTTCTTCTACTTCTTCTGCTTCACCCTCCAGACTTCACATTCTCCTTCTCCTTCTTCTACTTCTTCTGATTCACCCTCCAGACTTCACCTTCTCCTTCTCCTTCTTCTACTTCTTCTGATTCACCCTCCAGACTTCACCTTCTCCTTCTCCTTCTTCTACTTCTTCTGATTCATCCTCCAAACTTCACCTTCTCCTTCTCCTTCTTCTGCTTCTTCTGATTCACCCTCCAGACTTCACCTTCTCCTTCTCCTTATTCTGCTTCTTCTGATTCACCCTCCAGACTTCACCTTCTCCTTCTCCTTCTTCTGCTTCTTCTGATTCACCCTCCAGACTTCACCTTCTCCTTCTCCTTCTTCTGCTTCTTCTGATTCACCCTCCAGACTTCACCTTCTCCTTCTCCTTCTTCTACTTCTTCTGATTCACCCTCCAGACTTCATCTTCTCCTTCTCCTTCTTCTGCTTCTTCTGCTTCACCCTCCTGACTTCACCTTCTCCTTCTCCTTCTTCTACCTCTTCTGATTCACCCTCCAGACTTCACCTTCTCCTTCTCCTTCTTCTGCTTCTTCTGATTCACCCTCCAGACTTCACCTTCTCCTTCTCCTTATTCTGCTTCTTCTGATTCACCCTCCAGACTTCACCTTCTCCTTCTCGTTATTCTGCTTCTTCTGATTCAACCTCCAGACTTCACCTTCTCCTTCTCCTTCTTCTGCTTCTTCTGATTCACCCTCCAGACTGCACCTTCTATTTCTCCTTCTTCTACTTCTTCTGATCCACCCTCCTGACTTCACCTTCTCCTTCTCCTTCTTCTGCTTCTTCTGATTCACCCTCCTGGCTTCACCTTCTCCTTCTCCTTCTTCTACTTCTTCTGATTCACCCTCCTGACTTCACCTTCTCCTTCTCCTTCTTCTCCTTCTTCTGCTTCACCCTCCAGACTTCACCTTCTCCTTCTCCTTCTTCTACCTCTTCTGATTCACCCTCCAGACTTCACCTTCTCCTTCTCCTTCTTCTGCTTCTTCTGATTCACCCTCCAGACTTCACCTTCTCCTTCTCCTTATTCTGCTTCTTCTGATTCACCCTCCAGACTTCACCTTCTCCTTCTCGTTATTCTGCTTCTTCTGATTCAACCTCCAGACTTCACCTTCTCCTTCTCCTTCTTCTGCTTCTTCTGATTCACCCTCCAGACTTCACCTTCTCCTTCTCCTTCTTCTGTTTCTTCTGATTCGCCCTCCAGACTTCACCTTCTCCTTCTCCTTCTTCTGCTTCTTCTGATTCACCCTCCTGACTTCACCTTCTCCTTCTCCTTCTTCTACTTCTTCTGATTCACCCTCCAGACTTCATCTTCTCCTTCTCCTTCTTCTGCTTCTTCTGCTTCACCCTCCTGACTTCACCTTCTCCTTCTCCTTCTTCTACCTCTTCTGATTCACCCTCCAGACTTCACCTTCTCCTTCTCCTTCTTCTGCTTCTTCTGATTCACCCTCCAGACTTCACCTTCTCCTTCTCCTTCTTCTGCTTCTTCTGATTCACCCTCCAGACTTCACCTTCTCCTTCTCGTTATTCTGCTTCTTCTGATTCAACCTCCAGACTTCACCTTCTCCTGCTCCTTCTTCTGCTTCTTCTGATTCACCCTCCAGGCTGCACCTTCTCCTTCTCCTTCTTCTACTTCTTCTGATCCACCCTCCTGACTTCACCTTCTCCTTCTCCTTCTTCTGCTTCTTCTGATTCACCCTCCTGGCTTCACCTTCTCCTTCTCCTTCTTCTACTTCTTCTGATTCACCCTCCTGACTTCACCTTCTCCTTCTCCTTCTTCTCCTTCTTCTGCTTCACCCTCCAGACTTCACCTTCTCCTTCTCCTTCTTCTACCTCTTCTGATTCACCCTCCAGACTTCACCTTCTCCTTCTCCTTCTTCTGCTTCTTCTGATTCACCCTCCAGACTTCACCTTCTCCTTCTCCTTATTCTGCTTCTTCTGATTCACCCTCCAGACTTCACCTTCTCCTTCTCGTTATTCTGCTTCTTCTGATTCAACCTCCAGACTTCACCTTCTCCTTCTCCTTCTTCTGCTTCTTCTGATTCACCCTCCAGACTTCACCTTCTCCTTCTCCTTCTTCTGTTTCTTCTGATTCGCCCTCCAGACTTCACCTTCTTCTTCTCCTTCTTCTGCTTCTTCTGATTCACCCTCCTGACTTCACCTTCTCCTTCTCCTTCTTCTACTTCTTCTGATTCACCCTCCTGACTTCACCTTCTCCTTCTCCTTCTTCTACTTCTTCTGATTCACCCTCCAGACTTCACCTTCTCCTTCTCCTTCTTCTTCTTCTTCTGATTCACCCTCCAGACTTCACCTTCTCATTCTCCTTCTTCTGCTTCTTCTGCTGCGCCCTCCAGACTTCACCTTCTCCTTCTCCTTCTTCTGCTTCTTCTGCTTCACACTCCAGACTTCACCTTCTCCTTCTCCTTCTTCTGCTGCGCCCTCCAGGCTTCACCTTCTCCTTCTCCTTCTTCTGCTTCTTCTGCTTCACCGTCCTGACTTCACCTTCTCCTTCTCCTTCTTCTACTTCTTCTGCTACACCCCCCTGACTTCACCTGCTCCTTCTCCTTCTTCTGCTTCTTCTGATTCACCCTCCTAAATTCACCTTCTCCTTCTCCTTCTTCTGCTTCTTCTGATTCACCCTCCTGACTTCACCTTCTCCTTCTCCTTCTTCTGCTTCTTCTGATTCACCCTCCAGACTTCACCTTCTCCTTCTCCTTCTTCTGCTTCTTCTGCTTCACCCTCCTGACTTCACCTTCTCCTTCTCCTTCTTCTACTTCTTCTGATTCACCCTCCAGACTTCACCTACTCCTTCTCCTTCTTCTGCTTCTTCTGCTTCACCCTCCAGACTTCACCTTCTCCTTCTCCTTCTTCTGCTTCTTCTGCTTCGCCCTCCAGACTTCACCTTCTCCTTCTCCTTCTTCTGCTTCTTCTGCTTCACTCTCCTGACTTCACCTTCTCCTTCTCCTTCTTCTACTTCTTCTGATTCACCCTCCAGACTTCACCCTCTCCTTCTCCTTCTTCTGCTTCTTCTGCTTCACCCTCCAGACTTCACCTTCTCTTTCTCCTTCTTCTGCTTCTTCTGCTGCGCCCTCCAGACTTCACCTTCTCCTTCTCCTTCTTCTGCTTCTTCTGATTCACCCTCCAGACTTCACCTTCTCCTTCTCCTTCTTCTACTTCTTCTGATCCACCCTCCTGACTTCACCTTCTCCTTCTCCTTCTTCTGCTTCTTCTGCTTCACCCTCCAGACTTCACCTTCTCCTTCTCCTTCTTCTGCTTCTTCTGCTTCACCCACCAGACTTCACCTTCTCCTTCTCCTTCTTCTGCTTCTTCTGCTTCACCCTCCTGACTTCACATTCTCCTTCTCCTTCTTCTACCTCTTCTGATTCACCCTCCAGACTTCCCCTTCTCCTTCTCCTTCTTCTGCTTCTTCTGATTCACCCTCCAGACTTCACCTTCTCCTTCTCCTTATTCTGCTTCTTCTGATTCACCCTCCAGACTTCACCTTCTCCTTCTCGTTATTCTGCTTCTTCTGATTCAACCTCCAGACTTCACCTTCTCCTTCTCCTTCTTCTGCTTCTTCTGATTCACACTCCTGACTTCACCTTCTCCTTCTCCTTCTTCTCCTTCTTCTGCTTCACCCTCCAGACTTCACCTTCTCCTTCTCCTTCTTCTACCTCTTCTGATTCACACTCCAGACTTCACCTTCTCCTTCTCCTTCTTCTACTTCTTCTGATTCACCCTCCAGACTTCACCTTCTCCTTCTCCTTCTTCTACTTCTTCTGATTCACCCTCCAGACTTCATCTTCTCCTTCTCCTTCTTCTGCATCTTCTGATTCACCCTCCAGACTTCACCTTCTCCTTCTCCTTCTTCTGCTTCTTCTGATTCACCCTCCAGACTTCACCTTCTCCTTCTCCTTCTTCTACTTCTTCTGATTCACCCTCCAGACTTCACCTTCTCCTTCTCCTTCTTCTACTTCTTCTGATTCACCCTCCAGTCTTCACATTCTCCTTCTCCTTCTTCTGTTTCTCCTGCTTCAGCCTCCAGACTTCACCTTCTCCTTCTCTTTCTTCTGATTCTTCTGATTCACCCTCCAGACTTCACCTTCTCCTTCTCCTTCTTCTGATTCTTCTGATTCACCCTCCAGACTTCACCTTCTCCTTCTCCTTCTTCTGCTTCTTCTGATTCACCCTCCTGGCTTCACCTTCTCCTTCTCCTTCTTCTACTTCTTCTGATTCACCCTCCTGACTTCACCTTCTCCTTCTCCTTCTTCTCCTTCTTCTGCTTCACCCTCCAGACTTCACCTTCTCCTTCTCCTTCTTCTACCTCTTCTGATTCACCCTCCAGACTTCACCTTCTCCTTCTCCTTCTTCTGCTTCTTCTGATTCACCCTCCAGACTTCACCTTCTCCTTCTCCTTATTCTGCTTCTTCTGATTCACCCTCCGGACTTCACCTTCTCCTTCTCGTTATTCTGCTTCTTCTGATTCAACCTCCAGACTTCACCTTCTCCTTCTCCTTCTTCTGCTTCTTCTGATTCACCCTCCAGACTTCACCTTCTCCTTCTCCTTCTTCTGTTTCTTCTGATTCGCCCTCCAGACTTCACCTTCTCCTTCTCCTTCTTCTGCTTCTTCTGATTCACCCTCCTGACTTCACCTTCTCCTTCTCCTTCTTCTACTTCTTCTGATTCACCCTCCTGACTTCACCTTCTCCTTCTCCTTCTTCTACTTCTTCTGATTCACCCTCCAGACTTCACCTTCTCCTTCTCCTTCTTCTGCTTCTTCTGATTCACCCTCCAGACTTCACCTTCTCATTCTCCTTCTTCTGCTGCGCCCTCCAGACTTCACCTTCTCCTTCTCCTTCTTCTGCTTCTTCTGCTTCACACTCCAGACTTCACCTTCTCCTTCTCCTTCTTCTGCTTCTTCTGCTGCGCCCTCCAGGCTTCACCTTCTCCTTCTCCTTCTTCTGCTTCTTCTGCTTCACCGTCCTGACTTCACCTTCTCCTTCTCCTTCTTCTACTTCTTCTGCTACACCCCCCTGACTTCACCTGCTCCTTCTCCTTCTTCTGCTTCTTCTGATTCACCCTCCTAAATTCACCTTCTCCTTCTCCTTCTTCTGCTTCTTCTGATTCACCCTCCTGACTTCACCTTCACCTTCTCCTTCTTCTGCTTCTTCTGATTCACCCTCCAGACTTCACCTTCTCCGTCTCCTTCTTCTGCTTCTTCTGCTTCACCCTCCAGACTTCACCTTCTCCTTCTCCTTCTTCTGCTTCTTCTGCTTCACCCTCCTGACTTCACCTTCTCCTTCTCCTTCTTCTACTTCTTCTGATTCACCCTCCTGACTTCACCTTCTCCTTCTCCTTCTTCTACTTCTTCTGCTTCACCCTCCAGACTTCACCTTCTCCTTCTCCTTCTTCTACTTCTTCTGATTCACCCTCCAGACTTCACCTTCTCCTTCTCCTTCTTCTACTTTTTCTGATTCACCCTCCAGACTTCACCTTCTCCTTCTCCTTCTTCTACTTCTTCTGATTCATCCTCCAGACTTCACCTTCTCCTTCTCCTTCTTCTGCTTCTTCTGATTCACCCTCCAGACTTCACCTTCTCCTTCTCCTTATTCTGCTTCTTCTGATTCACCCTCCAGACTTCACCTTCTCCTTCTCCTTCTTCTCCTTCTTCTGCTTCACCGTCCTGACTTCACCTTCTCCTTCTCCTTCTTCTACTTCTTCTGCTACACCCCCCTGACTTCACCTGCTCCTTCTCCTTCTTCTGCTTCTTCTGATTCACCCTCCTAAATTCACCTTCTCCTTCTCCTTCTTCTGCTTCTTCTGATTCACCCTCCTGACTTCACCTTCACCTTCTCCTTCTTCTGCTTCTTCTGATTCACCCTCCAGACTTCACCTTCTCCGTCTCCTTCTTCTGCTTCTTCTGCTTCACCCTCCAGACTTCACCTTCTCCTTCTCCTTCTTCTGCTTCTTCTGCTTCACCCTCCTGACTTCACCTTCTCCTTCTCCTTCTTCTACTTCTTCTGATTCACCCTCCTGACTTCACCTTCTCCTTCTCCTTCTTCTACTTCTTCTGCTTCACCCTCCAGACTTCACCTTCTCCTTCTCCTTCTTCTACTTCTTCTGATTCACCCTCCAGACTTCACCTTCTCCTTCTCCTTCTTCTACTTTTTCTGATTCACCCTCCAGACTTCACCTTCTCCTTCTCCTTCTTCTACTTCTTCTGATTCATCCTCCAGACTTCACCTTCTCCTTCTCCTTCTTCTGCTTCTTCTGATTCACCCTCCAGACTTCACCTTCTCCTTCTCCTTATTCTGCTTCTTCTGATTCACCCTCCAGACTTCACCTTCTCCTTCTCCTTCTTCTCCTTCTTCTGATTCACCCTCCAGACTTCACCTTCTCCTTCTCCTTCTTCTGCTTCTTCTGATTCACCCTCCAGACTTCACCTTCTCCTTCTCCTTCTTCTACTTCTTCTGATTCACCCTCCAGACTTCATCTTCTCCTTCTCCTTCTTCTGCTTCTTCTGATTCACCCTCCAGACTTCACCTTCTCCTTCTCCTTCGTCTACTTCTTCTGATTCACCCTCCAGACTACACCTTCTCCTTCTCCTTCTTCTACTTCTTCTGATTCACCCTCCAGACTTCACCTTCTCCTTCTCCTTCTTCTTCTTCTTCTGATTCACCCTCCAGACTTCACCTTCTCATTCTCCTTCTTCTGCTTCTTCTGCTGCGCCCTCCAGACTTCACCTTCTCCTTCTCCTTCTTCTGCTTCTTCTGCTTCACACTCCAGACTTCACCTTCTCCTTCTCCTTCTTCTGCTTCTTCTGCTGCGCCCTCCAGGCTTCACCTTCTCCTTCTCCTTCTTCTGCTTCACCGTCCTGACTTCACCTTCTCCTTCTCCTTCTTCTACTTCTTCTGCTACACCCCCCTGACTTCACCTGCTCCTTCTCCTTCTTCTGCTTCTTCTGATTCACCCTCCTAAATTCACCTTCTCCTTCTCCTTCTTCTGCTTCTTCTGATTCACCCTCCTGACTTCACCTTCTCCTTCTCCTTCTTCTGCTTCTTCTGATTCACCCTCCAGACTTCACCTTCTCCTTCTCCTTCTTCTGCTTCTTCTGCTTCACCCTCCTGACTTCACCTTCTCCTTCTCCTTCTTCTACTTCTTCTGATTCACCCTCCAGACTTCACCTACTCCTTCTCCTTCTTCTGCTTCTTCTGCTTCACCCTCCAGACTTCACCTTCTCCTTCTCCTTCTTCTGCTTCTTCTGCTTCGCCCTCCAGACTTCACCTTCTCCTTCTCCTTCTTCTGCTTCTTCTGCTTCACTCTCCTGACTTCACCTTCTCCTTCTCCTTCTTCTACTTCTTCTGATTCACCCTCCAGACTTCACCCTCTCCTTCTCCTTCTTCTGCTTCTTCTGCTTCACCCTCCAGACTTCACCTTCTCTTTCTCCTTCTTCTGCTTCTTCTGCTGCGCCCTCCAGACTTCACCTTCTCCTTCTCCTTCTTCTGCTTCTTCTGATTCACCCTCCAGACTTCACCTTCTCCTTCTCCTTCTTCTACTTCTTCTGATCCACCCTCCTGACTTCACCTTCTCCTTCTCCTTCTTCTGCTTCTTCTGCTTCACCCTCCAGACTTCACCTTCTCCTTCTCCTTCTTCTGCTTCTTCTGCTTCACCCACCAGACTTCACCTTCTCCTTCTCCTTCTTCTGCTTCTTCTGCTTCACCCTCCTGACTTCACATTCTCCTTCTCCTTCTTCTACCTCTTCTGATTCACCCTCCAGACTTCCCCTTCTCCTTCTCCTTCTTCTGCTTCTTCTGATTCACCCTCCAGACTTCACCTTCTCCTTCTCCTTATTCTGCTTCTTCTGATTCACCCTCCAAACTTCACCTTCTCCTTCTCGTTATTCTGCTTCTTCTGATTCAACCTCCAGACTTCACCTTCTCCTTCTCCTTCTTCTGCTTCTTCTGATTCACACTCCTGACTTCACCTTCTCCTTCTCCTTCTTCTCCTTCTTCTGCTTCACCCTCCAGACTTCACCTTCTCCTTCTCCTTCTTCTACCTCTTCTGATTCACACTCCAGACTTCACCTTCTCCTTCTCCTTCTTCTACTTCTTCTGATTCACCCTCCAGACTTCAACTTCTCCTTCTCCTTCTTCTACTTCTTCTGATTCACCCTCCAGACTTCATCTTCTCCTTCTCCTTCTTCTGCATCTTCTGATTCACCCTCCAGACTTCACCTTCTCCTTCTCCTTCTTCTGCTTCTTCTGATTCACCCTCCAGACTTCACCTTCTCCTTCTCCTTCTTCTACTTCTTCTGATTCACCCTCCAGACTTCACCTTCTCCTTCTCCTTCTTCTACTTCTTCTGATTCACCCTCCAGTCTTCACATTCTCCTTCTCCTTCTTCTGTTTCTCCTGCTTCAGCCTCCAGACTTCACCTTCTCCTTCTCTTTCTTCTGATTCTTCTGATTCACCCTCCAGACTTCACCTTCTCCTTCTCCTTCTTCTGATTCTTCTGATTCACCCTCCAGACTTCACCTTCTCCTTCTCCTTCTTCTGCTTCTTCTGATTCACCCTCCTGGCTTCACCTTCTCCTTCTCCTTCTTCTACTTCTTCTGATTCACCCTCCTGACTTCACCTTCTCCTTCTCCTTCTTCTCCTTCTTCTGCTTCACCCTCCAGACTTCACCTTCTCCTTCTCCTTCTTCTACCTCTTCTGATTCACCCTCCAGACTTCACCTTCTCCTTCTCCTTCTTCTGCTTCTTCTGATTCACCCTCCAGACTTCACCTTCTCCTTCTCCTTATTCTGCTTCTTCTGATTCACCCTCCGGACTTCACCTTCTCCTTCTCGTTATTCTGCTTCTTCTGATTCAACCTCCAGACTTCACCTTCTCCTTCTCCTTCTTCTGCTTCTTCTGATTCACCCTCCAGACTTCACCTTCTCCTTCTCCTTCTTCTGTTTCTTCTGATTCGCCCTCCAGACTTCACCTTCTCCTTCTCCTTCTTCTGCTTCTTCTGATTCACCCTCCTGACTTCACCTTCTCCTTCTCCTTCTTCTACTTCTTCTGATTCACCCTCCTGACTTCACCTTCTCCTTCTCCTTCTTCTACTTCTTCTGATTCACCCTCCAGACTTCACCTTCTCCTTCTCCTTCTTCTGCTTCTTCTGATTCACCCTCCAGACTTCACCTTCTCATTCTCCTTCTTCTGCTTCTTCTGCTGCGCCCTCCAGACTTCACCTTCTCCTTCTCCTTCTTCTGCTTCTTCTGCTTCACACTCCAGACTTCACCTTCTCCTTCTCCTTCTTCTGCTTCTTCTGCTGCGCCCTCCAGGCTTCACCTTCTCCTTCTCCTTCTTCTGCTTCTTCTGCTTCACCGTCCTGACTTCACCTTCTCCTTCTCCTTCTTCTACTTCTTCTGCTACACCCCCCTGACTTCACCTGCTCCTTCTCCTTCTTCTGCTTCTTCAGATTCACCCTCCTAAATTCACCTTCTCCTTCTCCTTCTTCTGCTTCTTCTGATTCACCCTCCTGACTTCACCTTCTCCTTCTCCTTCTTCTGCTTCTTCTGATTCACCCTCCAGACTTCACCTTCACCTTCTCCTTCTTCTGCTTCTTCTGATTCACCCTCCAGACTTCACCTTCTCCTTCTCCTTCTTCTGCTTCTTCTGCTTCACCCTCCAGACTTCACCTTCTCCTTCTCCTTCTTCTGCTTCTTCTGCTTCACCCTCCTGACTTCACCTTCTCCTTCTCCTTCTTCTACTTCTTCTGATTAACCCTCCTGACTTCACCTTCTCCTTCTCCTTCTTCTACTTCTTCTGCTTCACCCTCCAGACTTCACCTTCTCCTTCTTCTACTTCTTCTGATTCACCCTCCAGACTTCACCTTCTCCTTCTCCTTCTTCTACTTTTTCTGATTCACCCTCCAGAATTCACCTTCTCCTTCTCCTTCTTCTACTTCTTCTGATTCATCCTCCAGACTTCACCTTCTCCTTCTCCTTCTTCTGCTTCTTCTGATTCACCCTCCAGACTTCACCTTCTCCTTCTCCTTATTCTGCTTCTTCTGATTCACCCTCCAGACTTCACCTTCTCCTTCTCCTTCTTCTCCTTCTTCTGATTCACCCTCCAGACTTCACCTTCTCCTTCTCCTTCTTCTGCTTCTTCTGATTCACCCTCCAGACTTCACCTTCTCCTTCTCCTTCTTCTACTTCTTCTGATTCACCCTCCAGACTTCATCTTCTCCTTCTCCTTCTTCTGCTTCTTCTGATTCACCCTCCAGACTTCACCTTCTCCTTCTCCTTCGTCTACTTCTTCTGATTCACCCTCCAGACTACACCTTCTCCTTCTCCTTCTTCTACTTCTTCTGATTCACCCTCCAGACTTCACCTTCTCCTTCTCCTTCTTCTGTTTCTTCTGATTCACCCTCCAGACTTCACCTTCTCCTTCTCCTTCTTCTACTTCTTCTGATTCACCCTCCAGACTTCACCTTCTCCTTCTCCTTCGTCTACTTCTTCTGATTCACCCTCCAGACTTCACCTTCTCCTTCTCCTTCTTCTGCTTCTTCTGATTCACCCTCCAGACTTCACCTTCTCCTTCTCCTTCTTCTACTTCTTCTGATTCACCCTCCAGACTTCACCTTCTCCTTCTGCTTCTTCTGCTTCTTCTGATTCACCCTCCAGACTTCACCTTCTCCTTCTCCTTCGTCTACTTCTTCTGATTCACCCTCCAGACTACACCTTCTCCTTCTCCTTCTTCTACTTCTTCTGATACACCCTCCAGACTTCACCTTCTCCTTCTCCTTCTTCTGTTTCTTCTGATTCACCCTCCAGACTTCACCTTCTCCTTCTCCTTCTTCTACTTCCTCTGATTCAGCCTCCAGACTTCACCTTCTCCTTCTCCTTCTTCTACTTCTTCTGATTCATCCTCCAGACTTCACCTTCTCCTTCTCCTTCTTCTGCTTCTTCTGATTCACCCTCCAGACTTCACCTTCTCCTTCTCCTTATTCTGCTTCTTCTGATTCACCCTCCAGACTTCACCTTCTCCTTCTCCTTCTTCTGCTTCTTCTGATTCACCCTCCAGACTTCACCTTCTCCTTCTCCTTCTTCTGCTTCTTCTGATTCACCCTCCAGACTTCACCTTCTCCTTCTCCTTCTTCTACTTCTTCTGATTCACCCTCCAGACTTCATCTTCTCCTTCTCCTTCTTCTGCTTCTTCTGATTCACCCTCCAGACTTCACCTTCTCCTTCTCCTTCGTCTACTTCTTCTGATTCACCCTCCAGACTACACCTTCTCCTTCTCCTTCTTCTACTTCTTCTGATTCACCCTCCAGACTTCACCTTCTCCTTCTCCTTCTTCTGTTTCTTCTGATTCACCCTCCAGACTTCACCTTCTCCTTCTCCTTCTTCTACTTCTTCTGATTCACCCTCCAGACTTCACCTTCTCCTTCTCCTTCGTCTACTTCTTCTGATTCACCCTCGAGACTACACCTTCTCCTTCTCCTTCTTCTACTTCTTCTGATTCACCCTCCAGACTTCACCTTCTCCTTCTCCTTCTTCTGTTTCTTCTGATTCAGCCTCCAGACTTCACCTTCTCCTTCTCCTTCTTCTGCTTCTTCTGATTCACCCTCCAGACTTCACCTTCTCCTTCTCCTTCTTCTGCTTCTTCTGATTCACCCTCCAGACTTCACCTTCTCCTTCTCCTTCTTCTACTTCTTCTGATTCACCCTCCAGACTTCACCTTCTCCTTCTCCTTCTTCTGCTTCTTCTGATTCACCCTCCAGACTTCACCTTCTCCTTCTCCTTCGTCTACTTCTTCTGATTCACCCTCCAGACTACACCTTCTCCTTCTCCTTCTTCTACTTCTTCTGATACACCCTCCAGACTTCACCTTCTCCTTTTCCTTCTTCTGTTTCTTCTGATTCACCCTCCAGACTTCACCTTCTCCTTCTCCTTCTTCTACTTCTTCTGATTCAGCCTCCAGACTTCACCTTCTCCTTCTCCTTCTTCTACTTCTTCTGATTCACCCTCCAGACTTCATCTTCTCCTTCTCCTTCTTCTCCTTCTTCTGATTCACCCTCCAGACTTCACCTTCTCCTTCTCCTTCTTCTGCTTCTTCTGATTCACCCTCCAGACTTCACCTTCTCCTTCTCCTTCTTCTACTTCTTCTGATTCACCTTCCAGACTTCACCTTCTCCTTCTCCTTCTTCTACTTCTTCTGATTCACCCTCCAGTCTTCACCTTCTCCTTCTCCTTCTTCTGTTTCTTCTGCTTCACCCTCCAGACTTCACCTTCTCCTTCTCTTTCTTCTGCTTCTTCTGATTCACCCTCCAGACTTCACCTTCTCCTTCTCCTTCTTCTGATTCTTCTGATTCACCCTCCAGACTTCACCTTCTCCCTCTCCTTCTTCTGCTTCTTCTGATTCACCCTCCAGACCTCACCTTCTCCTTCTCCTTCTTCTACTTCTTCTGGTTCACCCTTCTGACTTCACCTTCTCCTTCTCCTTCATCTACTCCTTATGCTTCACCCTCCAGACTTCACCTTCTCCTTCTCCTTCTTCTACTTCTTCTGATTCACCCTCCAGACTTCACCTTCTCCTTCTCCTTCTTATACTGCTTCTGATTCACCCTCCAGACTTCACCTTCTCCTTCTCCTTCTTCTACTTCTTCTGATTCATCCTCCAGACTTCACCTTCTCCTTCTCCTTCTTCTGCTTCTTCTGATTCACCCTCCAGACTTCACCTTCTCCTTCTCCTTATTCTGCTTCTTCTGATTCACCCTCCAGACTTCACCTTCTCCTTCTCCTTCTTCTGCTTCTTCTGATTCACCCTCCAGACTTCACCTTCTCCTTCTCCTTCTTCTGCTTCTTCTGATTCACCCTCCAGACTTCACCTTCTCCTTCTCCTTCTTCTACTTCTTCTGATTCACCCTCCAGACTTCACCTTCTCCTTCTCCTTCTTCTGCTTCTTCTGATTCACCCTCCAGACTTCACCTTCTCCTTCTCCTTCGTCTACTTCTTCTGATTCACCCTCCAGACTACACCTTCTCCTTCTCCTTCTTCTACTTCTTCTGATTCACCCTCCAGACTTCACCTTCTCCTTCTCCTTCTTCTGTTTCTTCTGATTCACCCTCCAGACTTCATCTTCTCCTTCTCCTTCTTCTACTTCTTCTGATTCACCCTCCAGACTTCACCTTCTCCTTCTCCTTCTTCTACTTCTTCTGATTCACCCTCCAGACTTCATCTTCTCCTTCTCCTTCTTCTGCTTCTTCTGATTCACCCTCCAGACTTTACCTTCTCCTTCTCCTTCTTCTGCTTCTTCTGATTCACCCTCCAGACTTCAACTTCTCCTTCTCCTTCTTCCACTTCTTCTGATTCACCCTCCAGACTTCACCTTCTCCTTCTCCTTCTTCTACTTCTTCTGATTCACCCTCCAGTCTTCACCTTCTCCTTCTCCTTTTTTTGTTTCTTCTGCTTCACCCTCCAGACTTCACCGTCTCCTTCTCTTTCTTCTGCTTCTTCTGATTCACCCTCCAGACTTCACCTTCTCCTTCTCCTTCTTCTGATTCTTCTGATTCACCCTCCAGACTTCACCTTCTCCTTCTCCTTCTTCTGCTTCTTCTGATTCACCCTCCTGACTTCACCTTCTCCTTCTCCTTCTTCTACTTCTTCTGATTCACCCTCCTGACTTCACCTTCTCCTTCTCCTTCTTCTACTTCTTCTGCTTCACCCTCCAGACTTCACCTTCTCCTTCTCCTTCTTCTACTTCTTCTGATTCACCCTCCAGACTTCACCTTCTCCTTCTCCTTCTTCTACTTCTTCTGATTCACCCTCCAGACTTCATCTTCTCCTTCTCCTTCTTCTGCTTCTTCTGATTCACCCTCCAGACTTCACCTTCTCCTTCTCCTTCTTCTGCTTCTTCTGATTCACCCTCCAGACTTCAACTTCTCCTTCTCCTTCTTCCACTTCTTCTGATTCACCCTCCAGACTTCACCTTCTCCTTCTCCTTCTTCTACGTCTTCTGATTCACCCTCCAGTCTTCACCTTCTCCTTCTCCTTTTTTTGTTTCTTCTGCTTCACCCTCCAGACTTCACCTTCTCCTTCTCTTTCTTCTGCTTCTTCTGATTCACCCTCCAGACTTCACCTTCTCTTTCTCCTTCTTCTGATTCTTCTGATTCACCCTCCAGACTTCACCTTCTCCTTCTCCTTCTTCTGCTTCTTCTGCTTCACACTCCAGACTTCACCTTCTCCTTCTCCTTCTTCTGCTTCTTCTGATTCACCCTCCTGACTTCACCTTCTCCTTCTCCTTCTTCTGCTTCTTCTGATTCACCCTCCTGACTTCACCTTCTCCTTCTCCTTCTTCTACTTCTTCTGATTCACCCTCCTGACTTCACCTTCTCCTTCTCCTTCTTCTACTTCTTCTGCTTCACCCTCCAGACTTCACCTTCTCCTTCTCCTTCTTCTACTTCTTCTGATTCACCCTCCAGACTTCACCTTCTCCTTCTCCTTCTTCTGCTTCTTCTGATTCACCCTCCAGACTTCACCTTCTCATTCTCCTTCTTCTGCTTCTTCTGCTGCGCCCTCCAGACTTCACCTTCTCCTTCTCCTTCTTCTGCTTCTTCTGCTTCACACTCCAGACTTCACCTTCTCCTTCTCCTTCTTCTGCTTCTTCTGCTGCGCCCTCCAGGCTTCACCTTCTCCTTCTCCTTCTTCTGCTTCTTCTGCTTCACCGTCCTGACTTCACCTTCTCCTTCTCCTTCTTCTACTTCTTCTGCTACACCCCCCTGACTTCACCTGCTCCTTCTCCTTCTTCTGCTTCTTCTGATTCACCCTCCTAAATTCACCTTCTCCTTCTCCTTCTTCTGCTTCTTCTGATTCACCCTCCTGACTTCACCTTCTCCTTCTCCTTCTTCTGCTTCTTCTGATTCACCCTCCAGACTTCACCTTCTCCTTCTCCTTCTTCTGCTTCTTCTGATTCACCCTCCAGACTTCACCTTCTCCTTCTCCTTCTTCTGCTTCTTCTGATTCACCCTCCAGACCTAACCTTCTCCTTCTCCTTCTTCTACTTCTTCTGATTCACCCTCCAGACTTCATCTTCTCCTTCTCCTTCTTCTGCTTCTTCTGATTCACCCTCCAGACTTCACCTTCTCCTTCTCCTTCTTCTACTTCTTCTGATTCAGCCTCCAGACTTCACCTTCTCCTTCTCCTTCTTCTCCTTCTTCTGATTCACCCTCCAGACTTCACCTTCTCCTTCTCCTTCTTCTGCTTCTTCTGATTCACCCTCCAGACTTCACCTTCTCCTTCTCCTTCTTCTACTTCTTCTGATTCACCCTCCAGACTTCACCTTCTCCTTCTCCTTCTTCTACTTCTTCTGATTCACCCTCCAGTCTTCACCTTCTCCTTCTCCTTCTTCTGTTTCTTCTGCTTCACCCTCCAGACTGCACCTTCTCCTTCTCTTTCTTCTGCTTCTTCTGATTCACCCTCCAGACTTCACCTTCTCCTTCTCCTTCTTCTGATTCATCTGATTCACCCTCCAGACTTCACCTTCTCCTTCTCCTTCTTCTGCTTCTTCTGATTCACCCTCCAGAACTCACATTCCCCTTCTCCTTCTTCTACTTCTTCTGATTCACCCTCCTGAATTCACCTTCTCCTTCTCCTTCATCTACTTCTTCTGCTTCACCCTCCAGACTTCACCTTCTCCTTCTCCTTCTTCTACTTCTTCTGATTCACCCTCCAGACTTCCCCTTCTCCTTCTCCTTCTTATACTTCTTCTGATTCACCCTCCAGACTTCACCTTCTCCTTCTCCTTCTTCTACTTCTTCTGATTCACCCTCCAGACTTCACCTTCTCCTTCTCCTTCTTCTGCTTCTTCTGATTCACCCTCCAGACTTCACCTTCTCCTTCTCCTTATTCTGCTTCTTCTGATTCACCCTCCAGACTTCACCTTCTCCTTCTCCTTCTTCTGCTTCTTCTGATTCACCCTCCAGACTTCACCTTCTCCTTCTTCTGCTTCTTCTGATTCACCCTCCAGACTTCACCTTCTCCTTCTCCTTCTTCTACTTCTTCTGATTCACCCTCCAGACTTCACCTTCTCCTTCTCCTTCTTCTGCTTCTTCTGATTCACCCTCCAGACTTCATCTTCTCCTTCTCCTTCTTCTGCTTCTTCTGATTCACCCTCCAGACTTCACCTTCTCCTTCTCCTTCTTCTGCTTCTTCTGATTCACCCTCCAGACTACACCTTCTCCTTCTCCTTCTTCTACTTCTTCTGATTCACCCTCCAGACTTCACCTTCTCCTTCTCCTTCTTCTGTTTCTTCTGATTCACCCTCCAGACTTCATCTTCTCCTTCTCCTTCTTCTACTTCTTCTGATTCACCCTCCAGACTTCACCTTCTCGTTCTCCTTCTTCTACTTCTTCTGATTCACCCTCCAGACTTCATCTTCTCCTTCTCCTTCTTCTGCTTCTTCTGATTCACCCTCCAGACTTCACCTTCTCCTTCTCCTTCTTCTGCTTCTTCTGATTCACCCTCCAGACTTCAACTTCTCCTTCTCCTTCTTCCACTTCTTCTGATCCACCCTCCAGACTTCACCTTCTCCTTCTCCTTCATCTGCTTCTTCTGATTCACCCTCCTGACTTCACCTTCTCCTTCTCCTTCTTCTACTTCTTCTGATTCACCCTCCTGACTTCACCTTCTCCTTCTCCTTCTTCTACTTCTTCTGCTTCACCCTCCAGACTTCACCTTCTCCTTCTCTTTCTTCTACTTCTTCTGATTCACCCTCCAGACTTCACCTTCTCCTTCTCCTTCTTCTGCTTCTTCTGATTCACCCTCCAGACTTCACCTTCTCATTCTCCTTCTTCTGCTTCTTCTGCTGCGCCCTCCAGACTTCACCTTCTCCTTCTACTTCTTCTGCTTCTTCTGCTTCACACTCCAGACTTCACCTTCTCCTTCTCCTTCTTCTGCTTCTTCTGCTGCGCCCTCCAGGCTTCACCTTCTCCTTCTCCTTCTTCTGCTTCTTCTGCTTCACCGTCCTGATTTCACCTTCTCCTTCTCCTTCTTCTACTTCTTCTGCTACACCCCCCTGACTTCACCTGCTCCTTCTCCTTCTTCTGCCTCTTCTGATTCACCCTCCTAAATTCACCTTCTCCTTCTCCTTCTTCTGCTTCTTCTGATTCACCCTCCTGACTTCACCTTCTCCTTCTCCTTCTTCTGCTTCTTCTGATTCACCCTCCAGACTTCCCCTTCTCCTTCTCCTTCTTCTGCTTCTTCTGATTCACCCTCCAGACTTCACCTTCTCCTTCTCCTTCTTCTGCTTCTTCTGATTCACCCTCCAGACCTCACCTTCTCCTTCTCCTTCTTCTACTTCCTCTGATTCACCCTCCAGACTTCATCTTCTCCTTCTCCTTCTTCTGCTTCTTCTGATTCACCCTCCAGACTTCGCCTTCTCCTTCTCCTTCTTCTCCTTCTTCTGATTCACCCTCCAGACTTCACCTTCTCCTTCTCCTTCTTCTGTTTCTTCTGATTCACCCTCCAGACTTCACCTTCTCCTTCTCCTTCTTCTGCTTCTTCTGATTCACCCTCCAGACTTCACCTTCTCCTTCTCCTTCTTCTGCTTCTTCTGATTCACCCTCCAGACTTCACCTTCTCCTTCTCCTTCTTCTACTTCTTCTGATTCACCCTCCAGACTTCACCTTCTCCTTCTCCTTCTTCTGCTTCTTCTGATTCACCCTCCAGACTTCACCTTCTCCTTCTCCTTCGTCTACTTCTTCTGATTCACCCTCCAGACTACACCTTCTCCTTCTCCTTCTTCTACTTCTTCTGATACACCCTCCAGACTTCACCTTCTCCTTCTCCTTCTTCTGTTTCTTCTGATTCACCCTCCAGACTTCACCTTCTCCTTCTCCTTCTTCTACTTCTTCTGATTCAGCCTCCAGACTTCACCTTCTCCTTCTCCTTCTTCTACTTTTTCTGATTCACCCTCCAGACTTCATCTTCTCCTTCTCCTTCTTCTCCTTCTTCTGATTCACCCTCCAGACTTCACCTTCTCCTTCTCCTTCTTCTGCTTCTTCTGATTCACCCTCCAGACTTCACCTTCTCCTTCTCCTTCTTCTACTTCTTCTGATTCACCCTCCAGACTTCACCTTCTCCTTCTCCTTCTTCTACTTCTTCTGATTCACCCTCCAGTCTTCACCTTCTCCTTCTCCTTCTTCTGTTTCTTCTGCTTCACCCTCCAGACTTCACCTTCTCCTTCTCTTTCTTCTGCTTCTTCTGATTCACCCTCCAGACTTCACCTTCTCCTTCTCCTTCTTCTGATTCTTCTGATTCACCCTCCAGACTTCACCTTCTCCCTCTCCTTCTTCTGCTTCTTCTGATTCACCCTCCAGACCTCACCTTCTCCTTCTCCTTCTTCTACTTCTTCTGGTTCACCCTCCTGACTTCACCTTCTCCTTCTCCTTCATCTACTCCTTCTGCTTCACCCTCCAGACTTCACCTTCTCCTTCTCCTTCTTCTACTTCTTCTGATTCACCCTCCAGACTTCACCTTCTCCTTCTCCTCCTTATACTGCTTCTGATTCACCCTCCAGACTTCACCTTCTCCTTCTCCTTCTTCTACTTCTTCTGATTCACCCTCCAGACTTCACCTTCTCCTTCTCCTTCTTCTGCTTCTTCTGATTCACCCTCCAGACTTCACCTTCTCCTTCTCCTTATTCTGCTTCTTCTGATTCACCCTCCAGACTTCACCTTCTCCTTCTCCTTCTTCTGCTTCTTCTGATTCACCCTCCAGACTTCACCTTCTCCTTCTCCTTCTTCTGCTTCTTCTGATTCACCCTCCAGACTTCACCTTCTCCTTCTCCTTCTTCTACTTCTTCTGATTCACCCTCCAGACTTCACCTTCTCCTTCTCCTTCTTCTGCTTCTTCTGATTCACCCTCCAAACTTCACCTTCTCCTTCTCCTTCGTCTACTTCTTCTGATTCACCCTCCAGACTACACCTTCTCCTTCTCCTTCTTCTACTTCTTCTGATTCACCCTCCAGACTTCACCTTCTCCTTCTCCTTCTTCTGTTTCTTCTGATTCACCCTCCAGACTTCATCTTCTCCTTCTCCTTCTTCTACTTCTTCTGATTCACCCTCCAGACTTCACCTTCTCCTTCTCCTTCTTCTACTTCTTCTGATTCACCCTCCAGACTTCATCTTCTCCTTCTCCTTCTTCTGCTTCTTCTGATTCACCCTCCAGACTTCACCTTCTCCTTCTCCTTCTTCTGCTTCTTCTGATTCACCCTCCAGACTTCAACTTCTCCTTCTCCTTCTTCCACTTCTTCTGATTCACCCTCCAGACTTCACCTTCTCCTTCTCCTTCTTCTACTTCTTCTGATTCACCCTCCAGTCTTCACCTTCTCCTTCTCCTTTTTTTGTTTCTTCTGCTTCACCCTCCAGACTTCACCTTCTCCTTCTCTTTCTTCTGCTTCTTCTGATTCACCCTCCAGACTTCACCTTCTCCTTCTCCTTCTTCTGATTCTTCTGATTCACCCTCCAGACTTCACCTTCTCCTTCTCCTTCTTCTGCTTCTTCTGATTCACCCTCCTGACTTCACCTTCTCCTTCTCCTTCTTCTACTTCTTCTGATTCACCCTCCTGACTTCACCTTCTCCTTCTCCTTCTTCTACTTCTTCTGCTTCACCCTCCAGACTTCACCTTCTCCTTCTCCTTCTTCTACTTCTTCTGATTCACCCTCCAGACTTCACCTTCTCCTTCTCCTTCTTCTACTTCTTCTGATTCACCCTCCAGACTTCATCTTCTCCTTCTCCTTCTTCTGCTTCTTCTGATTCACCCTCCAGACTTCACCTTCTCCTTCTCCTTCTTCTGCTTCTTCTGATTCACCCTCCAGACTTCAACTTCTCCTTCTCCTTCTTCCACTTCTTCTGATTCACCCTCCAGACTTCACCTTCTCCTTCTCCTTCTTCTACGTCTTCTGATTCACCCTCCAGTCTTCACCTTCTCCTTCTCCTTTTTTTGTTTCTTCTGCTTCACCCTCCAGACTTCACCTTCTCCTTCTCTTTCTTCTGCTTCTTCTGATTCACCCTCCAGACTTCACCTTCTCCTTCTCCTTCTTCTGATTCTTCTGATTCACCCTCCAGACTTCACCTTCTCCTTCTCCTTCTTCTGCTTCTTCTGATTCACCCTCCTGACTTCACCTTCTCCTTCTCCTTCTTCTACTTCTTCTGATTCACCCTCCTGACTTCACCTTCTCCTTCTCCTTCTTCTACTTCTTCTGCTTCACCCTCCAGACTTCACCTTCTCCTTCTCCTTCTTCTACTTCTTCTGATTCACCCTCCAGACTTCACCTTCTCCTTCTCCTTCTTCTGCTTCTTCTGATTCACCCTCCAGACTTCACCTTCTCATTCTCCTTCTTCTGCTTCTTCTGCTGCGCCCTCCAGACTTCACCTTCTCCTTCTCCTTCTTCTGCTTCTTCTGCTTCACACTCCAGACTTCACCTTCTCCTTCTCCTTCTTCTGCTTCTTCTGCTGCGCCCTCCAGGCTTCACCTTCTCCTTCTCCTTCTTCTGCTTCTTCTGCTTCACCGTCCTGACTTCACCTTCTCCTTCTCCTTCTTCTACTTCTTCTGCTACACCCCCCTGACTTCACCTGCTCCTTCTCCTTCTTCTGCTTCTTCTGATTCACCCTCCTAAATTCACCTTCTCCTTCTCCTTCTTCTGCTTCTTCTGATTCACCCTCCTGACTTCACCTTCTCCTTCTCCTTCTTCTGCTTCTTCTGATTCACCCTCCAGACTTCACCTTCTCCTTCTCCTTCTTCTGCTTCTTCTGATTCACCCTCCAGACTTCACCTTCTCCTTCTCCTTCTTCTGCTTCTTCTGATTCACCCTCCAGACCTCACCTTCTCCTTCTCCTTCTTCTACTTCTTCTGATTCACCCTCCAGACTTCATCTTCTCCTTCTCCTTCTTCTGCTTCTTCTGATTCACCCTCCAGACTTCACCTTCTCCTTCTCCTTCTTCTACTTCTTCTGATTCAGCCTCCAGACTTCACCTTCTCCTTCTCCTTCTTCTACTTCTTCTGATTCACCCTCCAGACTTCATCTTCTCCTTCTCCTTCTTCTCCTTCTTCTGATTCACCCTCCAGACTTCACCTTCTCCTTCTCCTTCTTCTGCTTCTTCTGATTCACCCTCCAGACTTCACCTTCTCCTTCTCCTTCTTCTACTTCTTCTGATTCACCCTCCAGACTTCACCTTCTCCTTCTCCTTCTTCTACTTCTTCTGATTCACCCTCCAGTCTTCACCTTCTCCTTCTCCTTCTTCTGTTTCTTCTGCTTCACCCTCCAGACTGCACCTTCTCCTTCTCTTTCTTCTGCTTCTTCTGATTCACCCTCCAGACTTCACCTTCTCCTTCTCCTTCTTCTGATTCATCTGATTCACCCTCCAGACTTCACCTTCTCCTTCTCCTTCTTCTGCTTCTTCTGATTCACCCTCCAGAACTCACATTCTCCTTCTCCTTCTTCTACTTCTTCTGATTCACCCTCCTGACTTCACCTTCTCCTTCTCCTTCATCTACTTCTTCTGCTTCACCCTCCAGACCTCACCTTCTCCTTCTCCTTCTTCTACTTCTTCTGATTCACCCTCCAGACTTCACCTTCTCCTTCTCCTTCTTATACTTCTTCTGATTCACCCTCCAGACTTCACCTTCTCCTTCTCCTTCTTCTACTTCTTCTGATTCACCCTCCAGACTTCACCTTCTCCTTCTCCTTCTTCTGCTTCTTCTGATTCACCCTCCAGACTTCACCTTCTCCTTCTCCTTATTCTGCTTCTTCTGATTCACCCTCCAGACTTCACCTTCTCCTTCTCCTTCTTCTGCTTCTTCTGATTCACCCTCCAGACTTCACCTTCTCCTTCTCCTTCTTCTGCTTCTTCTGATTCACCCTCCAGACTTCACCTTCTCCTTCTCCTTCTTCTACTTCTTCTGATTCACCCTCCAGACTTCACCTTCTCCTTCTCCTTCTTCTGCTTCTTCTGATTCACCCTCCAGACTTCACCTTCTCCTTCTCCTTCTTCTGCTTCTTCTGATTCACCCTCCAGACTTCACCTTCTCCTTCTCCTTCTTCTACTTCTTCTGATTCACCCTCCAGACTTCACCTTCTCCTTCTCCTTCTTCTGCTTCTTCTGATTCACCCTCCAGACTTCACCTTCTCCTTCTCCTTCGTCTACTTCTTCTGATTCACCCTCCAGACTACACCTTCTCCTTCTCCTTCTTCTACTTCTTCTGATTCACCCTCCAGACTTCACCTTCTCCTTCTCCTTCTTCTGTTTCTTCTGATTCACCCTCCAGACTTCATCTTCTCCTTCTCCTTCTTCTACTTCTTCTGATTCACCCTCCAGACTTCACCTTCTCCTTCTCCTTCTTCTACTTCTTCTGATTCACCCTCCAGACTTCATCTTCTCCTTCTCCTTCTTCTGCTTCTTCTGATTCACCCTCCAGACTTCACCTTCTCCTTCTCCTTCTTCTGCTTCTTCTGATTCACCCTCCAGACTTCAACTTCTCCTTCTCCTTCTTCCACTTCTTCTGATCCACCCTCCAGACTTCACCTTCTCCTTCTCCTTCTTCTACTTCTTCTGATTCACCCTCCAGTCTTCACCTTCTCCTTCTCCTTTTTTTGTTTCTTCTGCTTCACCCTCCAGACTTCACCTTCTCCTTCTCTTTCTTCTGCTTCTTCTGATTCACCCTCCAGACTTCACCTTCTCCTTCTCCTTCTTCTGATTCTTCTGATTCACCCTCCAGACTTCACCTTCTCCTTCTCCTTCATCTGCTTCTTCTGATTCACCGTCCTGACTTCACCTTCTCCTTCTCCTTCTTCTACTTCTTCTGATTCACCCTCCTGACTTCACCTTCTCCTTCTCCTTCTTCTACTTCTTCTGCTTCACCCTCCAGACTTCACCTTCTCCTTCTCCTTCTTCTACTTCTTCTGATTCACCCTCCAGACTTCACCTTCTCCTTCTCCTTCTTCTGCTTCTTCTGATTCACCCTCCAGACTTCACCTTCTCATTCTCCTTCTTCTGCTTCTTCTGCTGCGCCCTCCAGACTTCACCTTCTCCTTCTCCTTCTTCTGCTTCTTCTGCTTCACACTCCAGACTTCACCTTCTCCTTCTCCTTCTTCTGCTTCTTCTGCTGCGCCCTCCAGGCTTCACCTTCTCCTTCTCCTTCTTCTGCTTCTTCTGCTTCACCGTCCTGACTTCACCTTCTCCTTCTCCTTCTTCTACTTCTTCTGCTACACCCCCCTGACTTCACCTGCTCCTTCTCCTTCTTCTGCTTCTTCTGATTCACCCTCCTAAATTCACCTTCTCCTTCTCCTTCTTCTGCTTCTTCTGATTCACCCTCCTGACTTCACCTTCTCCTTCTCCTTCTTCTGCTTCTTCTGATTCACCCTCCAGACTTCCACTTCTCCTTCTCCTTCTTCTGCTTCTTCTGATTCACCCTCCAGACTTCACCTTCTCCTTCTCCTTCTTCTGCTTCTTCTGATTCACCCTCCAGACCTCACCTTCTCCTTCTCCTTCTTCTACTTCCTCTGATTCACCCTCCAGACTTCATCTTCTCCTTCTCCTTCTGCTTCTTCTGATTCACCCTCCAGACTTCACCTTCTCCTTCTCCTTCTTCTACTTCTTCTGATTCAGCCTCCAGACTTCACCTTCTCCTTCTCCTTCTTCTACTTCTTCTGATTCACCCTCCAGACTTCATCTTCTCCTTTTCCTTCTTCTCCTTCTTCTGATTCACCCTCCAGACTTCACCTTCTCCTTCTCCTTCTTCTACTTCTTCTGATTCACCCTCCTGACTTCACCTTCTCCTTCTCCTTCTTCTACTTCTTCTGCTTCACCCTCCAGACTTCACCTTCTCCTTCTCCTTCTTCTACTTCTTCTGATTCACCCTCCAGACTTCACCTTCTCCTTCTCCTTCTTCTACTTCTTCTGATTCACCCTCCAGACTTCATCTTCTCCTTCTCCTTCTTCTGCTTCTTCTGATTCACCCTCCAGACTTCACCTTCTCCTTCTCCTTCTTCTGCTTCTTCTGATTCACCCTCCAGACTTCAACTTCTCCTTCTCCTTCTTCCACTTCTTCTGATTCACCCTCCAGACTTCACCTTCTCCTTCTCCTTCTTCTACGTCTTCTGATTCACCCTCCAGTCTTCACCTTCTCCTTCTCCTTTTTTTGTTTCTTCTGCTTCACCCTCCAGACGTCACCTTCTCCTTCTCTTTCTTCTGCTTCTTCTGATTCACCCTCCAGACTTCACCTTCTCCTTCTCCTTCTTCTGATTCTTCTGATTCACCCTCCAGACTTCACCTTCTCCTTCTCCTTCTTCTGCTTCTTCTGATTCACCCTCCTGACTTCACCTTCTCCTTCTCCTTCTTCTACTTCTTCTGATTCACCCTCCTGACTTCACCTTCTCCTTCTCCTTCTTCTACTACTTCTGCTTCACCCTCCAGACTTCACCTTCTCCTTCTCCTTCTTCTACTTCTTCTGATTCACCCTCCAGACTTCACCTTCTCCTTCTCCTTCTTCTGCTTCTTCTGATTCACCCTCCAGACTTCACCTTCTCATTCTCCTTCTTCTGCTTCTTCTGCTGCGCCCTCCAGACTTCACCTTCTCCTTCTCCTTCTTCTGCTTCTTCTGCTTCACACTCCAGACTTCACCTTCTCCTTCTCCTTCTTCTGCTTCTTCTGCTGCGCCCTCCAGGCTTCACCTTCTCCTTCTCCTTCTTCTGCTTCTTCTGCTTCACCGTCCTGACTTCACCTTCTCCTTCTCCTTCTTCTACTTCTTCTGCTACACCCCCCTGACTTCACCTGCTCCTTCTCCTTCTTCTGCTTCTTCTGATTCACCCTCCTAAATTCACCTTCTCCTTCTCCTTCTTCTGCTTCTTCTGATTCACCCTCCTGACTTCACCTTCTCCTTCTCCTTCTTCTGCTTCTTCTGATTCACCCTCCAGACTTCACCTTCTCCTTCTCCTTCTTCTGCTTCTTCTGATTCACCCTCCAGACTTCACCTTCTCCTTCTCCTTCTTCTGCTTCTTCTGATTCACCCTCCAGACCTCACCTTCTCCTTCTCCTTCTTCTACTTCTTCTGATTCACCCTCCAGACTTCATCTTCTCCTTCTCCTTCTTCTGCTTCTTCTGATTCACCCTCCAGACTTCACCTTCTCCTTCTCCTTCTTCTACTTCTTCTGATTCAGCCTCCAGACTTCACCTTCTCCTTCTCCTTCTTCTACTTCTTCTGATTCACCCTCCAGACTTCATCTTCTCCTTCTCCTTCTTCTCCTTCTTCTGATTCACCCTCCAGACTTCACCTTCTCCTTCTCCTTCTTCTGCTTCTTCTGATTCACCCTCCAGACTTCACCTTCTCCTTCTCCTTCTTCTACTTCTTCTGATTCACCCTCCAGACTTCACCTTCTCCTTCTCCTTCTTCTACTTCTTCTGATTCACCCTCCAGTCTTCACCTTCTCCTTCTCCTTCTTCTGTTTCTTCTGCTTCACCCTCCAGACTGCACCTTCTCCTTCTCTTTCTTCTGCTTCTTCTGATTCACCCTCCAGACTTCACCTTCTCCTTCTCCTTCTTCTGATTCATCTGATTCACCCTCCAGACTTCACCTTCTCCTTCTCCTTCTTCTGCTTCTTCTGATTCACCCTCCAGAACTCACATTCTCCTTCTCCTTGTTCTACTTCTTCTGATTCACCCTCCTGACTTCACCTTCTCCTTCTCCTTCATCTACTTCTTCTGCTTCACCCTCCAGACTTCACCTTCTCCTTCTCCTTCTTCTACTTCTTCTGATTCACCCTCCAGACTTCACCTTCTCCTTCTCCTTCTTATACTTCTTCTGATTCACCCACCAGACTTCACCTTCTCCTTCTCCTTCTTCTACTTCTTCTGATTCACCCTCCAGACTTCACCTTCTCCTTCTCCTTCTTCTGCTTCTTCTGATTCACCCTCCAGACTTCACCTTCTCCTTCTCCTTATTCTGCTTCTTCTGATTCACCCTCCAGACTTCACCTTCTCCTTCTCCTTCTTCTGCTTCTTCTGATTCACCCTCCAGACTTCACCTTCTCCTTCTCCTTCTTCTACTTCTTCTGATTCACCCTCCAGACTTCACCTTCTCCTTCTCCTTCTTCTGCTTCTTCTGATTCACCCTCCAGACTTCACCTTCTCCTTCTCCTTCGTCTACTTCTTCTGATTCACCCTCCAGACTACACCTTCTCCTTCTCCTTCTTCTACTTCTTCTGATTCACCCTCCAGACTTCACCTTCTCCTTCTCCTTCTTCTGTTTCTTCTGATTCACCCTCCAGACTTCATCTTCTCCTTCTCCTTCTTCTACTTCTTCTGATTCACCCTCCAGACTTCACCTTCTCCTTCTCCTTCTTCTACTTCTTCTGATTCACCCTCCAGACTTCATCTTCTCCTTCTCCTTCTTCTGCTTCTTCTGATTCACCCTCCAGACTCCACCTTCTCCTTCTCCTTCTTCTGCTTCTTCTGATTCACCCTCCAGACTTCAACTTCTCCTTCTCCTTCTTCCACTTCTTCTGATTCACCCTCCAGACTTCACCTTCTCCTTCTCCTTCTTCTACGTCTTCTGATTCACCCTCCCGTCTTCACCTTCTCCTTCTCCTTTTTTTGTTTCTTCTGCTTCACCCTCCAGACTTCACCTTCTCCTTCTCTTTCTTCTGCTTCTTCTGATTCACCCTCCAGACTTCACCTTCTCCTTCTCCTTCTTCTGATTCTTCTGATTCACCCTCCAGACTTCACCTTCTCCTTCTCCTTCTTCTGCTTCTTCTGATTCACCCTCCTGACTTCACCTTCTCCTTCTCCTTCTTCTACTTCTTCTGGTTCACCCTCCTGACTTCACCTTCTCCTTCTCCTTCTTCTACTTCTTCTGCTTCACCCTCCAGACTTCACCTTCTCCTTCTCCTTCTTCTACTTCTTCTGATTCACCCTCCAGACTTCACCTTCTCCTTCTCCTTCTTCTGCTTCTTCTGATTCACCCTCCAGACTTCACCTTCTCATTCTCCTTCTTCTGCTTCTTCTGCTGCGCCCTCCAGACTTCACCTTCTCCTTCTCCTTCTTCTGCTTCTTCTGCTTCACACTCCAGACTTCACCTTCTCCTTCTCCTTCTTCTGCTTCTTCTGCTGCGCCCTCCAGGCTTCACCTTCTCCTTCTCCTTCTTCTGCTTCTTCTGCTTCACCGTCCTGACTTCACCTTCTCCTTCTCCTTCTTCTACTTCTTCTGCTACACCCCCCTGACTTCACCTGCTCCTTCTCCTTCTTCTGCTTCTTCTGATTCACCCTCCTAAATTCACCTTCTCCTTCTCCTTCTTCTGCTTCTTCTGATTCACCCTCCTGACTTCACCTTCTCCTTCTCCTTCTTCTGCTTCTTCTGATTCACCCTCCAGACTTCACCTTCTCCTTCTCCTTCTTCTGCTTCTTCTGATTCACCCTCCAGACTTCACCTTCTCCTTCTCCTTCTTCTGCTTCTTCTGATTCACCCTCCAGACCTCACCTTCTCCTTCTCCTTCTTCTACTTCTTCTGATTCACCCTCCAGACTTCATCTTCTCCTTCTCCTTCTTCTGCTTCTTCTGATTCACCCTCCAGACTTCACCTTCTCCTTCTCCTTCTTCTACTTCTTCTGATTCAGCCTCCAGACTTCACCTTCTCCTTCTCCTTCTTCTACTTCTTCTGATTCACCCTCCAGACTTCATCTTCTCCTTCTCCTTCTTCTCCTTCTTCTGATTCACCCTCCAGACTTCACCTTCTCCTTCTCCTTCTTCTGCTTCTTCTGATTCACCCTCCAGACTTCACCTTCTCCTTCTCCTTCTTCTACTTCTTCTGATTCACCCTCCAGACTTCACCTTCTCCTTCTCCTTCTTCTACTTCTTCTGATTCACCCTCCAGTCTTCACCTTCTCCTTCTCCTTCTTCTGTTTCTTCTGCTTCACCCTCCAGACTGCACCTTCTCCTTCTCTTTCTTCTGCTTCTTCTGATTCACCCTCCAGACTTCACCTTCTCCTTCTCCTTCTTCTGATTCATCTGATTCACCCTCCAGACTTCACCTTCTCCTTCTCCTTCTTCTGCTTCTTCTGATTCACCCTCCAGAACTCACATTCTCCTTCTCCTTCTTCTACTTCTTCTGATTCACCCTCCTGACTTCACCTTCTCCTTCTCCTTCATCTACTTCTTCTGCTTCACCCTCCAGACCTCACCTTCTCCTTCTCCTTCTTCTACTTCTTCTGATTCACCCTACAGACTTCACCTTCTCCTTCTCCTTCTTATACTTCTTCTGATTCACCCTCCAGACTTCACCTTCTCCTTCTCCTTCTTCTACTTCTTCTGATTCACCCTTCAGACTTCACCTTCTCCTTCTCCTTCTTCTGCTTCTTCTGATTCACCCTCCAGACTTCACCTTCTCCTTCTCCTTATTCTGCTTCTTCTGATTCACCCTCCAGACTTCACCTTCTCCTTCTCCTTCTTCTGCTTCTTCTGATTCACCCTCCAGATTTCACCTTCTCCTTCTCCTTCTTCTGCTTCTTCTGATTCACCCTCCAGACTTCACCTTCTCCTTCTCCTTCTTCTACTTCTTCTGATTCACCCTCCAGACTTCACCTTCTCCTTCTCCTTCTTCTGCTTCTTCTGATTCACCCTCCAGACTTCACCTTCTCCTTCTCCTTCTTCTGCTTCTTCTGATTCACCCTCCAGACTTCAACTTCTCCTTCTCCTTCTTCTACTTCTTCTGATTCACCCTCCAGACTTCACCTTCTCCTTCTCCTTCTTCTGCTTCTTCTGATTCACCCTCCAGACTTCACCTTCTCCTTCTCCTTCGTCTACTTCTTCTGATTCACCCTCCAGACTACACCTTCTCCTTCTCCTTCTTCTACTTCTTCTGATTCACCCTCCAGACTTCACCTTCTCCTTCTCCTTCTTCTGTTTCTTCTGATTCACCCTCCAGACTTCATCTTCTCCTTCTCCTTCTTCTACTTCTTCTGATTCACCCTCCAGACTTCACCTTCTCCTTCTCCTTCTTCTACTTCTTCTGATTCACCCTCCAGACTTCATCTTCTCCTTCTCCTTCTTCTGCTTCTTCTGATTCACCCTCCAGACTTCACCTTCTCCTTCTCCTTCTTCTGCTTCTTCTGATTCACCCTCCAGACTTCAACTTCTCCTTCTCCTTCTTCCACTTCTTCTGATCCACCCTCCAGACTTCACCTTCTCCTTCTCCTTCTTCTACTTCTTCTGATTCACCCTCCAGTCTTCACCTTCTCCTTCTCCTTTTTTTGTTTCTTCTGCTTCACCCTCCAGACTTCACCTTCTCCTTCTCTTTCTTCTGCTTCTTCTGATTCACCCTCCAGACTTCACCTTCTCCTTCTCCTTCTTCTGATTCTTCTGATTCACCCTCCAGACTTCACCTTCTCCTTCTCCTTCATCTGCTTCTTCTGATTCACCGTCCTGACTTCACCTTCTCCTTCTCCTTCTTCTACTTCTTCTGATTCACCCTCCTGACTTCACCTTCTCCTTCTCCTTCTTCTACTTCTTCTGCTTCACCCTCCAGACTTCACCTTCTCCTTCTCCTTCTTCTACTTCTTCTGATTCACCCTCCAGACTTCACCTTCTCCTTCTCCTTCTTCTGCTTCTTCTGATTCACCCTCCAGACTTCACCTTCTCATTCTCCTTCTTCTGCTTCTTCTGCTGCGCCCTCCAGACTTCACCTTCTCCTTCTCCTTCTTCTGCTTCTTCTGCTTCACACTCCAGACTTCACCTTCTCCTTCTCCTTCTTCTGCTTCTTCTGCTGCGCCCTCCAGGCTTCACCTTCTCCTTCTCCTTCTTCTGCTTCTTCTGCTTCACCGTCCTGACTTCACCTTCTCCTTCTCCTTCTTCTACTTCTTCTGCTACACCCCCCTGACTTCACCTGCTCCTTCTCCTTCTTCTGCTTCTTCTGATTCACCCTCCTAAATTCACCTTCTCCTTCTCCTTCTTCTGCTTCTTCTGATTCACCCTCCTGACTTCACCTTCTCCTTCTCCTTCTTCTGCTTCTTCTGATTCACCCTCCAGACTTCCACTTCTCCTTCTCCTTCTTCTGCTTCTTCTGATTCACCCTCCAGACTTCACCTTCTCCTTCTCCTTCTTCTGCTTCTTCTGATTCACCCTCCAGACCTCACCTTCTCCTTCTCCTTCTTCTACTTCCTCTGATTCACCCTCCAGACTTCATCTTCTCCTTCTCCTTCTGCTTCTTCTGATTCACCCTCCAGACTTCACCTTCTCCTTCTCCTTCTTCTACTTCTTCTGATTCAGCCTCCAGACTTCACCTTCTCCTTCTCCTTCTTCTACTTCTTCTGATTCACCCTCCAGACTTCATCTTCTCCTTCTCCTTCTTCTCCTTCTTCTGATTCACCCTCCAGACTTCACCTTCTCCTTCTCCTTCTTCTACTTCTTCTGATTCACCCTCCTGACTTCACCTTCTCCTTCTCCTTCTTCTACTTCTTCTGCTTCACCCTCCAGACTTCACCTTCTCCTTCTCCTTCTTCTACTTCTTCTGATTCACCCTCCAGACTTCACCTTCTCCTTCTCCTTCTTCTACTTCTTCTGATTCACCCTCCAGACTTCATCTTCTCCTTCTCCTTCTTCTGCTTCTTCTGATTCACCCTCCAGACTTCACCTTCTCCTTCTCCTTCTTCTGCTTCTTCTGATTCACCCTCCAGACTTCAACTTCTCCTTCTCCTTCTTCCACTTCTTCTGATTCACCCTCCAGACTTCACCTTCTCCTTCTCCTTCTTCTACGTCTTCTGATTCACCCTCCAGTCTTCACCTTCTCCTTCTCCTTTTTTTGTTTCTTCTGCTTCACCCTCCAGACGTCACCTTCTCCTTCTCTTTCTTCTGCTTCTTCTGATTCACCCTCCAGACTTCACCTTCTCCTTCTCCTTCTTCTGATTCTTCTGATTCACCCTCCAGACTTCACCTTCTCCTTCTCCTTCTTCTGCTTCTTCTGATTCACCCTCCTGACTTCACCTTCTCCTTCTCCTTCTTCTACTTCTTCTGATTCACCCTCCTGACTTCACCTTCTCCTTCTCCTTCTTCTACTACTTCTGCTTCACCCTCCAGACTTCACCTTCTCCTTCTCCTTCTTCTACTTCTTCTGATTCACCCTCCAGACTTCACCTTCTCCTTCTCCTTCTTCTGCTTCTTCTGATTCACCCTCCAGACTTCACCTTCTCATTCTCCTTCTTCTGCTTCTTCTGCTGCGCCCTCCAGACTTCACCTTCTCCTTCTCCTTCTTCTGCTTCTTCTGCTTCACACTCCAGACTTCACCTTCTCCTTCTCCTTCTTCTGCTTCTTCTGCTGCGCCCTCCAGGCTTCACCTTCTCCTTCTCCTTCTTCTGCTTCTTCTGCTTCACCGTCCTGACTTCACCTTCTCCTTCTCCTTCTTCTACTTCTTCTGCTACACCCCCCTGACTTCACCTGCTCCTTCTCCTTCTTCTGCTTCTTCTGATTCACCCTCCTAAATTCACCTTCTCCTTCTCCTTCTTCTGCTTCTTCTGATTCACCCTCCTGACTTCACCTTCTCCTTCTCCTTCTTCTGCTTCTTCTGATTCACCCTCCAGACTTCACCTTCTCCTTCTCCTTCTTCTGCTTCTTCTGATTCACCCTCCAGACTTCACCTTCTCCTTCTCCTTCTTCTGCTTCTTCTGATTCACCCTCCAGACCTCACCTTCTCCTTCTCCTTCTTCTACTTCTTCTGATTCACCCTCCAGACTTCATCTTCTCCTTCTCCTTCTTCTGCTTCTTCTGATTCACCCTCCAGACTTCACCTTCTCCTTCTCCTTCTTCTACTTCTTCTGATTCAGCCTCCAGACTTCACCTTCTCCTTCTCCTTCTTCTACTTCTTCTGATTCACCCTCCAGACTTCATCTTCTCCTTCTCCTTCTTCTCCTTCTTCTGATTCACCCTCCAGACTTCACCTTCTCCTTCTCCTTCTTCTGCTTCTTCTGATTCACCCTCCAGACTTCACCTTCTCCTTCTCCTTCTTCTACTTCTTCTGATTCACCCTCCAGACTTCACCTTCTCCTTCTCCTTCTTCTACTTCTTCTGATTCACCCTCCAGTCTTCACCTTCTCCTTCTCCTTCTTCTGTTTCTTCTGCTTCACCCTCCAGACTGCACCTTCTCCTTCTCTTTCTTCTGCTTCTTCTGATTCACCCTCCAGACTTCACCTTCTCCTTCTCCTTCTTCTGATTCATCTGATTCACCCTCCAGACTTCACCTTCTCCTTCTCCTTCTTCTGTTTCTTCTGATTCACCCTCCAGAACTCACATTCTCCTTCTCCTTGTTCTACTTCTTCTGATTCACCCTCCTGACTTCACCTTCTCCTTCTCCTTCATCTACTTCTTCTGCTTCACCCTCCAGACTTCACCTTCTCCTTCTCCTTCTTCTACTTCTTCTGATTCACCCTCCAGACTTCACCTTCTCCTTCTCCTTCTTATACTTCTTCTGATTCACCCTCCAGACTTCACCTTCTCCTTCTCCTTCTTCTACTTCTTCTGATTCACCCTCCAGACTTCACCTTCTCCTTCTCCTTCTTCTGCTTCTTCTGATTCACCCTCCAGACTTCACCTTCTCCTTCTCCTTATTCTGCTTCTTCTGATTCACCCTCCAGACTTCACCTTCTCCTTCTCCTTCTTCTGCTTCTTCTGATTCACCCTCCAGACTTCACCTTCTCCTTCTCCTTCTTCTACTTCTTCTGATTCACCCTCCAGACTTCACCTTCTCCTTCTCCTTCTTCTGCTTCTTCTGATTCACCCTCCAGACTTCACCTTCTCCTTCTCCTTCGTCTACTTCTTCTGATTCACCCTCCAGACTACACCTTCTCCTTCTCCTTCTTCTACTTCTTCTGATTCACCCTCCAGACTTCACCTTCTCCTTCTCCTTCTTCTGTTTCTTCTGATTCACCCTCCAGACTTCATCTTCTCCTTCTCCTTCTTCTACTTCTTCTGATTCACCCTCCAGACTTCACCTTCTCCTTCTCCTTCTTCTACTTCTTCTGATTCACCCTCCAGACTTCATCTTCTCCTTCTCCTTCTTCTGCTTCTTCTGATTCACCCTCCAGACTTCACCTTCTCCTTCTCCTTCTTCTGCTTCTTCTGATTCACCCTCCAGACTTCAACTTCTCCTTCTCCTTCTTCCACTTCTTCTGATCCACTCTCCAGACTTCACCTTCTCCTTCTCCTTCTTCTACTTCTTCTGATTCACCCTCCAGTCTTCACCTTCTCCTTCTCCTTTTTTTGTTTCTTCTGCTTCACCCTCCAGACTTCACCTTCTCCTTCTCTTTCTTCTGCTTCTTCTGATTCACCCTCCAGACTTCACCTTCTCCTTCTCCTTCTTCTGATTCTTCTGATTCACCCTCCAGACTTCACCTTCTCCTTCTCCTTCATCTGCTTCTTCTGATTCACCCTCCTGACTTCACCTTCTCCTTCTCCTTCTTCTACTTCTTCTGATTCACCCTCCTGACTTCACCTTCTCCTTCTCCTTCTTCTACTTCTTCTGCTTCACCCTCCAGACTTCACCTTCTCCTTCTCCTTCTTCTACTTCTTCTGATTCACCCTCCAGACTTCACCTTCTCCTTCTCCTTCTTCTGCTTCTTCTGATTCACCCTCCAGACTTCACCTTCTCATTCTCCTTCTCCTGCTTCTTCTGCTGCGCCCTCCAGACTTCACCTTCTCCTTCTCCTTCTTCTGCTTCTTCTGCTTCACACTCCAGACTTCACCTTCTCCTTCTCCTTCTTCTGCTTCTTCTGCTGCGCCCTCCAGGCTTCATCTTCTCCTTCTCCTTCTTCTGCTTCTTCTGCTTCACCGTCCTGACTTCACCTTCTCCTTCTCCTTCTTCTACTTCTTCTGCTACACCCCCCTGACTTCACCTGCTCCTTCTCCTTCTTCTGCTTCTTCTGATTCACCCTCCTAAATTCACCTTCTCCTTCTCCTTCTTCTGCTTCTTCTGATTCACCCTCCTGACTTCACCTTCTCCTTCTCCTTCTTCTGCTTCTTCTGATTCACCCTCCAGACTTCCACTTCTCCTTCTCCTTCTTCTGCTTCTTCTGATTCACCCTCCAGACTTCACCTTCTCCTTCTCCTTCTTCTGCTTCTTCTGATTCACCCTCCAGACCTCACCTTCTCCTTCTCCTTCTTCTACTTCCTCTGATTCACCCTCCAGACTTCATCTTCTCCTTCTCCTTCTGCTTCTTCTGATTCACCCTCCAGACTTCACCTTCTCCTTCTCCTTCTTCTACTTCTTCTGATTCAGCCTCCAGACTTCACCTTCTCCTTCTCCTTCTTCTACTTCTTCTGATTCACCCTCCAGACTTCATCTTCTCCTTCTCCTTCTTCTCCTTCTTCTGATTCACCCTCCAGACTTCACCTTCTCCTTCTCCTTCTTCTGCTTCTTCTGATTCACCCTCCAGACTTCACCTTCTCCTTCTCCTTCTTCTACTTCTTCTGATTCACCCTCCAGACTTCACCTTCTCCTTCTCCTTCTTCTTCTTCTTCTGATTCACTCTCCAGTCTACACCTTCTCCTTCTCCTTCTTCTGTTTCTTCTGCTTCACCCTCCAGACTTCACCTTCTCCTTCTCTTTCTTCTGCTTCTTCTGATTCACCCTCCAGACTTCACCTTCTCCTTCTCCTTCTTCTGATTCTTCTGATTCACCCTCCAGACTTCACCTTCTCCTTCTCCTTCTTCTGCTTCTTCTGATTCACCCTCCAGAACTCACCTTCTCCTTCTCCTTCTTCTACTTCTTCTGATTCACCCTCCTGACTTCACCTTCTCCTTCTCCTTCATCTACTTCTTCTGCTTCACCCTCCAGACTTCACCTTCTCCTTGTCCTTCTTCTACTTCTTCTGATTCACCCTCCAGACTTCACCTTCTCCTTCTCCTTCTTATACTTCTTCTGATTCACCCTCCAGACTTCACCTTCTCCTTCTCCTTCTTCTACTTCTTCTGATTCACCCTCCAGACTTCACCTTCTCCTTCTCCTTCTTCTGCTTCTTCTGATTCACCCTCCAGACTTCACCTTCTCCTTCTCCTTATTCTGCTTCTTCTGATTCACCCTCCAGACTTCACCTTCTCCTTCTCCTTCTTCTGCTTCTTCTGATTCACCCTCCAGACTTCACCTTCTCCTTCTCCTTCTTCTGCTTCTTCTGATTCACCCTCCAGACTTCACCTTCTCCTTCTCCTTCTTCTACTTCTTCTGATTCACCCTCCAGACTTCACCTTCTCCTTCTCCTTCTTCTGCTTCTTCTGATTCACCCTCCAGACTTCACCTTCTCCTTCTCCTTCGTCTACTTCTTCTGATTCACCCTCCAGACTACACCTTCTCCTTCTCCTTCTTCTACTTCTTCTGATTCACCCTCCAGACTTCACCTTCTCCTTCTGCTTCTTCTGTTTCTTCTGATTCACCCTCCAGACTTCACCTTCTCCTTCTCCTTCTTCTACTTCTTCTGATTCACCCTCCAGATATCACCTTCTCCTTCTCCTTCTTCTGCTTCTTCTGATTCACCCTCCAGACTTCACCTTCTCCTTCTCCTTCTTCTGCTTCTTCTGATTCACCCTCCAGACTTCAACTTCTCCTTCTCCTTCTTCCACTTCTTCTGATTCACCCTCCAGACTTCACCTTCTCCTTCTCCTTCTTCTACTTCTTCTGATTCACCCTCCAGTCTTCACCTTCTCCTTCTCCTTTTTCTGTTTCTTCTGCTTCACCCTCCAGACTTCACCTTCTCCTTCTCTTTCTACTGCTTCTTCTGATTCACCCTCCAGACTTCACCTTCTCCTTCTCCTTCTTCTGATTCTTCTGATTCACCCTCCAGACTTCACCTTCTCCTTCTCCATCTTCTGCTTCTTCTGATTCACCCTCCTGACTTCACCTTCTCCTTCTCCTTCTTCTACTTCTTCTGATTCACCCTCCTGACTTCACCTTCTCCTTCTCCTTCTTCTACTTCTTCTGCTTCACCCTCCAGACTTCACCTTCTCCTTCTCCTTCTTCTACTTCTTCTGATTCACCCTCCAGACTTCACCTTCTCCTTCTCCTTCTTCTGCTTCTTCTGATTCACCCTCCAGACTTCACCTTCTCATTCTCCTTCTTCTGCTTCTTATGCTGCGCCCTCCAGACTTCACCTTCTCCTTCTCCTTCTTCTGCTTCTTCTGCTTCACACTCCAGACTTCACCTTCTCCTTCTCCTTCTTCTGCTTCTTCTGCTGCGCCCTCCAGGCTTCACCTTCTCCTTCTCCTTCTTCTGCTTCTTCTGCTTCACCGTCCTGACTTCACCTTCTCCTTCTCCTTCTTCTACTTCTTCTGCTACACCCCCTTGACTTCACCTGCTCCTTCTCCTTTTTCTGCTTCTTCTGATTCACCCTCCTAAATTCACCTTCTCCTTCTCCTTCTTCTGCTTCTTCTGATTCACCCTCCTGACTTCACCTTCTCCTTCTCCTTCTTCTGCTTCTTCTGATTCACCCTCCAGAGTTCACCTTCTCCTTCTCCTTCTTCTGCTTCTTCTGATTCACCCTCCAGACTTCACCTTCTCCTTCTCCTTCTTCTGCTTCTTCTGATTCACCCTCCAGACCTCACCTTCTCCTTCTCCTTCTTCTACTTCTTCTGATTCACCCTCCAGACTTCATCTTCTCCTTCTCCTTCTTCTGCTTCTTCTGATTCACCCTCCAGACTTCACCTTCTCCTTCTCCTTCTTCTGCTTCTTCTGATTCACCCTCCAGACTTCACCTTCTCCTTCTCCTTCTTCTACTTCTTCTGATTCACCCTCCAGACTTCACCTTCTCCTTCTCCTTCTTCGACTTCTTCTGATTCACCCTCCAGTCTTCACCTTCTCCTTCTCCTTCTTCTGTTTCTTCTGCTTCACCCTCCAGACTTCACCTTCTCCTTCTCTTTCTTCTGCTTCTACTGCTTCACCCTCCAGACTTCACCTTCTCCTTCTCCTTCTTCTGATTCTTCTGATTCACCCTCCAGACTTCACCTTCTCTATCTCCTTCTTCTGCTTCTTCTGATTCACCCTCCTGACTTCACCTTCTCCTTCTCCTTCTTCTACTTCTTCTGATTCACCCTCCTGACTTCACCTTCTCCTTCTCCTTCTTCTACTTCTTCTGCTTCACCCTCCAGACTTCACCTTCTCCTTCTCCGTCTTCTACTTCTTCTGATTCACCCTCCAGACTTCACCTTCTCCTTCTCCTTCTTCTGCTTCTTCTGATTCACCCTCCAGACTTCACCTTCTCCTTCTCCTTATTCTGCTTCTTCTGATTCACCCTCCAGACTTCACCTTCTCCTTCTCCTTCTTCTGCTTCTTCTGATTCACCCTCCAGACTTCACCTTCTCCTTCTCCTTCTTCTGCTTCTTCTGATTCACCCTCCAGACTTCACCTTCTCCTTCTCCTTCTTCTGCTTCTTCTGATTCACCCTCCAGACTTCACCTTCTCCTTCTCCTTCTTCTACTTCTTCTGATTCACCCTCCAGACTTCACATTCTCCTTCTCCTTCTTCTGCTTCTTCTGATTCAACCTCCTGACTTCACCTTCTCCTTCTCCTTCTTCTACTTCTTCTGATTCACCCTCCTGACTTCACCTTCTCCTTCTCCTTCTTCTAATTCTTCTGCTTCACCCTCCAGACTTCACCTTCTCCTTCTCCTTCTTCTACTTCTTCTGATTCACCCTCCAGACTTCACCTTCTCCTTCTCCTTCTTCTGCTTCTTCTGATTCACCCTCCAGACTTCACCTTCTCATTCTCCTTCTTCTGCTTCTTCTGCTGCGCCCTCCAGACTTCACCTTCTCCTTCTCCTTCTTCTGCTTCTTCTGCTTCACACTCCAGACTTCACCTTCTCCTTCTCCTTCTTCTGCTTCTTCTGCTGCGCCCTCCAGGCTTCACCTTCTCCTTCTCCTTCTTCTGCTTCTTCTGCTTCACCGTCCTGACTTCACCTTCTCCTTCTCCTTCTTCTACTTCTTCTGCTACACCCCCCTGACTTCACCTGCTCCTTCTCCTTCTTCTGCCTCTTCTGATTCACCCTCCTAACTTCACCTTCTCCTTCTCCTTCTTCTGCTTCTTCTGATTCACCCTCCTGACTTCACCTTCTCCTTCTCCTTCTTCTGCTTCTTCTGATTCACCCTCCAGACTTCACCTTCTCCTTCTCCTTCTTCTGCTTCTTCTGATTCACCCTCCAGACTTCACCTTCTCCTTCTCCTTATTCTGCTTCTTCTGATTCACCCTCCAGACTTCACCTTCTCCTTCTCCTTCTTCTGCTTCTTCTGATTCACCCTCCAGACTTCACCTTCTCCTTCTTCTGCTTCTTCTGATTCACCCTCCAGACTTCACCTTCTCCTTCTCCTTCTTCTGCTTCTTCTGATTCACCCTCCAGACTTCACCTTCTCCTTCTCCTTCTTCTACTTCTTCTGATTCACCCTCCAGACTTCACCTTCTCCTTCTCCTTCTTCTGCTTCTTCTGATTCACCCTCCTGACTTCACCTTCTCCTTCTCCTTCTTCTACATCTTCTGATTCACCCTCCTGACTTCACCTTCTCCTTCTCCTTCTTCTACTTCTTCTGCTTCACCCTCCAGACTTCACCTTCTCCTTCTCCTTCTTCTACTTCTTCTGATTCACCCTCCAGACTTCACCTTCTCCTTCTCCTTCTTCTACTTCTTCTGATTCACCCTCCAGACTTCACCTTCTCCTTCTCCTTCTTCTACTTCTTCTGATTCACCCTCCAGACTTCACCTTCTCCTTCTCCTTCTTCTGCTTCTTCTGATTCACCCTCCAGACTTCACCTTCTCCTTCTCCTTATTCTGCTTCTTCTGAATCACCCTCCAGACTTCACCTTCTCCTTCTCCTTCTTCTGCTTCTTCTGATTCACCCTCCAGACTTCACCTTCTCCTTCTCCTTCTTCTGCTTCTTCTGCTTCACACTCCAGACTTCACCTTCACCTTCTCCTTCTTCTACTTCTTCTGATTCACCCTCCAGACTTCACCTTCTCCATCTCCTTCTTCTGCTTCTTCTGATTCACCCTCCAGACTTCACCTTCTCCTTCTCCTTCGTCTGCTTCTTCTGATTCACCCTCCAGACTTCACCTTCTCCTTCTCCTTCTGCTGCTTCTTCTGATTCACCCTCCAGACTTCACCTTCTCCTTCTCCTTCTTCTACTTCTTCTGATTCACCCTCCAGACTTCACCTTCTCCTTCTCTTTCTTCTGCTTCTTCTGATTCACCCTCCAGACTTCACCTTCTCCTTCTCCTTCTTCTGATTCTTCTGATTCACCCTCCAGACTTCACCTTCTCCTTCTCCTTCTTCTGCTTCTTCTGATTCACCCTCCTGACTTCACCTTCTCCTTCTCCTTCTTCTACATCTTCTGATTCACCCTCCTGACTTCACCTTCTCCTTCTCCTTCTTCTACTTCTTCTGCTTCACCCTCCAGACTTCACCTTCTCCTTCTCCTTCTTTTACTTCTTCTGATACACCCTCCAGACTTCACCTTCTCCTTCTCCTTCTTCTACTTCTTCTAATTCACCCTCCAGACTTCACTTTCTCCTTCTCCTTCTTCTACTTCTTCTGATTCACCCTCCAGACTTCACCTTCTCCATCTCCTTCTTCTGCTTCTTCTGATTCACCCTCCAGACTTCACCTTCTCCTTCTCTTCGTCTACTTCTTCTGATTCACCCTCCAGACTACACCTTCTCCTTCTCCTTCTTCTACTTCTTCTGATTCACCCTCCAGACTTCACCTTCTCCTTCTCCTTCTTCTGTTTCTTCTGATTCACCCTCCAGACTTCACCTTCTCCTTCTCCTTCTTCTACTACTTCTGATTCACCCTCCAGACTTCACCTTCTCCTTCTCCTTCTTCTACTTCTTCTGATTCACCCTCCAGACTTCATCTTCTCCTTCTCCTTCTTCTGCTTCTTCTGATTCACCCTCCAGACTTCACCTTCTCCTTCTCCTTCTTCTACTTCTTCTGATTCACCCTCCAGACTTCACCTTCTCCTTCTCCTTCTTCTACTTCTTCTGATTCACCCTCCAGTCTTCACCTTCTCCTTCTCCTTCTTCTGTTTCTTCTGCTTCACCCTCCAGACTTCACCTTTTCCTTCTCTTTCTTCTGCTTCTTCTGATTCACCCTCCAGACTTCACCTTCTCCTTCTCCTTCTTCTGATTCTTCTGATTCACCCTCCAGACTTCACCTTCTCCTTCTCCTTCTTCTGCTTCTTCTGATTCACCCTCCTGACTTCACCTTCTCCTTCTCCTTCTTCTACTTCTTCTGATTCACCCTCCTGACTTCACCTTCTCCTTCTCCTTCTTCTACTTCTTCTGCTTCACCCTCCAGACTTCACCTTCTCCTTCTCCTTCTTCTACTTCTTCTGATTCACCCTCCAGACTTCACCTTCTCCTTCTCCTTCTTCTGCTTCTTCTGATTCACCCTCCAGACTTCACCTTCTCCTTCTCCTTATTCTGCTTCTTCTGATTCACCCTCCAGACTTCAACTTCTCCTTCTCCTTATTCTGCTTCTTCTGATTCACCCTCCAGACTTCACCTTCTCCTTCTCCTTCCTTTGCTTCTTCTGATTCACCCTCCAGACTTCACCTTCTCCTTCTCCTTCTTCTGATTCTTCTGATTCACCCTCCAGACTTCACCTTCTCCTTCTCCATCTTCTGCTTCTTCTGAGCCACCCTCCTGACTTCACCTTCTCCTTCTCCTTCTTCTACTTCTTCTGATTCACCCTCCTGACTTCACCTTCTCCTTCTCCATCTTCTACTTCTTCTGCTTCACACTCCAGACTTCAACTTCTCCTTCTCCTTCTTCTACTTCTTCTGATTCACCCTCCAGACTTCACCTTCTCCTTCTCCTTCTTCTGCTTCTTCTGATTCACCCTCCAGACTTCACCTTCTCCTTCTCCTTCTTCTGCTTCTTCTGATTCACCCTCCAGACTTCACCTTCTCCTTCTCCTTCTTCTACTTCTTCTGATTCACCCTCCAGACTTCACCTTCTCCTTCTCCTTCTTCTGCTTCTTCTGATTCACCCTCCAGACTTCACCTTCTCCTTCTCCTTCGTCTCCTTCTTCTGATTCACCCTCCAGACTACACCTTCTCCTTCTCCTTCTTCTACTTCTTCTGATTAACCCTCCAGACTTCACCTTCTCCTTCTCATTCTTCTGTTTCTTCTGATTCACCCTCCAGACTTCATCTTCTCCTTCTCCTTCTTCTACTTCTTCTGATTCACCCTCCAGACTTCACCTTCTCCTTCTCCTTCTTCTACTTCTTCTGATTCACCCTCCAGACTTCATCTTCTATTTCTCCTTCTTCTACTTCTTCTGATTCACCCTCCAGACTTCACCTTCTCCTTCTCCTTCTTCTGCTTCTTCTGATTCACCCTCCAGACTTCACCTTCTCCTTCTCCTTATTCTGCTTCTTCTGATTCACCCTCCAGACTTCACCTTCTCCTTCTCCTTCTTCTACTTCTTCTGATTCACCCTCCAGACTTCACCTTCTCCTTCTCCTTCTTCTGCTTCTTCTGATTCACCCTCCAGACTTCACCTTCTCCTTCTCCTTCGTCTACTTCTTCTGATTCACCCTCCAGACTACACCTTCTCCTTCTCCTTCTTCTACTTCTTCTGATTCACCCTCCAGACTTCACCTTCTCCTTCTCCTTCTTCTGTTTCTTCTGATTCACCCTCCAGACTTCATCTTCTCCTTCTCCTTCTTCTCCTTCTTCTGATTCACCCTCCAGACTTCACCTTCTCCTTCTCCTTCTTCTACTTCTTCTGATTCACCCTCCAGACTTCATCTTCTCCTTCTCCTTCTTCTACTTCTTCTGATTCACCCTCCAGACTTCACCTTCTCCTTCTCCTTCTTCTGCTTCTTCTGATTCACCCTCCAGACTTCACCTTCTCCTTCTCCTTATTCTGCTTCTTCTGATTCACCTCCAGACTTCACATTCTCCTTCTCCTTCTTCTGCTTCATCTGATTCACCCTCCAGACTTCACCTTCTCCTTCTCCTTCTTCTGCTTCTTCTGATTCACCCTCCAGACTTCACCATCTCCTTCTCCTTCTTCTACTTCTTCTGATTCACCCTCCAGACTTAACCTTCTCCTTCTCCTTCTTCTGCTTCTTCTGATTCACCCTCCAGACTTCACCTTCTCCTTCTCCTTCGTCTACTTCTTCTGATTCACCCTCCAGACGACACCTTCTCCTTCTCCTTCTTCTACTTCTTCTGATTCACCCTCCAGACTTCACCTTCTCCTTCTCCTTCTTCTGTTTCTTCTGATTCACCCTCCAGACTTCATCTTCTCCTTCTCCTTCTTCTACTTCTTCTGATTCACCCTCCAGACTTCACCTTCTCCTTCTCCTTCTTCTACTTCTTCTGATTCACCCTCCGGACTTCATCTTCTCCTTCTCCTTCTTCTGCTTCTTCTGATTCACCCTCCAGACTTCACCTTCTCCTTCTCCTTCTTCTGCTTCTTCTGATTCACCCTCCAGACTTCAACTTCTCCTTCTCCTTCTTCTACTTCTTCTGATTCACCCTCCAGACTTCACCTTCTCCTTCTCCTTCTTCTACTTCTTCTGATTCACCCTCCAGTCTTCACCTTCTCCTTCTCCTTCTTCTGTTTCTTCTGCTTCACCCTCCAGACTTCACCTTCTCCTTCTCTTTCTTCTGCTTCTTCTGATTCACCCTCCAGACTTCACCTTCTCCTTCTCCTTCTTCTGATTCTTCTGATTCACCCTCCAGACTTCACCTTCTCCTTCTCCTTCTTCTGCTTCTTCTGATTCACCCTCCTGACTTCACCTTCTCCTTCTCCTTCTTCTACTTCTTCTGATTCACCCTCCTGACTTCACCTTCTCCTTCTCCTTCTTCTACTTCTTCTGCTTCACCCTCCAGACTTCACCTTCTCCTTCTCCTTCTTCTACTTCTTCTGATTCACCCTCCAGACTTCACCTTCTCCTTCTCCTTCTTCTGCTTCTTCTGATTCACCCTCCAGACTTCACCTTCTCATTCTCCTTCTTCTCCTTCTTCTGCTGCGCCCTCCAGACTTCACCTTCTCCTTCTTCTGCTTCTTCTGCTTCACACTCCAGACTTCACCTTCTCCTTCTCCTTCTTCTGCTTCTTCTGCTGCGCCCTCCAGGCTTCACCTTCTCCTTCTCCTTCTTCTGCTTCTTCTGCTTCACCGTCCTGACTTCACCTTCTCCTTCTCCTTCTTCTACTTCTTCTGCTACACCCCCCTGACTTCACCTGCTCCTTCTCCTTCTTCTGCTTCTTCTGATTCACCCTCCTGACTTCACCTTCTCCTTCTCCTTCTTCTGCTTCTTCTGATTCACCCTCCAGACTTCACCTTCTCCTTCTCCTTCTTCTACTTCTTCTGATTCACCCTCCAGACTTCACCTTCTCCTTCTCCTTCTTCTACTTCTTCTGATTCACCCTCCAGTCTTCACCTTCTCCTTCTCCTTCTTCTGTTTCTTCTGCTTCACCCTCCAGACTTCACCTTCTCCTTCTCTTTCTTCTGCTTCTTCTGCTTCACCCTCCAGACTTCACCTGCTCCTTCTCCTTCTTCTACTTCTTCTGATTCACCCTCCAGACTTCACCTTCTCCTTCTCTTTCTTCTGCTTCTTCTGATTCACCCTCCAGACTTCACCTTCTCCTTCTCCTTCTTCTGATTCTTCTGATTCACCCTCCAGACTTCACCTTCTCCTTCTCCTTCTTCTGCTTCTTCTGATTCACCCTCCTGACTTCACCTTCTCCTTCTCCTTCTTCTACATCTTCTGATTCACCCTCCTGACTTCACCTTCTCCTTCTCCTTCTTCTACTTCTTCTGCTTCCTCCTCCAGACTTCACCTTCTCCTTCTCCTTCTTCTACTTCTTCTGATTCACCCTCCAGAATTCACCTTCTCCTTCTCCTTCTTCTACTTCTTCTGATTCACCCTCCAGACTTCACTTTCTCCTTCTCCTTCTTCTACTTCTTCTGATTCACATTCCAGACTTCACCTTCTCCTTCTCCTTATTATGCTTCTTCTGAATCACCCTCCAGACTTCACCTTCTCCTTCTCCTTCTTCTGCTTCTTCTGATTCACCCTCCAGACTTCACCTTCTCCTTCTCCTTCTTCTGCTTCTTCTGATTCACCCTCCAGACTTCACCTTCTCCTTCTCCTTCTTCTACTTCTTCTGATTCACCCTCCAGACTTCACCTTCTCCATCTCCTTCTTCTGCTTCTTCTGATTCACCCTCCAGACTTCACCTTCTCCTTCTCCTTCGTCTACTTCTTCTGATTCATCCTCCAGACTACACCTTCTCCTTCTCCTTCTTCTACTTCTTCTGATTCACCCTCCAGACTTCATCTTCTCCTTCTCCTTCTTCTGTTTCTTCTGATTCACCCTCCAGACTTCACATTCTCCTTCTCCTTCTTCTGCTTCTTCTGATTCACCCTCCTGACTTCACCTTCTCCTTCTCCTTCTTCTACTTCTTCTGATTCACCCTCCTGACTTCACCTTCTCCTTCTCCTTCTTCTACTTCTTCTGCTTCACCCTCCAGACTTCACCTTCTCCTTCTCCTTCTTCTACTTCTTCTGATTCACCCTCCAGACTTCACCTTCTCCTTCTCCTTCTTCTGCTTCTTCTGATACACCCTCCAGACTTCACCTTCTCCTTATCCTTATTCTGCTTCTTCTGATTCACCCTCCAGACTTCAACTTCTCCTTCTCCTTATTCTGCTTCTTCTGATTCACCCTCCAGACTTCACCTTCTCCTTCTCCTTCCTTTGCTTCTTCTGATTCACCCTCCAGACTTCACCTTCTCCTTCTCCTTCTTCTGATTCTTCTGATTCACCCTCCAGACTTCACCTTCTCCTTTTCCATCTTCTGCTTCTTCTGATTCACCCTCCTGACTTCACCTTCTCCTTCTCCTTCTTCTACTTCTTCTGATTCACCCTCCTGACTTCATCTTCTCCTTCTCCATCTTCTACTTCTTCTGCTTCACCCTCCAGACTTCAACTTCTCCTTCTCCTTCTTCTACTTCTTCTGATTCACCCTCCAGACTTCACCTTCTCCTTCTCCTTCTTCTGCTTCTTCTGATTCACCCTCCAGACTTCACCTTCTCCTTCTCCTTCTTCTGCTTCTTCTGATTCACCCTCCAGACTTCACCTTCTCCTTCTCCTTCTTCTACTTCTTCTGATTCACCCTCCAGACTTCACCTTCTCCTTCTCCTTCTTCTGCTTCTTCTGATTCACCCTCCAGACTTCACCTTCTCCTTCTCCTTCGTCTACTTCTTCTGATTCACCCTCCAGACTACACCTTCTCCTTCTCCTTTTCTACTTCTTCTGATTCACCCTCCAGACTTCACCTTCTCCTTCTCATTCTTCTGTTTCTTCTGATTCACCCTCCAGACTTCATCTTCTCCTTCTCCTTCTTCTACCTCTTCTGATTCACCCTCCAGACTTCACCTTCTCCTTCTCCTTCTTCTACTTCTTCTGATTCACCCTCCAGACTTCATCTTCTCCTTCTCCTTCTTCTACTTCTTCTGATTCACCCTCCAGACTTCACCTTCTCCTTCTCCTTCTTCTGCTTCTTCTGATTCACCCTCCAGACTTCACCTCCTCCTTCTCCTTATTCTGCTTCTTCTGATTCACCCTCCAGACTTCACCTTCTCCTTCTCCTTCTTCTACTTCTTCTGATTCACCCTCCAGACTTCACCTTCTCCTTCTCCTTCTTCTGCTTCTTCTGATTCACCCTCCAGACTTCACCTTCTCCTTCTCCTTCTTCTACTTCTTCTGATTCACCCTCCAGACTTCACCTTCTCCTTCTCCTTCTTCTGTTTCTTCTGATTCACCCTCCAGACTTCATCTTCTCCTTCTCCTTCTTCTCCTTCTTCTGATTCACCCTCCAGACTTCACCATCTCCTTCTCCTTCTTCTACTTCTTCTGATTCACCCTCCAGACTTCATCTTCTCCTTCTCCTTCTTCTACTTCTTCTGATTCACCCTCCAGACTTCACCTTCTCCTTCTCCTTCTTCTGCTTCTTCTGATTCACCCTCCAGACTTCACCTTCTCCTTCTCCTTATTCTGCTTCTTCTGATTCACCTCCAGACTTCACATTCTCCTTCTCCTTCTTCTGCTTCTTCTGATTCACCCTCCAGACTTCACCTTCTCCTTCTCCTTCTTCTGCTTCTTCTGATTCACCCTCCAGACTTCACCTTCTCCTTCTCCTTCTTCTACTTCTTCTGATTCACCCTCCAGACTTAACCTTCTCCTTCTCCTTCTTCTGCTTCTTCTGATTCACCCTCCAGACTTCACCTTCTCCTTCTCCTTCGTCTACTTCTTCTGATTCACCCTCCAGACGACACCTTCTCCTTCTCCTTTTTCTACTTCTTCTGATTCACCCTCCAGACTTCACCTTCTCCTTCTCCTTCTTCTGTTTCTTCTGATTCACCCTCCAGACTTCATCTTCTCCTTCTCCTTCTTCTACTTCTTCTGATTCACCCTCCAGACTTCACCTTCTCCTTCTCCTTCTTCTACTTCTTCTGATTCACCCTCCGGACTTCATCTTCTCCTTCTCCTTCTTCTGCTTCTTCTGATTCACCCTCCAGACTTCACCTTCTCCTTCTCCTTCTTCTGCTTCTTCTGATTCACCCTCCAGACTTCAACTTCTCCTTCTCCTTCTTCTACTTCTTCTGATTCACCCTCCAGACTTCACCTTCTCCTTCTCCTTCTTCTACTTCTTCTGATTCACCCTCCAGTCTTCACCTTCTCCTTCTCCTTCTTCTGTTTCTTCTGCTTCACCCTCCAGACTTCACCTTCTCCTTCTCTTTCTTCTGCTTCTTCTGATTCACCCTCCAGACTTCACCTTCTCCTTCTCCTTCTTCTGATTCTTCTGATTCACCCTCCAGACTTCACCTTCTCCTTCTCCTTCTTCTGCTTCTTCTGATTCACCCTCCTGACTTCACCTTCTCCTTCTCCTTCTTCTACTTCTTCTGATTCACCCTCCTGACTTCACCTTCTCCTTCTCCTTCTTCTACTTCTTCTGCTTCACCCTCCAGACTTCACCTTCTCCTTCTCCTTCTTCTACTTCTTCTGATTCACCCTCCAGACTTCACCTTCTCCTTCTCCTTCTTCTGCTTCTTCTGATTCACCCTCCAGACTTCACCTTCTCATTCTCCTTCTTCTCCTTCTTCTGCTGCGCCCTCCAGACTTCACCTTCTCCTTCTTCTGCTTCTTCTGCTTCACACTCCAGACTTCACCTTCTCCTTCTCCTTCTTCTGCTTCTTCTGCTGCGCCCTCCAGGCTTCACCTTCTCCTTCTCCTTCTTCTGCTTCTTCTGCTTCACCGTCCTGACTTCACCTTCTCCTTCTCCTTCTTCTACTTCTTCTGCTACACCCCCCTGACTTCACCTGCTCCTTCTCCTTCTTCTGCTTCTTCTGATTCACCCTCCTGACTTCACCTTCTCCTTCTCCTTCTTCTGCTTCTTCTGATTCACCCTCCAGACTTCACCTTCTCCTTCTCCTTCTTCTACTTCTTCTGATTCACCCTCCAGACTTCACCTTCTCCTTCTCCTTCTTCTACTTCTTCTGATTCACCCTCCAGTCTTCACCTTCTCCTTCTCCTTCTTCTGTTTCTTCTGCTTCACCCTCCAGACTTCACCTTCTCCTTCTCTTTCTTCTGCTTCTTCTGCTTCACCCTCCAGACTTCACCTGCTCCTTCTCCTTCTTCTACTTCTTCTGATTCACCCTCCAGACTTCACCTTCTCCTTCTCTTTCTTCTGCTCCTTCTGATTCACCCTCCAGACTTCACCTTCTCCTTCTCCTTCTTCTGATTCTTCTGATTCACCCTCCAGACTTCACCTTCTCCTTCTCCTTCTTCTGCTTCTTCTGATTCACCCTCCTGACTTCACCTTCTCCTTCTCCTTCTTCTACATCTTCTGATTCACCCTCCTGACTTCACCTTCTCCTTCTCCTTCTTCTACTTCTTCTGCTTCCTCCTCCAGACTTCACCTTCTCCTTCTCCTTCTTCTACTTCTTCTGATTCACCCTCCAGAATTCACCTTCTCCTTCTCCTTCTTCTACTTCTTCTGATTCACCCTCCAGACTTCACTTTCTCCTTCTCCTTCTTCTACTTCTTCTGATTCACCCTCCAGACTTCACCTTCTCCTTCTCCTTATTCTGCTTCTTCTGAATCACCCTCCAGACTTCACCTTCTCCTTCTCCTTCTTCTGCTTCTTCTGATTCACCCTCCAGACTTCACCTTCTCCTTCTCCTTCTTCTGCTTCTTCTGATTCACCCTCCAGACTTCACCTTCTCCTTCTCCTTCTTCTACTTCTTCTGATTCACCCTCCAGACTTCACCTTCTCCATCTCCTTCTTCTGCTTCTTCTGATTCACCCTCCAGACTTCACCTTCTCCTTCTCCTTCGTCTACTTCTTCTGATTCATCCTCCAGACTACACCTTCTCCTTCTCCTTCTTCTACTTCTTCTGATTCACCCTCCAGACTTCATCTTCTCCTTCTCCTTCTTCTGTTTCTTCTGATTCACCCTCCAGACTTCACATTCTCCTTCTCCTTCTTCTGCTTCTTCTGATTCACCCTCCTGACTTCACCTTCTCCTTCTCCTTCTTCTACTTCTTCTGATTCACCCTCCTGACTTCACCTTCTCCTTCTCCTTCTTCTACTTCTTCTGCTTCACCCTCCAGACTTCACCTTCTCCTTCTCCTTCTTCTACTTCTTCTGATACTCCCTCCAGACTTCACCTTCTCCTTCTCCTTATTCTGCTTCTTCTGATTCACCCTCCAGACTTCAACTTCTCCTTCTCCTTATTCTGCTTCTTCTGATTCACCCTCCAGACTTCACCTTCTCCTTCTCCTTCCTTTGCTTCTTCTGATTCACCCTCCAGACTTCACCTTCTCCTTCTCCTTCTTCTGATTCTTCTGATTCACCCTCCAGACTTCACCTTCTCCTTCTCCATCTTCTGCTTCTTCTGATTCACCCTCCTGACTTCACCTTCTCCTTCTCCTTCTTCTACTTCTTCTGATTCACCCTCCTGACTTCACCTTCTCCTTCTCCATCTTCTACTTCTTCTGCTTCACCCTCCAGACTTCAACTTCTCCTTCTCCTTCTTCTACTTCTTCTGATTCACCCTCCAGACTTCACCTTCTCCTTCTCCTTCTTCTGCTTCTTCTGATTCACCCTCCAGACTTCACCTTCTCCTTCTCCTTCTTCTGCTTCTTCTGATTCACCCTCCTGACTTCACCTTCTCCTTCTCCATCTTCTACTTCTTCTGCTTCACCCTCCAGACTTCAACTTCTCCTTCTCCTTCTTCTACTTCTTCTGATTCACCCTCCAGACTTCACCTTCTCCTTCTCCTTCTTCTGCTTCTTCTGATTCACCCTCCAGACTTCACCTTCTCCTTCTCCTTCGTCTACTTCTTCTGATTCACCCTCCAGACTACACCTTCTCCTTCTCCTTTTCTACTTCTTCTGATTCACCCTCCAGACTTCACCTTCTCCTTCTCATTCTTCTGTTTCTTCTGATTCACCCTCCAGACTTCATCTTCTCCTTCTCCTTCTTCTACCTCTTCTGATTCACCCTCCAGACTTCACCTTCTCCTTCTCCTTCTTCTACTTCTTCTGATTCACCCTCCAGACTTCATCTTCTCCTTCTCCTTCTTCTACTTCTTCTGATTCACCCTCCAGACTTCACCTTCTCCTTCTCCTTCTTCTGCTTCTTCTGATTCACCCTCCAGACTTCACCTTCTCCTTCTCCTTATTCTGCTTCTTCTGATTCACCCTCCAGACTTCACCTTCTCCTTCTCCTTCTTCTACTTCTTCTGATTCACCCTCCAGACTTCACCTTCTCCTTCTCCTTCTTCTGCTTCTTCTGATTCACCCTCCAGACTTCACCTTCTCCTTCTCCTTCTTCTACTTCTTCTGATTCACCCTCCAGACTTCACCTTCTCCTTCTCCTTCTTCTGTTTCTTCTGATTCACCCTCCAGACTTCATCTTCTCCTTCTCCTTCTTCTCCTTCTTCTGATTCACCCTCCAGACTTCACCTTCTCCTTCTCCTTCTTCTACTTCTTCAGATTCACCCTCCAGACTTCATCTTCTCCTTCTCCTTCTTCTACTTCTTCTGATTCACCCTCCAGACTTCACCTTCTCCTTCTCCTTCTTCTGCTTCTTCTGATTCACCCTCCAGACTTCACCTTCTCCTTCTCCTTATTCTGCTTCTTCTGATTAACCTCCAGACTTCACATTCTCCTTCTCCTTCTTCTGCTTCTTCTGATTCACCCTCCAGACTTCACCTTCTCCTTCTCCTTCTTCTGCTTCTTCTGATTCACCCTCCAGACTTCACCTTCTCCTTCTCCTTCTTCTACTTCTTCTGATTCACCCTCCAGACTTAACCTTCTCCTTCTCCTTCTTCTGCTTCTTCTGATTCACCCTCCAGACTTCACCTTCTCCTTCTCCTTCGTCTACTTCTTCTGATTCACCCTCCAGACGACACCTTCTCCTTCTCCTTCTTCTACTTCTTCTGATTCACCCTCCAGACTTCACCTTCTCCTTCTCCTTCTTCTGTTTCTTCTGATTCACCCTCCAGACTTCATCTTCTCCTTCTCCTTCTTCTACTTCTTCTGATTCACCCTCCAGACTTCACCTTCTCCTTCTCCTTCTTCTACTTCTTCTGATTCACCCTCCGGACTTCATCTTCTCCTTCTCCTTCTTCTGCTTCTTCTGATTCACCCTCCAGACTTCACCTTCTCCTTCTCCTTCTTCTGCTTCTTCTGATTCACCCTCCAGACTTCAACTTCTCCTTCTCCTTCTTCTACTTCTTCTGATTCACCCTCCAGACTTCACCTTCTCCTTCTCCTTCTTCTACTTCTTCTGATTCACCCTCCAGTCTTCACCTTCTCCTTCTCCTTCTTCTGTTTCTTCTGCTTCACCCTCCAGACTTCACCTTCTCCTTCTCTTTCTTCTGCTTCTTCTGATTCACCCTCCAGACTTCACCTTCTCCTTCTCCTTCTTCTGATTCTTCTGATTCACCCTCCAGACTTCACCTTCTCCTTCTCCTTCTTCTGCTTCTTCTGATTCACCCTCCTGACTTCACCTTCTCCTTCTCCTTCTTCTACTTCTTCTGATTCACCCTCCTGACTTCACCTTCTCCTTCTCCTTCTTCTACTTCTTCTGCTTCACCCTCCAGACTTCACCTTCTCCTTCTCCTTCTTCTACTTCTTCTGATTCACCCTCCAGACTTCACCTTCTCCTTCTCCTTCTTCTGCTTCTTCTGATTCACCCTCCAGACTTCACCTTCTCATTCTCCTTCTTCTCCTTCTTCTGCTGCGCCCTCCAGACTTCACCTTCTCCTTCTTCTGCTTCTTCTGCTTCACACTCCAGACTTCACCTTCTCCTTCTCCTTCTTCTGCTTCTTCTGCTGCGCCCTCCAGGCTTCACCTTCTCCTTCTCCTTCTTCTGCTTCTTCTGCTTCACCGTCCTGACTTCACCTTCTCCTTCTCCTTCTTCTACTTCTTCTGCTACACCCCCCTGACTTCACCTGCTCCTTCTCCTTCTTCTGCTTCTTCTGATTCACCCTCCTGACTTCACCTTCTCCTTCTCCTTCTTCTGCTTCTTCTGATTCACCCTCCAGACTTCACCTTCTCCTTCTCCTTCTTCTACTTCTTCTGATTCACCCTCCAGACTTCACCTTCTCCTTCTCCTTCTTCTACTTCTTCTGATTCACCCTCCAGTCTTCACCTTCTCCTTCTCCTTCTTCTGTTTCTTCTGCTTCACCCTCCAGACTTCACCTTCTCCTTCTCTTTCTTCTGCTTCTTCTGCTTCACCCTCCAGACTTCACCTGCTCCTTCTCCTTCTTCTACTTCTTCTGATTCACCCTCCAGACTTCACCTTCTCCTTCTCTTTCTTCTGCTTCTTCTGATTCACCCTCCAGACTTCACCTTCTCCTTCTCCTTCTTCTGATTCTTCTGATTCACCCTCCAGACTTCACCTTCTCCTTCTCCTTCTTCTGCTTCTTCTGATTCACCCTCCTGACTTCACCTTCTCCTTCTCCTTCTTCTACATCTTCTGATTCACCCTCCTGACTTCACCTTCTCCTTCTCCTTCTTCTACTTCTTCTGCTTCCTCCTCCAGACTTCACCTTCTCCTTCTCCTTCTTCTACTTCTTCTGATTCACCCTCCAGAATTCACCTTCTCCTTCTCCTTCTTCTACTTCTTCTGATTCACCCTCCAGACTTCACTTTCTCCTTCTCCTTCTTCTACTTCTTCTGATTCACCCTCCAGACTTCACCTTCTCCTTCTCCTTATTCTGCTTCTTCTGAATCACCCTCCAGACTTCACCTTCTCCTTCTCCTTCTTCTGCTTCTTCTGATTCACCCTCCAGACTTCACCTTCTCCTTCTCCTTCTTCTGCTTCTTCTGATTCACCCTCCAGACTTCACCTTCTCCTTCTCCTTCTTCTACTTCTTCTGATTCACCCTCCAGACTTCACCTTCTCCATCTCCTTCTTCTGCTTCTTCTGATTCACCCTCCAGACTTCACCTTCTCCTTCTCCTTCGTCTACTTCTTCTGATTCATCCTCCAGACTACACCTTCTCCTTCTCCTTCTTCTACTTCTTCTGATTCACCCTCCAGACTTCATCTTCTCCTTCTCCTTCTTCTGTTTCTTCTGATTCACCCTCCAGACTTCACATTCTCCTTCTCCTTCTTCTGCTTCTTCTGATTCACCCTCCTGACTTCACCTTCTCCTTCTCCTTATTCTGCTTCTTCTGAATCACCCTCCAGACTTCACCTTCTCCTTCTCCTTCTTCTGCTTCTTCTGATTCACCCTCCAGACTTCACCTTCTCCTTCTCCTTCTTCTGCTTCTTCTGATTCACCCTCCAGACTTCACCTTCTCCTTCTCCTTCTTCTACTTCTTCTGATTCACCCTCCAGACTTCACCTTCTCCATCTCCTTCTTCTGCTTCTTCTGATTCACCCTCCAGACTTCACCTTCTCCTTCTCCTTCGTCTACTTCTTCTGATTCATCCTCCAGACTACACCTTCTCCTTCTCCTTCTTCTACTTCTTCTGATTCACCCTCCAGACTTCATCTTCTCCTTCTCCTTCTTCTGTTTCTTCTGATTCACCCTCCAGACTTCACATTCTCCTTCTCCTTCTTCTGCTTCTTCTGATTCACCCTCCAGACTTCACCTTCTCCTTCTCCTTCTTCTACTTCTTCTGATTCACCCTCCAGACTTCACCTTCTCCATCTCCTTCTTCTGCTTCTTCTGATTCACCCTCCAGACTTCACCTTCTCCTTCTCCTTCGTCTACTTCTTCTGATTCATCCTCCAGACTACACCTTCTCCTTCTCCTTCTTCTACTTCTTCTGATTCACCCTCCAGACTTCATCTTCTCCTTCTCCTTCTTCTGTTTCTTCTGATTCACCCTCCAGACTTCACATTCTCCTTCTCCTTCTTCTGCTTCTTCTGATTCACCCTCCTGACTTCACCTTCTCCTTCTCCTTCTTCTGCTTCTTCTGATTCACCCTCCTGACTTCACTTTCTCCTTCTCCTTCTTCTACTTCTTCTGATTCACCCTCCAGACTTCACCTTCTCCTTCTCCTTATTCTGCTTCTTCTGAATCACCCTCCAGACTTCACCTTCTCCTTCTCCTTCTTCTGCTTCTTCTGATTCACCCTCCAGACTTCACCTTCTCCTTCTCCTTCTTCTGCTTCTTCTGATTCACCCTCCAGACTTCACCTTCTCCTTCTCCTTCTTCTACTTCTTCTGATTCACCCTCCAGACTTCACCTTCTCCATCTCCTTCTTCTGCTTCTTCTGATTCACCCTCCAGACTTCACCTTCTCCTTCTCCTTCGTCTACTTCTTCTGATTCATCCTCCAGACTACACCTTCTCCTTCTCCTTCTTCTACTTCTTCTGATTCACCCTCCAGACTTCATCTTCTCCTTCTCCTTCTTCTGTTTCTTCTGATTCACCCTCCAGACTTCACATTCTCCTTCTCCTTCTTCTGCTTCTTCTGATTCACCCTCCTGACTTCACCTTCTCCTTCTCCTTATTCTGCTTCTTCTGAATCACCCTCCAGACTTCACCTTCTCCTTCTCCTTCTTCTGCTTCTTCTGATTCACCCTCCAGACTTCACCTTCTCCTTCTCCTTCTTCTGCTTCTTCTGATTCACCCTCCAGACTTCACCTTCTCCTTCTCCTTCTTCTACTTCTTCTGATTCACCCTCCAGACTTCACCTTCTCCATCTCCTTCTTCTGCTTCTTCTGATTCACCCTCCAGACTTCACCTTCTCCTTCTCCTTCGTCTACTTCTTCTGATTCATCCTCCAGACTACACCTTCTCCTTCTCCTTCTTCTACTTCTTCTGATTCACCCTCCAGACTTCATCTTCTCCTTCTCCTTCTTCTGTTTCTTCTGATTCACCCTCCAGACTTCACATTCTCCTTCTCCTTCTTCTGCTTCTTCTGATTCACCCTCCTGACTTCACCTTCTCCTTCTCCTTCTTCTACTTCTTCTGATTCACCCTCCTGACTTCACCTTCTCCTTCTCCTTCTTCTACTTCTTCTGCTTCACCCTCCAGACTTCACCTTCTCCTTCTCCTTCTTCTACTTCTTCTGATTCACCCTCCAGACTTCACCTTCTCCTTCTCCTTCTTCTGCTTCTTCTGATACACCCTCCAGACTTCACCTTCTCCTTCTCCTTATTCTGCTTCTTCTGATTCACCCTCCAGACTTCAACTTCTCCTTCTCCTTATTCTGCTTCTTCTGATTCACCCTCCAGACTTCACCTTCTCCTTCTCCATCTTCTGCTTCTTCTGATTCACCCTCCTGACTTCACCTTCTCCTTCTCCTTCTTCTACTTCTTCTGATTCACCCTCCTGACTTCACCTTCTCCTTCTCCATCTTCTACTTCTTCTGCTTCACCCTCCAGACTTCAACTTCTCCTTCTCCTTCTTCTACTTCTTCTGATTCACCCTCCAGACTTCAACTTCTCCTTCTCCTTCTTCTGCTTCTTCTGATTCACCCTCCAGACTTCACCTTCTCCTTCTCCTTCTTCTACTTCTTCTGATTCACCCTCCAGACTTCACCTTCTCCTTCTCCTTCTTCTGCTTCTTCTGATTCACCCTCCAGACTTCACCTTCTCCTTCTCCTTCGTCTACTTCTTCTGATTCACCCTCCAGACTACACCTTCTCCTTCTTCTTTTCTACTTCTTCTGATTCACCCTCCAGACTTCACCTTCTCCTTCTCATTCTTCTGTTTCTTCTGATACACCCTCCAGACTTCATCTTCTCCTTCTCCTTCTTCTACCTCTTCTGATTCACCCTCCAGACTTCACCTTCTCCTTCTCCTTCTTCTACTTCTTCTGATTCACCCTCCAGACTTCATCTTCTCCTTCTCCTTCTTCTACTTCTTCTGATTCACCCTCCAGACTTCACCTTCTCCTTCTCCTTATTCTGCTTCTTCTGATTCACCCTCCAGACTTCACCTTCTCCTTCTCCTTCTTCTACTTCTTCTGATTCACCCTCCAGACTTCACCTTCTCCTTCTCCTTCTTCTGCTTCTTCTGATTCACCCTCCAGACTTCACCTTCTCCTTCTCCTTCTTCTACTTCTTCTGATTCACCCTCCAGACTTCACCTTCTCCTTCTCCTTCTTCTGTTTCTTCTGATTCACCCTCCAGACTTCATCTACTCCTTCTCCTTCTTCTACTTCTTCTGATTCACCCTCCAGACTTCACCTTCTCCTTCTCCTTCTTCTACTTCTTCTGAATCACCCTCCAGACTTCATCTTCTCCTTCTCCTTCTTCTACTTCTTCTGATTCACCCTCCAGACTTCACCTTCTCCTTCTCCTTCTTCTGCTTCTTCTGATTCACCCTCCAGACTTCACCTTCTCCTTCTCCTTATTCTGCTTCTTCTGATTCACCCTCCAGACTTCACCTTCTCCTTCTCCTTCTACTGCTTCTTCTGATTCACCCTCCAGACTTCACCTTCTCCTTCTTCTGCTTCTTCTGATTCACCCTCCAGACTTCACCTTCTCCTTCTCCTTCTTCTACTTCTTCTGATTCACCCTCCAGACTTAACCTTCTCCTTCTCCTTCTTCTGCTTCTTCTGATTCACCCTCCAGACTTCACCTTCTCCTTCTCCTTCGTCTACTTCTTCTGATTCACCCTCCAGACTACACCTTCTCCTTCTCCTTCTTCTACTTCTTCTGATTCACCCTCCAGACTTCACCTTCTCCTTCTCCTTCTTCTGTTTCTTCTGATTCACCCTCCAGACTTCATCTTCTCCTTCTCCTTCTTCTACTTCTTCTGATTCACCCTCCAGACTTCACCTTCATCTTCTCCTTCTTCTACTTCTTCTGATTCACCCTCCGGACTTCATCTTCTCCTTCTCCTTCTTCTGCTTCTTCTGATTCACCCTCCAGACTTCACCTTCTCCTTCTCCTTCTTCTGCTTCTTCTGATTCACCCTCCAGACTTCACCTTCTCCTTTTCCTTCTTCTGCTTCTTCTGATTCACCCTCCAGACTTCACCTTCTCCTTCTCCTTCTTCTACTTCTTCTGATTCACCCTCCAGACTTCACCTTCTCCTTCTCCTTCTTCTGCTTCTTCTGATTCACCCTCCTGACTTCACCTTCTCCTTCTCCTTCTTCTACATCTTCTGATTCACCCTCCTGACTTCACCTTCTCCTTCTCCTTCTTCTACTTCTTCTGCTTCACCCTCCAGACTTCTCCTTCTCCTTTTCCTTCTTCTACTTCTTCTGATTCACCCTCCAGACTTCACCTTCTCCTTCTCCTTCTTCTACTTCTTCTGATTCACCCTCCAGACTTCAACTTCTCCTTCTCCTTCTTCTACTTCTTCTGATTCACCCTCCAGACTTCACCTTCTCCTTCTCCTTCTTCTGCTTCTTCTGATTCACCCTCCAGACTTCACCTTCTCCTTCTCCTTATTCTGCTTCTTCTGAATCACCCTCCAGACTTCACCTTCTCCTTCTCCTTCTTCTGCTTCTTCTGATTCACCCTCCAGACTTCACCTTCTCCTTCTCCTTCTTCTGCTTCTTCTGATTCACCCTCCAGACTTCAACTTCACCTTCTCCTTCTTCTACTTCTTCTGATTCACGCTCCAGACTTCACCTTCTCCATCTCCTTCTTCTGCTTCTTCTGATTCACCCTCCAGACTTCACCTTCTCCTTCTCCTTCGTCTGCTTCTTCTGATTCACCCTCCAGACTTCACCTTCTCCTTCTCCTTCTACTGCTTCTTCTGATTCACCCTCCAGACTTCACCTTCTCCTACTCCTTCTTCTACTTCTTCTTATTCACCCTCCAGACTTCACCTTCTCCTTCTCTTTCTTCTGCTTCTTCTGATTCACCCTCCAGACTTCACCTTCTCCTTCTCCTTCTTCTGATTCTTCTGATTCATCCTCCAGACTTCACCTTCTCCTTCTCCTTCTTCTGCTTCTTCTGATTCACCCTCCTGACTTCACCTTCTCCTTCTCCTTCTTCTACATCTTCTGATTCACCCTCCTGACTTCACCTTCTCCTTCTCCTTCTTCTACTTCTTCTGCTTCACCCTCCAGACTTCACCTTCTCTTTCTCCTTCTTCTACTTCTTCTGATTCACCCTCCAGACTTCACCTTCTCCTTCTCCTTCTTCTACTTCTTCTGATTCACCCTCCAGACTTCACTTTCTCCTTCTCCTTCTTCTACTTCTTCTGATTCACCCTCCAGACTTCACCTTCTCCTTCTCCTTCTTCTGCTTCTTCTGATTCACCCTCCAGACATCACCTTCTCCTTCTCCTTATTCTGCTTCTTCTGATTCACCCTCCAGACTTCACCTTCTCCTTCTCCTTCTTCTGCTTCTTCTGATTCACCCTCCAGACTTCACCTTCTCCTTCTCCTTCTTCTGCTTCTTCTGATTCACCCTCCAGACTTCACCTTCTCCTTCTCCTTCTTCTACTTCTTCTGATTCACCCTCCAGACTTCACCTTCTCCATCTCCTTCTTCTGCTTCTTCTGATTCACCCTCCAGACTTCACCTTCTCCTTCTCCTTCGTCCACTTCTTCTGATTCACCCTCCAGACTACACCTTCTCCTTCTCCTTCTTCTACTTCTTCTGATTCACCCTCCAGACTTCACCTTCTCCTTCTCCTTCTTCTGTTTCTTCTGATTCACCCTCCAGACTTCACCTTCTCCTTCTCCTTCTTCTGCTTCTTCTGATTCACCCTCCTGACTTCACCTTCTCCTTCTCCTTCTTCTACTTCTTCTGATTCACCCTCCTGACTTCACCTTCTCCTTCTCCTTCTTCTACTTCTTCTGCTTCACCCTCCAGACTTCACCTTCTCCTTCTCCTTCTTCTACTTCTTCTGATTCACCCTCCAGACTTCACCTTCTCCTTCTCCTTCTTCTGCTTCTTCTGATACACCCTCCAGACTTCACCTTCTCCTTCTCCTTATTCTGCTTCTTCTGATTCACCCTCCAGACTTCAACTTCTCCTTCTCCTTATTCTGCTTCTTCTGATTCACCCTCCAGACTTCACCTTCTCCTTCTCCTTCCTTTGCTTCTTCTGATTCACCCTCCAGACTTCACCTTCTCCTTCTCCTTCTTCTGATTCTTCTGATTCACCCTCCAGACTTCACCTTCTCCTTCTCCATCTTCTGCTTCTTCTGATTCACCCTCCTGACTTCACCTTCTCCTTCTCCTTCTTCTACTTCTTCTGATTCACCCTCCTGACTTCACCTTCTCCTTCTCCATCTTCTACCTCTTCTGCTTCACCCTCCAGACTACAACTTCTCCTTCTCCTTCTTCTACTTCTTCTGATTCACCCTCCAGACTTCACCTTCTCCTTCTCCTTCTTCTGTTCTTCTGATTCACCCTCCAGACTTCACCTTCTCCTTCTACTTCTTCTGCTTCTTCTGATTCACCCTCCAGACTTCACCTTCTCCTTCTCCTTCTTCTACTTCTTCTGATTCACCCTCCAGACTTCACCTTCTCCTTCTCCTTCTTCTGCTTCTTCTGATTCACCCTCCAGACTTCACCTTCTCCTTCTCCTTCGTCTACTTCTTCTGATTCACCCTCCAGACTACACCTTCTCCTTCTCCTTCTTCTACTTCTTCTGATTCACCCTCCAGACTTCACCTTCTCCTTCTCATTCTTCTGTTTCTTCTGATTCACCCTCCAGACTTCATCTTCTCCTTCTCCTTCTTCTACCTCTTCTGATTCACTCTCCAGACTTCACCTTCTCCTTTTCCTTCTTCTACGTCTTCTGATTCACCCTCCAGACTTCATCTTCTCCTTCTCCTTCTTCTACTTCTTCTGATTCACCCTCCAGACTTCACCTTCTCCTTCTCCTTCTTCTGCTTCTTCTGATTCACCCTCCAGACTTCACCTTCTCCTTCTCCTTATTCTGCTTCTTCTGATTCACCCTCCAGACTTCACCTTCTCCTTCTCCTTCTTCTACTTCTTCTGATTCACCCTCCAGACTTCACCTTCTCCTTCTCCTTCTTCTGCTTCTTCTGATTCACCCTCCAGACTTCACCTTCTCCTTCTCCTTCTTCTACTTCTTCTGATTCACCCTCCAGTCTTCACCTTCTCCTTCTCCTTCTTCTGTTTCTTCTGATTCACCCTCCAGACTTCATCTACTCCTTCTCCTTCTTCTACTTCTTCTGATTCACCCTCCAGACTTCACCTTCTCCTTCTCCTTCTTCTACTTCTTCTGATTCACCCTCCAGACTTCATCTTCTCCTTCTCCTTCTTCTACTTCTTCAGATTCACCCTCCAGACTTCACCTTCTCCTTCTCCTTCTTCTGCTTCTTCTGATTCACCCTCCAGACTTCACCTTCTCCTTCTCCTTATTCTGCTTCTTCTGATTCACCCTCCAGACTTCACCTTCTCCTTCTCCTTCTTCTGCTTCTTCTGATTCACCCTCCAGACTTCACCTTCTCCTTCTCCTTCTTCTGCTTCTTCTGATTCACCCTCCAGACTTCACCTTCTCCTTCTCCTTCTTCTACTTCTTCTGATTCACCCTCCAGACTTAACCTTCTCCTTCTCCTTCTTCTGCTTCTTCTGATTCACCCTCCAGACATCACCTTCTCCTTCTCCTTCGTCTACTTCTTCTGATTCACCCTCCAGACTACACCTTCTCCTTCTCCTTCTTCTACTTCTTCTGATTCACCCTCCAGACTACACCTTCTCCTTCTCCTTCTTCTGTTTCTTCTGATTCACCCTCCAGACTTCATCTTCTCCTTCTCCTCCTTCTACTTCTTCTGATTCACCCTCCAGACTTCACCTTCTCCTTCTCCTTCTTCTACTTCTTCTGATTCACCCTCCGGACTTCATCTTCTCCTTCTCCTTCTTCTGCTTCTTCTGATTCACCCTCCAGACTTCACCTTCTCCTTCTCCTTCTTCTGCTTCTTCTGATTCACCCTCCAGACTTCACCTTCTCCTTCTCCTTCTTCTGCTTCTTCTGATTCACCCTCCAGACTTCACCTTCTCCTTCTCCTTCTTCTACTTCTTCTGATTCACCCTCCAGACTTCACCTTCTCCTTCTCCTTCTTCTGCTTCTTCTGATTCACCCTCCTGACTTCACCTTCTCCTTCTCCTTCTTCTACATCTTCTGATTCACCCTCCTGACTTCACCTTCTCCTTCTCCTTCTTCTACTTCTTCTGCTTCACCCTCCAGACTTCACCTTCTCCTTTTCCTTCTTCTACTTCTTCTGATTCACCCTCCAGACTTCACCTTCTCCTTCTCCTTCTTCTACTTCTTCTGATTCACCCTCCAGACTTCAACTTCTCCTTCTCCTTCTTCTACTTCTTCTGATTCACCCTCCAGACTTCACCTTCTCCTTCTCCTTCTTCTGCTTCTTCTGATTCACCCTCCAGACTTCACCTTCTCCTTCTCCTTATTCTGCTTCTTCTGAATCACCCGCCAGACTTCACCTTCTCCTTCTCCTTCTTCTGCTTCTTCTGATTCACCCTCCAGACTTCACCTTCTCCTTCTCCTTCTTCTGCTTCTTCTGATTCACCCTCCAGACTTCACCTTCACCTTCTCCTTCTTCTACTTCTTCTGATTCACCCTCCAGACTTCACCTTCTCCATCTCCTTCTTCTGCTTCTTCTGATTCACCCTCCAGACTTCACCTTCTCCTTCTCCTTCGTCTGCTTCTTCTGATTCACCCTCCAGACTTCACCTTCTCCTTCTCCTTCTACTGCTTCTTCTGATTCACCCTCCAGACTTCACCTTCTCCTACTCCTTCTTCTACTTCTTCTTATTCACCCTCCAGACTTCACCTTCTCCTTCTCTTTCTTCTGCTTCTTCTGATTCACCCTCCAGACTTCACCTTCTCCTTCTCCTTCTTCTGATTCTTCTGATTCACCCTCCAGACTTCACCTTCTCCTTCTCCTTCTTCTGCTTCTTCTGATTCTCCCTCCTGACTTCACCTTCTCCTTCTCCTTCTTCTACATCTTCTGATTCACCCTCCTGACTTCACCTTCTCCTTCTCCTTCTTCTACTTCTTCTGCTTCACCCTCCAGACTTCACCTTCTCCTTCTCCTTCTTCTACTTCTTCTGATTCACCCTCCAGACTTCACCTTCTCCTTCTCCTTCTTCTACTTCTTCTGATTCACCCTCCAGACTTCACTTTCTCCTTCTCCTTCTTCTACTTCTTCTGATTCACCCTCCAGAATTCACCTTCTCCTTCTCCTTCTTCTGCTTCTTCTGATTCACCCTCCAGACATCACCTTCTCCTTCTCCTTATTCTGCTTCTTCTGAATCACCCTCCAGACTTCACCTTCTCCTTCTCCTTCTTCTGCTTCTTCTGATTCACCCTCCAGACTTCACCTTCTCCTTCTCCTTCTTCTGCTTCTTCTGATTCACCCTCCAGACTTCACCTTCTCCATCTCCTTCTTCTGCTTCTTCTGATTCACCCTCCAGACTTCACCTTCTCCTTCTCCTTCGTCCACTTCTTCTGATTCACCCTCCAGACTACACCTTCTCCTTCTCCTTCTTCTACTTCTTCTGATTCACCCTCCAGACTTCACCTTCTCCTTCTCCTTCTTCTGTTTCTTCTGATTCACCCTCCAGACTTCACCTTCTCCTTCTCCTTCTTCTGCTTCTTCTGATTCACCCTCCTGACATCACGTTCTCCTTCTCCTTCTTCTACTTCTTCTGATTCACCCTCCTGACTTCACCTTCTCCTTCTCCTTCTTCTACTTCTTCTGCTTCACCCTCCAGACTTCACCTTCTCCTTCTCCTTCTTCTACTTCTTCTGATTCACCCTCCAGACTTCACCTTCTCCTTCTCCTTCTTCTGCTTCTTCTGATACACCCTCCAGACTTCACCTTCTCCTTCTCCTTATTCTGCTTCTTCTGATTCACCCTCCAGACTTCAACTTCTCCTTCTCCTTATTCTGCTTCTTCTGATTCACCCTCCAGACTTCACCATCTCCTTCTCCTTCCTTTGCTTCTTCTGATTCACCCTCCAGACTTCACCTTCTCCTTCTCCTTCTTCTGATTCTTCTGATTCACCCTCCAGACTTCACCTTCTCCTTCTCCATCTTCTGCTTCTTCTGATTCACCCTCCTGACTTCACCTTCTCCTTCTCCTTCTTCTACTTCTTCTGATTCACCCTCCTGACTTCACCTTCTCCTTCTCCATCTTCTACTTCTTCTGCTTCACCCTCCAGACTACAACTTCTCCTTCTCCTTCTTCTACTTCTTCTGATTCACCCTCCAGACTTCACCTTCTCCTTCTCCTTCTTCTGCTTCTTCTGATTCACCCTCCAGACTTCACCTTCTCCTTCTACTTCTTCTGCTTCTTCTGATTCACCCTCCAGACTTCACCTTCTCCTTCTCCTTCTTCTACTTCTTCTGATTCACCCTCCAGACTTCACCTTCTCCTTCTCCTTCTTCTGCTTCTTCTGATTCACCCTCCAGACTTCACCTTCTCCTTCTCCTTCGTCTACTTCTTCTGATTCACCCTCCAGACTACACCTTCTCCTTCTCCTTCTTCTACTTCTTCTGATTCACCCTCCAGACTTCACCTTCTCCTTCTCATTCTTCTGTTTCTTCTGATTCACCCTCCAGACTTCATCTTCTCCTTCTCCTTCTTCTACCTCTTCTGATGCACCCTCCAGACTTCACCTTCTCCTTCTCCTTCTTCTACTTCTTCTGATTCACCCTCCAGACTTCATCTTCTCCTTCTCCTTCTTCTACTTCTTCTGATTCACCCTCCAGACTTCACCTTCTCCTTCTCCTTCTTCTGCTTCTTCTGATTCACCCTCCAGACTTTACCTTCTCCTTCTCCTTATTCTGCTTCTTCTGATTCACCCTCCAGACTTCACCTTCTCCTTCTCCTTCTTCTACTTCTTCTGATTCACCCTCCAGACTTCACCTTCTCCTTCTCCTTCTTCTGCTTCTTCTGATTCACCCTCCAGACTTCACCTTCTCCTTCTCCTTCTTCTACTTCTTCTGATTCACCCTCCAGACTTCACCTTCTCCTTCTCCTTCTTCTGTTTCTTCTGATTCACCCTCCAGACTTCATCTTCTCCTTCTCCTTCTTCTACTTCTTCTGATTCACCCTCCAGACTTCACATTCTCCTTCTCCTTCTTCTACTTCTTCTGATTCACCCTCCAGACTTCATCTTCTCCTTCTCCTTCTTCTACTTCTTCTGATTCACCCTCCAGACTTCACCTTCTCCTTCTTCTGCTTCTTCTGATTCACCCTCCAGACTTCACCTTCTCCTTCTCCTTATTCTGCTTCTTCTGATTCACCCTCCAGACTTCACCTTCTCCTTCTCCTTCTTCTGCTTCTTCTGATTCACCCTCCAGACTTCACCTTCTCCTTCTCCTTCTTCTGCTTCTTCTGATTCACCCTCCAGACTTCACCTTCTCCTTCTCCTTCTTCTACTTCTTCGGATTCACCCTCCAGGCTTAACCTTCTCCTTCTCCTTCTTCTGCTTCTTCTGATTCACCCTCCAGACTTCACCTTCTCCTTCTCCTTCGTCTACTTCTTCTGATTCACCCTCCAGACTACACCTTATCCTTCTCCTTCTTCTACTTCTTCTGATTCACCCTCCAGACTTCATCTTCTCCTTCTCCTCCTTCTACTTCTTCTGATTCACCCTCCAGACTTCACCTTCTCCTTCTCCTTCTTCTACTTCTTCTGATTCACCCTCCGGACTTCATCTTCTCCTTCTCCTTCTTCTGCTTCTTCTGATTCACCCTCCAGACTTCACCTTCTCCTTCTCCTTCTTCTGCTTCTTCTGATTCACCCTCCAGACTTCACCTTCTCCTTCTCCTTCTTCTGCTTCTTCTGATTCACCCTCCAGACTTCACCTTCTCCTTCTCCTTCTTCTACTTCTTCTGATTCACCCTCCAGACTTAACCTTCTCCTTCTCCTTCTTCTGCTTCTTCTGATTCACCCTCCTGACTTCACCTTCTCCTTCTCCTTCTTCTACATCTTCTGATTCACCCTCCTGACTTCACCTTCTCCTTCTCCTTCTTCTACTTCTTCTGCTTCACCCTCCAGACTTCACCTTCTCCTTTTCCTTCTTCTACTTCTTCTGATTCACCCTCCAGACTTCACCTTCTCCTTCTCCTTCTTCTACTTCTTCTGATTCACCCTCCAGACTTCAACTTCTCCTTCTCCTTCTTCTACTTCTTCTGATTCACCCTCCAGACTTCACCTTCTCCTTCTCCTTCTTCTGCTTCTTCTGATTCACCCTCCAGACTTCACCTTCTCCTTCTCCTTATTCTGCTTCTTCTGAATCACCCTCCAGACTTCACCTTCTCCTTCTCCTTCTTCTGCTTCTTCTGATTCACCCTCCAGACTTCACCTTCTCCTTCTCCTTCTTCTGCTTCTTCTGATTCACCCTCCGGACTTCACCTTCACCTTCTCCTTCTTCTACTTCTTCTGATTCACCCTCCAGACTTCACCTTCTCCATCTCCTTCTTCTGCTTCTTCTGATTCACCCTCCAGACTTCACCTTCTCCTTCTCCTTCGTCTGCTTCTTCTGATTCACCCTCCAGACTTCACCTTCTCCTTCTCCTTCTACTGCTTCTTCTGATTCACCCTCCAGACTTCACCTTCTCCTACTCCTTCTTCTACTTCTTCTTATTCACCCTCCAGACTTCACCTGCTCCTTCTCTTTCTTCTGCTTCTTCTGATTCACCCTCCAGACTTCACCTTCTCCTTGTCCTTCTTCTGATTCTTCTGATTCACCCTCCAGACTTCACCTTCTCCTTCTCCTTCTTCTGCTTCTTCTGATTCACCCTCCTGACTTCACCTTCTCCTTCTCCTTCTTCTGCTTCTTCTGATTCACCCTCCAGACATCACCTTCTCCTTCTCCTTATTCTGCTTCTTCTGAATCACCCTCCAGACTTCACCTTCTCCTTCTCCTTCTTCTGCTTCTTCTGATTCACCCTCCAGACTTCACCTTCTCCTTCTCCTTCTTCTGCTTCTTCTGATTCACCCTCCAGACTTCACCTTCTCCTTCTCCTTCTTCTACTTCTTCTGATTCACCCTCCAGACTTCACCTTCTCCATCTCCTTCTTCTGCTTCTTCTGATTCACCCTCCAGACTTCACCTTCTCCTTCTCCTTCGTCCACTTCTTCTGATTCACCCTCCAGACTACACCTTCTCCTTCTCCTTCGTCTACTTCTTCTGATTCACCCTCCAGACTACACCTTATCCTTCTCCTTCTTCTACTTCTTCTGATTCACCCTCCAGACTTCATCTTCTCCTTCTCCTCCTTCTACTTCTTCTGATTCACCCTCCAGACTTCACCTTCTCCTTCTCCTTCTTCTACTTCTTCTGATTCACCCTCCGGACTTCATCTTCTCCTTCTCCTTCTTCTGCTTCTTCTGATTCACCCTCCAGACTTCACCTTCTCCTTCTCCTTCTTCTGCTTCTTCTGATTCACCCTCCAGACTTCACCTTCTCCTTCTCCTTCTTCTGCTTCTTCTGATTCACCCTCCAGACTTCACCTTCTCCTTCTCCTTCTTCTACTTCTTCTGATTCACCCTCCAGACTTAACCTTCTCCTTCTCCTTCTTCTGCTTCTTCTGATTCACCCTCCTGACTTCACCTTCTCCTTCTCCTTCTTCTACATCTTCTGATTCACCCTCCTGACTTCACCTTCTCCTTCTCCTTCTTCTACTTCTTCTGCTTCACCCTCCAGACTTCACCTTCTCCTTTTCCTTCTTCTACTTCTTCTGATTCACCCACCAGACTTCACCTTCTCCTTCTCCTTCTTCTACTTCTTCTGATTCACCCTCCAGACTTCAACTTCTCCTTCTCCTTCTTCTACTTCTTCTGATTCACCCTCCAGACTTCACCTTCTCCTTCTTCTGCTTCTTCTGATTCACCCTCCAGACTTCACCTTCTCCTTCTCCTTATTCTGCTTCTTCTGAATCACCCTCCAGACTTCACCTTCTCCTTCTCCTTCTTCTGCTTCTTCTGATTCACCCTCCAGACTTCACCTTCTCCTTCTCCTTCTTCTGCTTCTTCTGATTCACCCTCCGGACTTCACCTTCACCTTCTCCTTCTTCTACTTCTTCTGATTCACCCTCCAGACTTCACCTTCTCCATCTCCTTCTTCTGCTTCTTCTGATTCACCCTCCAGACTTCACCTTCTCCTTCTCCTTCGTCTGCTTCTTCTGATTCACCCTCCAGACTTCACCTTCTCCTTCTCCTTCTACTGCTTCTTCTGATTCACCCTCCAGACTTCACCTTCTCCTACTCCTTCTTCTACTTCTTCTTATTCACCCTCCAGACTTCACCTGCTCCTTCTCTTTCTTCTGCTTCTTCTGATTCACCCTCCAGACTTCACCTTCTCCTTGTCCTTCTTCTGATTCTTCTGATTCACCCTCCAGACTTCACCTTCTCCTTCTCCTTCTTCTGCTTCTTCTGATTCACCCTCCTGACTTCACCTTCTCCTTCTCCTTCTTCTGCTTCTTCTGATTCACCCTCCAGACATCACCTTCTCCTTCTCCTTATTCTGCTTCTTCTGAATCACCCTCCAGACTTCACCTTCTCCTTCTCCTTCTTCTGCTTCTTCTGATTCACCCTCCAGACTTCACCTTCTCCTTCTCCTTCTTCTGCTTCTTCTGATTCACCCTCCAGACTTCACCTTCTCCTTCTCCTTCTTCTACTTCTTCTGATTCACCCTCCAGACTTCACCTTCTCCATCTCCTTCTTCTGCTTCTTCTGATTCACCCTCCAGACTTCACCTTCTCCTTCTCCTTCGTCCACTTCTTCTGATTCACCCTCCAGACTACACCTTCTCCTTCTCCTTCTTCTACTTCTTCTGATTCACCCTCCAGACTTCACCTTCTCCTTCTCCTTCTTCTGTTTCTTCTGATTCACCCTCCAGACTTCACCTTCTCCTTCTCCTTCTTCTGCTTCTTCTGATTCACCCTCCAGACTTCACCTTCTCCTTCTCCTTCTTCTGCTTCTTCTGATTCACCCTCCAGACTTCACCTTCTCCTTCTCCTTCTTCTACTTCTTCGGATTCACCCTCCAGGCTTAACCTTCTCCTTCTCCTTCTTCTGCTTCTTCTGATTCACCCTCCAGACTTCACCTTCTCCTTCTCCTTCGTCTACTTCTTCTGATTCACCCTCCAGACTACACCTTATCCTTCTCCTTCTTCTACTTCTTCTGATTCACCCTCCAGACTTCATCTTCTCCTTCTCCTCCTTCTACTTCTTCTGATTCACCCTCCAGACTTCACCTTCTCCTTCTCCTTCTTCTACTTCTTCTGATTCACCCTCCGGACTTCATCTTCTCCTTCTCCTTCTTCTGCTTCTTCTGATTCACCCTCCAGACTTCACCTTCTCCTTCTCCTTCTTCTGCTTCTTCTGATTCACCCTCCAGACTTCACCTTCTCCTTCTCCTTCTTCTGCTTCTTCTGATTCACCCTCCAGACTTCACCTTCTCCTTCTCCTTCTTCTACTTCTTCTGATTCACCCTCCAGACTTAACCTTCTCCTTCTCCTTCTTCTGCTTCTTCTGATTCACCCTCCTGACTTCACCTTCTCCTTCTCCTTCTTCTACATCTTCTGATTCACCCTCCTGACTTCACCTTCTCCTTCTCCTTCTTCTACTTCTTCTGCTTCACCCTCCAGACTTCACCTTCTCCTTTTCCTTCTTCTACTTCTTCTGATTCACCCTCCAGACTTCACCTTCTCCTTCTCCTTCTTCTACTTCTTCTGATTCACCCTCCAGACTTCAACTTCTCCTTCTCCTTCTTCTACTTCTTCTGATTCACCCTCCAGACTTCACCTTCTCCTTCTCCTTCTTCTGCTTCTTCTGATTCACCCTCCAGACTTCACCTTCTCCTTCTCCTTATTCTGCTTCTTCTGAATCACCCTCCAGACTTCACCTTCTCCTTCTTCTTCTTCTGCTTCTTCTGATTCACCCTCCAGACTTCACCTTCTCCTTCTCCTTCTTCTGCTTCTTCTGATTCACCCTCCAGACTTCACCTTCACCTTCTCCTTCTTCTACTTCTTCTGATTCACCCTCCAGACTTCACCTTCTCCATCTCCTTCTTCTGCTTCTTCTGATTCACCCTCCAGACTTCACCTTCTCCTTCTCCTTCGTCTGCTTCTTCTGATTCACCCTCCAGACTTCACCTTCTCCTTCTCCTTCTACTGCTTCTTCTGATTCACCCTCCAGACTTCACCTTCTCCTACTCCTTCTTCTACTTCTTCTTATTCACCCTCCAGACTTCACCTGCTCCTTCTCTTTCTTCTGCTTCTTCTGATTCACCCTCCAGACTTCACCTTCTCCTTGTCCTTCTTCTGATTCTTCTGATTCACCCTCCAGACTTCACCTTCTCCTTCTCCTTCTTCTGCTTCTTCTGATTCACCCTCCTGACTTCACCTTCTCCTTCTCCTTCTTCTGCTTCTTCTGATTCACCCTCCAGACATCACCTTCTCCTTCTCCTTATTCTGCTTCTTCTGAATCACCCTCCAGACTTCACCTTCTCCTTCTCCTTCTTCTGCTTCTTCTGATTCACCCTCCAGACTTCACCTTCTCCTTCTCCTTCTTCTGCTTCTTCTGATTCACCCTCCAGACTTCACCTTCTCCTTCTCCTTCTTCTACTTCTTCTGATTCACCCTCCAGACTTCACCTTCTCCATCTCCTTCTTCTGCTTCTTCTGATTCACCCTCCTGACTTCACCTTCTCCTTCTCCTTCTTCTACATCTTCTGATTCACCCTCCTGACTTCACCTTCTCCTTCTCCTTCTTCTACTTCTTCTGCTTCACCCTCCAGACTTCACCTTCTCCTTTTCCTTCTTCTACTTCTTCTGATTCACCCACCAGACTTCACCTTCTCCTTCTCCTTCTTCTACTTCTTCTGATTCACCCTCCAGACTTCAACTTCTCCTTCTCCTTCTTCTACTTCTTCTGATTCACCCTCCAGACTTCACCTTCTCCTTCTTCTGCTTCTTCTGATTCACCCTCCAGACTTCACCTTCTCCTTCTCCTTATTCTGCTTCTTCTGAATCACCCTCCAGACTTCACCTTCTCCTTCTCCTTCTTCTGCTTCTTCTGATTCACCCTCCAGACTTCACCTTCTCCTTCTCCTTCTTCTGCTTCTTCTGATTCACCCTCCGGACTTCACCTTCACCTTCTCCTTCTTCTACTTCTTCTGATTCACCCTCCAGACTTCACCTTCTCCATCTCCTTCTTCTGCTTCTTCTGATTCACCCTCCAGACTTCACCTTCTCCTTCTCCTTCGTCTGCTTCTTCTGATTCACCCTCCAGACTTCACCTTCTCCTTCTCCTTCTACTGCTTCTTCTGATTCACCCTCCAGACTTCACCTTCTCCTACTCCTTCTTCTACTTCTTCTTATTCACCCTCCAGACTTCACCTGCTCCTTCTCTTTCTTCTGCTTCTTCTGATTCACCCTCCAGACTTCACCTTCTCCTTGTCCTTCTTCTGATTCTTCTGATTCACCCTCCAGACTTCACCTTCTCCTTCTCCTTCTTCTGCTTCTTCTGATTCACCCTCCTGACTTCACCTTCTCCTTCTCCTTCTTCTGCTTCTTCTGATTCACCCTCCAGACATCACCTTCTCCTTCTCCTTATTCTGCTTCTTCTGAATCACCCTCCAGACTTCACCTTCTCCTTCTCCTTCTTCTGCTTCTTCTGATTCACCCTCCAGACTTCACCTTCTCCTTCTCCTTCTTCTGCTTCTTCTGATTCACCCTCCAGACTTCACCTTCTCCTTCTCCTTCTTCTACTTCTTCTGATTCACCCTCCAGACTTCACCTTCTCCATCTCCTTCTTCTGCTTCTTCTGATTCACCCTCCAGACTTCACCTTCTCCTTCTCCTTCGTCCACTTCTTCTGATTCACCCTCCAGACTACACCTTCTCCTTCTCCTTCTTCTACTTCTTCTGATTCACCCTCCAGACTTCACCTTCTCCTTCTCCTTCTTCTGTTTCTTCTGATTCACCCTCCAGACTTCACCTTCTCCTTCTCCTTCTTCTGCTTCTTCTGATTCACCCTCCAGACTTCACCTTCTCCTTCTCCTTCTTCTGCTTCTTCTGATTCACCCTCCAGACTTCACCTTCTCCTTCTCCTTCTTCTACTTCTTCGGATTCACCCTCCAGGCTTAACCTTCTCCTTCTCCTTCTTCTGCTTCTTCTGATTCACCCTCCAGACTTCACCTTCTCCTTCTCCTTCGTCTACTTCTTCTGATTCACCCTCCAGACTACACCTTATCCTTCTCCTTCTTCTACTTCTTCTGATTCACCCTCCAGACTTCATCTTCTCCTTCTCCTCCTTCTACTTCTTCTGATTCACCCTCCAGACTTCACCTTCTCCTTCTCCTTCTTCTACTTCTTCTGATTCACCCTCCGGACTTCATCTTCTCCTTCTCCTTCTTCTGCTTCTTCTGATTCACCCTCCAGACTTCACCTTCTCCTTCTCCTTCTTCTGCTTCTTCTGATTCACCCTCCAGACTTCACCTTCTCCTTCTCCTTCTTCTGCTTCTTCTGATTCACCCTCCAGACTTCACCTTCTCCTTCTCCTTCTTCTACTTCTTCTGATTCACCCTCCAGACTTAACCTTCTCCTTCTCCTTCTTCTGCTTCTTCTGATTCACCCTCCTGACTTCACCTTCTCCTTCTCCTTCTTCTACATCTTCTGATTCACCCTCCTGACTTCACCTTCTCCTTCTCCTTCTTCTACTTCTTCTGCTTCACCCTCCAGACTTCACCTTCTCCTTTTCCTTCTTCTACTTCTTCTGATTCACCCTCCAGACTTCACCTTCTCCTTCTCCTTCTTCTACTTCTTCTGATTCACCCTCCAGACTTCAACTTCTCCTTCTCCTTCTTCTACTTCTTCTGATTCACCCTCCAGACTTCACCTTCTCCTTCTCCTTCTTCTGCTTCTTCTGATTCACCCTCCAGACTTCACCTTCTCCTTCTCCTTATTCTGCTTCTTCTGAATCACCCTCCAGACTTCACCTTCTCCTTCTTCTTCTTCTGCTTCTTCTGATTCACCCTCCAGACTTCACCTTCTCCTTCTCCTTCTTCTGCTTCTTCTGATTCACCCTCCAGACTTCACCTTCACCTTCTCCTTCTTCTACTTCTTCTGATTCACCCTCCAGACTTCACCTTCTCCATCTCCTTCTTCTGCTTCTTCTGATTCACCCTCCAGACTTCACCTTCTCCTTCTCCTTCGTCTGCTTCTTCTGATTCACCCTCCAGACTTCACCTTCTCCTTCTCCTTCTACTGCTTCTTCTGATTCACCCTCCAGACTTCACCTTCTCCTACTCCTTCTTCTACTTCTTCTTATTCACCCTCCAGACTTCACCTGCTCCTTCTCTTTCTTCTGCTTCTTCTGATTCACCCTCCAGACTTCACCTTCTCCTTGTCCTTCTTCTGATTCTTCTGATTCACCCTCCAGACTTCACCTTCTCCTTCTCCTTCTTCTGCTTCTTCTGATTCACCCTCCTGACTTCACCTTCTCCTTCTCCTTCTTCTGCTTCTTCTGATTCACCCTCCAGACATCACCTTCTCCTTCTCCTTATTCTGCTTCTTCTGAATCACCCTCCAGACTTCACCTTCTCCTTCTCCTTCTTCTGCTTCTTCTGATTCACCCTCCAGACTTCACCTTCTCCTTCTCCTTCTTCTGCTTCTTCTGATTCACCCTCCAGACTTCACCTTCTCCTTCTCCTTCTTCTACTTCTTCTGGTTCACCCTCCAGACTTCACCTTCTCCATCTCCTTCTTCTGCTTCTTCTGATTCACCCTCCAGACTTCACCTTCTCCTTCTCCTTCGTCCACTTCTTCTGATTCACCCTCCAGACTACACCTTCTCCTTCTCCTTCTTCTACTTCTTCTGATTCACCCTCCAGACTTCACCTTCTCCTTCTCCTTCTTCTGTTTCTTCTGATTCACCCTCCAGACTTCACCTTCTCCTTCTCCTTCTTCTGCTTCTTCTGATTCACCCTCCTGACTTCACGTTCTCCTTCTCCTTCTTCTACTTCTTCTGATTCACCCTCCTGACTTCACCTTCTCCTTCTCCTTCTTCTACTTCTTCTGCTTCACCCTCCAGACTTCACCTTCTCCTTCTCCTTCTTCTACTTCTTCTGATTCACCCTCCAGACTTCACCTTCTCCTTCTCCTTCTTCTGCTTCTTCTGATACACCCTCCAGACTTCACCTTCTCCTTCTCCTTATTCTGCTTCTTCTGATTCACCCTCCAGACTTCAACTTCTCCTTCTCCTTATTCTGCTTCTTCTGATTCACCCTCCAGACTTCACCATCTCCTTCTCCTTCCTTTGCTTCTTCTGATTCACCCTCCAGACTTCACCTTCTCCTTCTCCTTCTTCTGATTCTTCTGATTCACCCTCCAGACTTCACCTTCTCCTTCTCCATCTTCTGCTTCTTCTGATTCACCCTCCTGACTTCACCTTCTCCTTCTCCTTCTTCTACTTCTTCTGATTCACCCTCCTGACTTCACCTTCTCCTTCTCCATCTTCTACTTCTTCTGCTTCACCCTCCAGACTACAACTTCTCCTTCTCCTTCTTCTACTTCTTCTGATTCACCCTCCAGACTTCACCTTCTCCTTCTCCTTCTTCTGCTTCTTCTGATTCACCCTCCAGACTTCACCTTCTCCTTCTACTTCTTCTGCTTCTTCTGATTCACCCTCCAGACTTCACCTTCTCCTTCTCCTTCTTCGTACTTCTTCTGATTCACCCTCCAGACTTCACCTTCTCCTTCTCCTTCTTCTGCTTCTTCTGATTCACCCTCCAGACTTCACCTTCTCCTTCTCCTTCGTCTACTTCTTCTGATTCACCCTCCAGACTACACCTTCTCCTTCTCCTTCTTCTACTTCTTCTGATTCACCCTCCAGACTTCACCTTCTCCTTCTCATTCTTCTGTTTCTTCTGATTCACCCTCCAGACTTCATCTTCTCCTTCTCCTTCTTCTACCTCTTCTGATTCACCCTCCAGACTTCACCTTCTCCTTCTCCTTCTTCTACTTCTTCTGATTCACCCTCCAGACTTCATCTTCTCCTTCTCCTTCTTCTACTTCTTCTGATTCACCCTCCAGACTTCACCTTCTCCTTCTCCTTCTTCTGCTTCTTCTGATTCACCCTCCAGACTTCACCTTCTCCTTCTCCTTATTCTGCTTCTTCTGATTCACCCTCCAGACTTCACCTTCTCCTTCTCCTTCTTCTACTTCTTCTGATTCACCCTCCAGACTTCACCTTCTCCTTCTCCTTCTTCTGCTTCTTCTGATTCACCCTCCAGACTTCACCTTCTCCTTCTCCTTCTTCTACTTCTTCTGATTCACCCTCCAGACTTCACCTTCTCCTTTTCCTTCTTCTACTTCTTCTGATTCACCCTCCAGACTTCACCTTCTCCTTCTCCTTCTTCTACTTCTTCTGATTCACCCTCCAGACTTCAACTTCTCCTTCTCCTTCTTCTACTTCTTCTGATTCACCCTCCATACTTCACCTTCTCCTTCTCCTTCTTCTGCTTCTTCTGATTCACCCTCCAGACTTCACCTTCTCCTTCTCCTTATTCTGCTTCTTCTGAATCACCCTCCAGACTTCACCTTCTCCTTCTCCTTCTTCTGCTTCTTCTGATTCACCCTCCAGACTTCACCTTCTCCTTCTCCTTCTTCTGCTTCTTCTGATTCACCCTCCAGACTTCATCTCCACCTTCTCCTTCTTCTACTTCTTCTGATTCACGCTCCAGACTTCACCTTCTCCATCTCCTTCTTCTGCTTCTTCTGATTCACCCTCCAGTCTTCACCTTCTCCTTCTCCTTCGTCTGCTTCTTCTGATTCACCCTCCAGACTTCACCTTCTCCTTCTCCTTCTACTGCTTCTTCTGATTCACCCTCCAGACTTCACCTTCTCCTACTCCTTCTTCTACTTCTTCTTATTCACCCTCCAGACTTCACCTTCTCCTTCTCTTTCTTCTGCTTCTTCTGATTCACCCTCCAGACTTCACCTTCTCCTTGTCCTTCTTCTGATTCTTCTGATTCACCCTCCAGACTTCACCTTCTCCTTCTCCTTCTTCTGCTTCTTCTGATTCACCCTCCTGACTTCACCTTCTCCTTCTCCTTCTTCTACATCTTCTGATTCACCCTCCTGACTTCACCTTCTCCTTCTCCTTCTTCTACTTCTTCTGCTTCACCCTCCAGACTTCACCTTCTCCTTCTCCTTCTTCTACTTCTTCTGATTCACCCTCCAGACTTCACCTTCTCCTTCTCCTTCTTCTACTTCTTCTGATTCACCCTCCAGACTTCACTTTCTCCTTCTCCTTCTTCTACTTCTTCTGATTCACCCTCCAGACTTCACCTTCTCCTTCTCCTTCTTCTGCTTCTTCTGATTCACCCTCCAGACATCACCTTCTCCTTCTCCTTATTCTGCTTCTTCTGAATCACCCTCCAGACTTCACCTTCTCCTTCTCCTTCTTCTGCTTCTTCTGATTCACCCTCCAGACTTCTCCTTCTCCTTCTCCTTCTTCTGCTTCTTCTGATTCACCCTCCAGACTTCACCTTCTCCTTCTCCTTCTTCTACTTCTTCTGATTCACCCTCCAGACTTCACCTTCTCCATCTCCTTCTTCTGCTTCTTCTGATTCACCCTCCAGACTTCACCTTCTCCTTCTCCTTCGTCCACTTCTTCTGATTCACCCTCCAGACTACACCTTCTCCTTCTCCTTCTTCTACTTCTTCTGATTCACCCTCCAGACTTCACCTTCTCCTTCTCCTTCTTCTGTTTCTTCTGATTCACCCTCCAGACTTCACCTTCTCCTTCTCCTTCTTCTGCTTCTTCTGATTCACCCTCCTGACTTCACGTTCTCATTCTCCTTCTTCTACTTCTTCTGATTCACCCTCCTGACTTCACCTTCTCCTTCTCCTTCTTCTACTTCTTCTGCTTCACCCTCCAGACTTCACCTTCTCCTTCTCCTTCTTCTACTTCTTCTGATTCACCCTCCAGACTTCACCTTCTCCTTCTCCTTCTTCTGCTTCTTCTGATACACCCTCCAGACTTCACCTTCTCCTTCTCCTTATTCTGCTTCTTCTGATTCACCCTCCAGACTTCAACTTCTCCTTCTCCTTATTCTGCTTCTTCTGATTCACCCTCCAGACTTCACCATCTCCTTCTCCTTCCTTTGCTTCTTCTGATTCACCCTCCAGACTTCACCTTCTCCTTCTCCTTCTTCTGATTCTTCTGATTCACCCTCCAGACTTCACCTTCTCCTTCTCCATCTTCTGCTTCTTCTGATTCACCCTCCTGACTTCACCTTCTCCTTCTCCTTCTTCTACTTCTTCTGATTCACCCTCCTGACTTCACCTTCTCCTTCTCAATCTTCTACTTCTTCTGCTTCACCCTCCAGACTACAACTTCTCCTTCTCCTTCTTCTACTTCTTCTGATTCACACTCCAGACTTCACCTTCTCCTTCTCCTTCTTCTGCTTCTTCTGATTCACCCTCCAGACTTCACCTTCTCCTTCTACTTCTTCTGCTTCTTCTGATTCACCCTCCAGACTTCACCTTCTCCTTCTCCTTCTTCTACTTCTTCTGATTCACCCTCCAGACTTCACCTTCTCCTTCTCCTTCTTCTGCTTCTTCTGATTCACCCTCCAGACTTCACCTTCTCCTTCTCCTTCGTCTACTTCTTCTGATTCACCCTCCAGACTACACCTTCTCCTTCTCCTTCTTCTACTTCTTCTGATTCACCCTCCAGACTTCACCTTCTCCTTCTCATTCTTCTGTTTCTTCTGATTCACCCTCCAGACTTCATCTTCTCCTTCTCCTTCTTCTACCTCTTCTGATTCACCCTCCAGACTTCACCTTCTCCTTCTCCTTCTTCTACTTCTTCTGATTCACCCTCCAGACTTCATCTTCTCCTTCTCCTTCTTCTACTTCTTCTGATTCACCCTCCAGACTTCACCTTCTCCTTCTCCTTCTTCTGCTTCTTCTGATTCACCCTCCAGACTTCACCTTCTCCTTCTCCTTATTCTGCTTCTTCTGATTCACCCTCCAGACTTCACCTTCTCCTTCTCCTTCTTCTACTTCTTCTGATTCACCCTCCAGACTTCACCTTCTCCTTCTCCTTCTTCTGCTTCTTCTGATTCACCCTCCAGACTTCACCTTCTCCTTCTCCTTCTTCTACTTCTTCTGATTCACCCTCCAGACTTCACCTTCTCCTTCTCCTTCTTCTGTTTCTTCTGATTCACCCTCCAGACTTCATCTTCTCCTTCTCCTTCTTCTACTTCTTCTGATTCACCCTCCAGACTTCACCTTCTCCTTCTCCTTCTTCTACTTCTTCTGATTCACCCTCCAGACTTCATCTTCTCCTTCTCCTTCTTCTACTTCTTCTGATTCACCCTCCAGACTTCACCTTCTCCTTCTCCTTCTTCTGCTTCTTCTGATTCACCCTCCAGACTTCACCTTCTCCTTCTCCTTATTCTGCTTCTTCTGATTCACCCTCCAGATTTCACCTTCTCCTTCTCCTTCTTCTGCTTCTTCTGATTCACCCTCCAGACTTCACCTTCTCCTTCTCCTTCTTCTGCTTCTTCTGATTCACCCTCCAGACTTCACCTTCTCCTTCTCCTTCTTCTTCTTCTTCGGATTCACCCTCCAGGCTTAACCTTCTCCTTCTCCTTCTTCTGCTTCTTCTGATTCACCCTCCAGACTTCACCTTCTCTTTCTCCTTCGTCTACTTCTTCTGATTCACCCTCCAGACTACACCTTCTCCTTCTCCTTCTTCTACTTCTTCTGATTCACCCTCCAGACTTCACCTTCTCCTTATCCTTCTTCTGTTTCTTCTGATTCACCCTCCAGACTTCATCTTCTCCTCCTCCTTCTTCTACTTCTTCTGATTCACCCTCCAGACTTCACCTTCTCCTTCTCCTTCTTCTACTTCTTCTGATTCACCCTCCGGACTTCATCTTCTCCTTCTCCTTCTTCTGCTTCTTCTGATTCACCCTCCAGACTTCACCTTCTCCTTCTCCTTCTTCTGCTTCTTCTGATTCACCCTCCAGACTTCAACTTCTCCTTCTCCTTCTTCTACTTCTTCTGATTCACCCTCCAGACTTCACCTTCTCCTTCTCCTTCTTCTACTTCTTCTGATTCACCCTCCAGTCTTCACCTTCTCCTTCTCCTTCTTCTGTTTCTTCTGCTTCACCCTCCAGACTTCACCTTCTCCTTCTCTTTCTTCTGCTTCTTCTGATTCACCCTCCAGACTTCACCTTCTCCTTCTCCTTCTTCTGATTCTTCTGATTCACCCTCCAGACTTCACCTTCTCCTTCTCCTTCTTCTGCTTCTTCTGATTCACCCTCCTGACTTCACCTTCTCCTTCTCCTTCTTCTACTTCTTCTGATTCACCCTCCTGACTTCACCTTCTCCTTCTCCTTCTTCTACTTCTTCTGCTTCACCCTCCAGACTTCACCTTCTCCTTCTCCTTCTTCTGCTTCTTCTGATTCACCCTCCAGACCTCACCTTCTCCTTCTCCTTCTTCTACTTCTTCTGATTCACCCTCCAGACTTCATCTTCTCCTTCTCCTTCTTCTGCTTCTTCTGATTCACCCTCCAGACTTCACCTTCTCCTTCTCCTTCTACTGCTTCTTCTGATTCACCCTCCAGACTTCACCTTCTCCTTCTCCTTCTTCTACTTCTTCTGATTCACCCTCCAGACTTCACCTTCTCCTTCTCCTTCTTCTACTTCTTCTGATTCACCCTCCAGTCTTCACCTTCTCCTTCTCCTTCTTCTGTTTCTTCTGCTTCACCCTCCAGACTTCACCTTCTCCTTCTCTTTCTTCTGCTTCTTCTGCTTCACCCTCCAGACTTCACCTTCTCCTTCTCCTTCTTCTGATTCTTCTGATTCACCCTCCAGACTTCACCTTCTCTATCTCCTTCTTCTGCTTCTTCTGATTCACCCTCCTGACTTCACCTTCTCCTTCTCCTTCTTCTACTTCTTCTGATTCACCCTCCTGACTTCACCTTCTCCTTCTCCTTCTTCTACTTCTTCTGCTTCACCCTCCAGACTTCACCTTCTCCTTCTCCTTCTTCTACTTCTTCTGATTCACCCTCCAGACTTCACCTTCTCCTTCTCCTTCTTCTGCTTCTTCTGATTCACCCTCCAGACTTCACCTTCTCCTTCTCCTTATTCTGCTTCTTCTGATTCACCCTCCAGACTTCACCTACTCCTTCTCCTTCTTCTGCTTCTTCTGATTCACCCTCCAGACTTCACCTTCTCCTTCTCCTTCTTCTGCTTCTTCTGATTCACCCTCCAGACTTCACCTTCTCCTTCTCCTTCTTCTGCTTCTTCTGATTCACCCTCCAGACTTCACGTTCTCCTTCTCCTTCTTCTACTTCTTCTGATTCACCCTCCAGACTTCACCTTCTCCTTCTCCTTCTTCTGCTTCTTCTGATTCACCCTCCTGACTTCACCTTCTCCTTCTCCTTCTTCTACATCTTCTGATTCACCCTCCTGACTTCACCTTCTCCTTCTCCTTCTTCTACTTCTTCTGCTTCACCCTCCAGACTTCACCTTCTCCTTCTCCTTCTTCTACTTCTTCTGCTTCACCCTCCAGACTTCACCTTCTCCTTCTCTTTCTTCTGCTTCTTCTGCTTCACCCTCCAGACTTCACCTTCTGCTTCTCCTTCTTCTACTTCTTCTGATTCACCCTCCAGACTTCATCTTCTCCTTCTCCTTCTTCTGCTTCTTCTGATTCACCCTCCTGACTTCACCTTCTCCTTCTCCTTCTTCTACATCTTCTGATTCACCCTCCTGACTTCACCTTCTCCTTCTCCTTCTTCTACTTCTTCTGCTTCACCCTCCAGACTTCACCTTCTCCTTCTCCTTCTTCTACTTCTTCTGATTCACCCTCCAGACTTCACCTTCTCCTTCTCCTTCTTCTACTTCTTCTGATTCACCCTCCAGACTTCACCTTCTCCTTCTCTTTCTTCTACTTCTTCTGATTCACCCTCCAGACTTCACCTTCTCCTTCTCCTTCTTCTGCTTCTTCTGATTCACCCTCCAGACTTCACCTTCTCCTTCTCCTTATTCTGCTTCTTCTGAATCACCCTCCAGACTTCACCTTCTCCTTCTCCTTCTTCTGCTTCTTCTGATTCACCCTCCAGACTTCACCTTCTCCTTCTCCTTCTTCTGCTTCTTCTGATTCACCCTCCAGACTTCACCTTCACCTTCTCCTTCTTCTACTTCTTCTGATTCACTCTCCAGACTTCACCTTCTCCATCTCCTTCTTCTGCTTCTTCTGATTCACCCTCCAGACTTCACCTTCTCCTTCTCCTTCGTCTACTTCTTCTGATTCACCCTCCAGACTTCACCTTCTCCTTCTCCTTCTTCTGCTTCTTCTGATTCACCCTCCAGACTTCACCTTCTCCTTCTCCTTCTTCTACTTCTTCTGATTCACCCTCCAGACTTCACCTTCTCCTTCTCCTTCTTCTGATTCTTCTGATTCACCCTCCAGACTTCACCTTCTCCTTCTCCTTCTTCTGCTTCTTCTGATGCACCCTCCTGACTTCACCTTCTCCTTCTCCTCCTTCTACATCTTCTGATTCACCCTCCTGACTTCACCTTCTCCTTCTCCTTCTTCTACTTCTTCTGCTTCCCCCTCCAGACTTCACCTTCTCCTTCTCCTTCTTCTACTTCTTCTGATTCACCCTCCAGACTTCACCTTCTCCTTCTCCTTCTTCTACTTCTTCTGATTCACCCTCCAGACTTCATCTTCTCCTTCTCCTTCTTCTGCTTCTTCTGATTCACCCTCCAGACTTCACCTTCTCCTTCTCCTTCTTCTGCTTCTTCTGATTCACCCTCCAGACTTCAACTTCTCCTTCTCCTTCTTCTACTTCTTCTGATTCACCCTCCAGACTTCACCTTCTCCTTCTCCTTCTTCTACTTCTTCCGATTCACCCTCCAGACTTCATCTTCTCCTTCTCCTTCTTCTGCTTCTTCTGATTCACCCTCCAGACTTCACCTTCTCCTTCTCCTTCTTCTGCTTCTTCTGATTCACCCTCCAGACTTCACCTTCTCCTTCTCCTTCTTCTACTTCTTCTGATTCACCCTCCAGACTTCACCTTCTCCTTCTCCTTCTTCTACTTCTTCTGATTCACCCTCCAGTCTTCACCTTCTCCTTCTCCTTCTTCTGTTTCTTCTGCTTCACCCTCCAGACTTCACCTTCTCCTTCTCTTTCTTCTGCTTCTTCTGATTCACCCTCCAGACTTCACCTTCTCCTTCTCCTTCTTCTGATTCTACTGATTCACCCTCCAGACTTCACCTTCTCCTTCTCCTTCTTCTGCTTCTTCTGATTCACCCTCCTGACTTCACCTTCTCCTTCTCCTTCTTCTACTTCTTCTGATTCACCCTCCTGACTTCACCTCCTCCTTCTCCTTCTTCTACTTCTTCTGCTTCACCCTCCAGACTTCACCTTCTCCTTCTCCTTCTTCTGCTTCTTCTGATTCACCCTCCAGACTTCACCTTCTCCTTCTCCTTCTTCTGCTTCTTCTGATTCACCCTCCAGACTTCACCTTCTCCTTCTCCTTCTTCTACTTCTTCTGATTCACCCTCCTGACTTCACCTTCTCCTTCTCCATCTTCTACTTCTTCTGCTTCACCCTCCAGACTACAACTTCTCCTTCTCCTTCTTCTACTTCTTCTGATTCACCCTCCAGACTTCACCTTCTCCTTCTCCTTCTTCTGCTTCTTCTGATTCACCCTCCAGACTTCACCTTCTCCTTCTACTTCTTCTGCTTCTTCTGATTCACCCTCCAGACTTCACCTTCTCCTTCTCCTTCTTCTACTTCTTCTGATTCACCCTCCAGACTTCACCTTCTCCTTCTCCTTCTTCTGCTTCTTCTGATTCACCCTCCAGACTTCACCTTCTCCTTCTCCTTCGTCTACTTCTTCTGATTCACCCTCCAGACTACAGCTTCTCCTTCTCCTTCTTCTACTTCTTCTGATTCACCCTCCAGACTTCACCTTCTCCTTCTCATTCTTCTGTTTCTTCTGATTCACCCTCCAGACTTCATCTTCTCCTTCTCCTTCTTCTACCTCTTCTGATTCACCCTCCAGACTTCACCTTCTCCTTCTCCTTCTTCTACTTCTTCTGATTCACCCTCCAGACTTCATCTTCTCCTTCTCCTTCTTCTACTTCTTCTGATTCACCCTCCAGACTTCACCTTCTCCTTCTCCTTCTTCTGCTTCTTCTGATTCACCCTCCAGACTTCACCTTCTCCTTCTCCTTATTCTGCTTCTTCTGATTCACCCTCCAGACTTCACCTTCTCCTTCTCCTTCTTCTACTTCTTCTGATTCACCCTCCAGACTTCACCTTCTCCTTCTCCTTCTTCTGCTTCTTCTGATTCACCCTCCAGACTTCACCTTCTCCTTCTCCTTCTTCTACTTCTTCTGATTCACCCTCCAGACTTCACCTTCTCCTTCTCCTTCTTCTGTTTCTTCTGATTCACCCTCCAGACTTCATCTTCTCCTTCTCCTTCTTCTACTTCTTCTGATTCACCCTCCCGACTTCACCTTCTCCTTCTCCTTCTTCTACTTCTTCTGATTCACCCTCCAGACTTCATCTTCTCCTTCTCCTTCTTCTACTTCTTCTGATTCACCCTCCAGACTTCACCTTCTCCTTCTCCTTCTTCTGCTTCTTCTGATTCACCCTCCAGACTTCACCTTCTCCTTCTCCTTATTCTGCTTCTTCTGATTCACCCTCCAGACTTCACCTTCTCCTTCTCCTTCTTCTGCTTCTTCTGATTCACCCTCCAGACTTCACCTTCTCCTTCTCCTTCTTCTGCTTCTTCTGATTCACCCTCCAGACTTCACCTTCTCCTTCTCCTTCTTCTACTTCTTCGGATTCACCCTCCAGGCTTAACCTTCTCCTTCTCCTTCTTCTGCTTCTTCTGATTCACCCTCCAGACTTCACCTTCTCCTTCTCCTTCGTCTACTTCTTCTGATTCACCCTCCAGACTACACCTTCTCCTTCTCCTTCTTCTACTTCTTCTGATTCACCCTCCAGACTTCACCTTCTCCTTCTCCTTCTTCTGTTTCTTCTGATTCACCCTCCAGACTTCATCTTCTCCTCCTCCTTCTTCTACTTCTTCTGATTCACCCTCCAGACTTCACCATCTCCTTCTCCTTCTTCTACTTCTTCTGATTCACCCTCCGGACTTCATCTTCTCCTTCTCCTTCTTCTGCTTCTTCTGATTCACCCTCCAGACTTCACCTTCTCCTTCTCCTTCTTCTGCTTCTTCTGATTCACCCTCCAGACTTCAACTTCTCCTTCTCCTTCTTCTACTTCTTCTGATTCACCCTCCAGACTTCACCTTCTCCTTCTCCTTCTTCTACTTCTTCTGATTCACCCTCCAGTCTTCACCTTCTCCTTCTCCTTCTTCTGTTTCTTCTGCTTCACCCTCCAGACTTCACCTTCTCCTTCTCTTTCTTCTGCTTCTTCTGATTCACCCTCCAGACTTCACCTTCTCCTTCTCCTTCTTCTGATTCTTCTGATTCACCCTCCAGACTTCACCTTCTCCTTCTCCTTCTTCTGCTTCTTCTGATTCACCCTTCTGACTTCACCTTCTCCTTCTCCTTCTTCTACTTCTTCTGATTCACCCTCCTGACTTCACCTTCTCCTTCTCCTTCTTCTACTTCTTCTGCTTCACCCTCCAGACTTCACCTTCTCCTTCTCCATCTTCTACTTCTTCTGATTCACCCTCCAGACTTCACCTTCTCCTTCTCCTTCTTCTGCTTCTTCTGCTTCACACTCCAGACTTCACCTTCTCCTTCTCCTTCTGCTTCTTCTGCTGCGCCCTCCAGGCTTCACCTTCTCCTTCTCCTTCTTCTGCTTCTTCTGCTTCACCGTCCTGACTTCACCTTCTCCTTCTCCTTCTTCTACTTCTTCTGCTACACCCCCCTGACTTCACCTGCTCCTTCTCCTTCTTCTGCTTCTTCTGATTCACCCTCCTAACTTCACCTACTCCTTCTCCTTCTTCTGCTTCTTCTGATTCACCCTCCTGACTTCACCTTCTCCTTCTCCTTCTTCTGCTTCTTCTGATTCACCCTCCAGACTTCACCTTCTCCTTCTCCTTCTTCTGCTTCTTCTGATTCACCCTCCAGACTTCACCTTCTCCTTCTCCTTCTTCTGCTTCTTCTGATTCACCCTCCAGACCTCACCTTCTCCTTCTCCTTCTTCTACTTCTTCTGATTCACCCTCCAGACTTCATCTTCTCCTTCTCCTTCTTCTGCTTCTTCTGATTCACCCTCCAGACTTCACCTTCTCCTTCCTCCTTCTTCTACTTCTTCTGATTCACCCTCCAGACTTCACCTTCTCCTTCTCCTTCTTCTACTTCTTCTGATTCACCCTCCTGACTTCACCTTCTCCTTCTCCTTCTTCTGCTACTTCTGCTTCACCCTCCAGACTTCACCTTCTCCTTCTCCTTCTTCTGCTTCTTCTGCTTCACCCTCCAGACTTCACCTTCTCCTTCTCCTTCTTCTGCTTCTTCTGCTTCACCCTCCTGACTTCACCTTCTCCTTCTCCTTCTTCTACTTCTTCTGATTCACCCTCCAGACTTCACCTTCTCCTTCTCCTTCTTCTGCATCTTCTGCTTCACCCTCCAGACTTCACCTTCTCCTTCTCCTTCTTCTGCTTCTTCTGCTGCGCCCTCCAGACTTCACCTTCTCCTTTTCCTTCTTCTGCTTCTTCTGCTTCACCCTCCTGACTTCACCTTCTCCTTCTCCTTCTTCTACTTCTTCTGCTTCACCCCCCTGACTTCACCTTCTCCTTCTCCTTCTTCTGCTTCTTCTGATTCACCCTCCTAACTTCACCTTCTCCTTCTCCTTCTTCTGCTTCTTCTGATTCACCCTCCTGACTTCAGCTTCTCCTTCTCCTTCTTCTGATTCTTCGGATTCACCCTCCAGACTTCATCTTCTCCTTCTCCTTCTTCTGCTTCTTCTGATTCACCCTCCTGACTTCACCTTCTCCTTCTCCTTCTTCTACTTCTTCTGATTCACCCTCCTGACATCGCCTTCTCCTTCTCCTTCTTCTACTTCTTCTGCTTCACCCTCCAGACTTCACCTTCTCCTTCTCCTTATTCTACTTCTTCTGATTCACCCTCCAGACTTCACCTTCTCCTTCTCCTTCTTCTGCTTCTTCTGATTCACCCTCCAGACTTCACCTTCTCCTTCTTCTTATTCTGCTTCTTCTGATTCACCCTCCAGACTTCATCTTCTCCTTCTCCTTCTTATGCTTCTTCTGATTCACCCTCCAGACTTCACCTTCTCCTTCTCCTTCTTCTGCTTCTTCTGATTCACCCTCCAGACTTCACCTTCTCCTTCTCCTTCTTCTACTTCTTCTGAGTCACCCTCCAGAGTTCACCTTCTCCTTCTCCTTCTTCTGATTCTTCTGATTCACCCTCCAGACTTCACCTTCTCCTTCTCCTTCTTCTGCTTCTTTTGATTCACCCTCCAGACTTCACCTTCTACTTCTCCTTCTTCTACTTCTTCTGATTCACCCTCCAGACTTCACCTTCTCCTTCTCTTTCTTCTGCTTCTTCTGATTCACCCTCCAGACTTCACCTTCTCCTTTTCCTTCTTCTGCTTCTTCTGCTACGCCCTCCAGACTTCATCTTCTCCTTCTCCTTCTTCTGCTTCTTCTGATTCACCCTCCTGACTTCACCTTCTCCTTCTTCTACTTCTTCTAATTCACCCTCCTGACTTCACCTTCTCCTTCTCCGTCTTCTACTTCTTCTGCTTCACCCTCCAGACATCACCTTCTCCTTCTCCTTCTTCTACTTCTTCTGATTCACGCTCCAGACTTCACCTTTTCCTTCTCCTTCTTCTGCTTCTTCTGATTCACCCTCCAGACTTCACCTTCTCCTTCTCCTTATTCTGCTTCTTCTGATTCACCCTCCAGACTTCACCTTCTCCTTCTCCTTCTTCTGCTTCTTCTGATTCACCCTCCAGACTTCACCTTCTCCTTCTCCTTCTTCTACTTCTTCTGAGTCACTCTCCAGACTTCACCTTCTCCTTCTCCTTCTTCTGATTCTTCTGATTCACCCTCCAGACTTCACCTTCTCCTTCTCCTTCTTCTGCTTCTTTTGATTCACCCTCCAGACTTCACCTTCTCCTTCTCCTTCTTCTTCTTCTTCTGATTCACCCTCCAGACTTCACCTTCTCCTTCTCCTTCTTCTACTTCTTCTGATTCACCCTCCAGTCTTCACCTTCTCCTTCTCCTTCTTCTGCTTCTTCTGCTTCACCCTCCAGACTTCATCTTCTCCTTCTCTTTCTTCTGCTTCTTCTGATTCACCCTCCGGACTTCACCTTCTCCTTCTCCTTCTTCTGCTTCTTCTGCTTCACCCTCCAGACTTCACCTTCTCCTTCTCCTTCTTCTGCTTCTTCTGCTACGCCCTCCAGACTTCACCTTCTCCTTCTCCTTCTTCTGCTTCTTCTGCTTCACCCTCCAGACTTCACCTTCTCCTTCTCCTTCTTCTGCTTCTTCTGCTTCACCCTCCTGACTTCACCTTCTCCTTCTCCTTCTTCTACTTCTTCTGATTCACCCTCCAGACTTCACCTTCTCCTTCTCCTTCTTCTGCTTCTTCTGCTTCACCCTCCAGACTTCACCTTCTCCTTCTCCTTCTTCTGCTTCTTCTGCTTCACCCTCCAGACTTCACCTTCTCCTTCTCCTTCTTCTGCTTCTTCTGCTGCGCCCTCCAGACTTCACCTTCTCCTTCTCCTTCTTCTGATTCTTCTGATTCAACCTCCAGACTTCACCTTCTCCTTCTCCTTCTTCTGCTTCTTCTGCTTCACACTCCTGACTTCACCTTCTCCTTCTCCTTCTTCTACTTCTTCTGCTTCACCCCCCTGACTTCACCTTCTCCTTCTCCTTCTTCTGCTTCTTCTGATTCACCCTCCTAACTTCACCTTCTCCTTCTCCTTCTTCTGCTTCTTCAGATTCACCCTCCTGACTTCACCTTCTCCTTCTCCTTCTTCTGATTCTTCTGATTCAACCTCCAGACTTCACCTTCTCCTTCTCCTTCTTCTGCTTCTTCTGATTCACCCTCCTGACTTCACCTTCTCTTTCTCCTTCTTCTACTTCTTCTGATTCACCCTCCTGACTTCACCTTCTCCTTCTCCTTCTTCTACTTCTTCTGCTTCACCCTCCAGACTTCACCTTCTCCTTCTCCTTCTTCTACTTCTTCTGATTCACCCTCCAGACTTCACCTTCTCCTTCTCCTTCTTCTGCTTCTTCTGATTCACCCTCCAGACTTCACCTTCTCCTTCTCCTTATTCTGCTTCTTCTGATTCACCCTCCAGACTTCACCTTCTCCTTCTCCTTCTTCTGCTTCTTCTGATTCACCCTCCAGACTTCACCTTCTCCTTCTCCTTCTTCTGCTTCTTCTGATTCACCCTCCAGACTTCACCTTCTCCTTCTCCTTCTTCTACTTCTTCTGAGTCACCCTCCAGACTTCACCTTCTCCTTCTCCTTCTTCTGATTCTTCTGATTCACCCTCCAGACTTCACCATCTCCTTCTCCTTCTTCTGCTTCTTCTGATTCACCCTCCAGACTTCACCTTCTCCTTCTCCTTCTTCTACTTCTTCTGATTGACCCTCCAGACTTCACCTTCTCCTTCTCCTTCTTCTACTTCTTCTGATTCACCCTCCAGTCTTCACCTTCTCCTTCTCCTTCTTCTGCTTCTTCTGCTTCACCCTCCAGACTTCATCTTCTCCTTCTCTTTCTTCTGCTTCTTCTGATTCGCCCTCCAGACTTCCCCTTCTCCTTCTCCTTCTTCTACTTCTTCTGATTCACCCTCCAGACTTCACCTTCTCCTTCTCCTTCTTCTACTTCTTCTGATTCACCCTCCTGACTTCACCTTCTCCTTCTCCTTCTTCTGCTTCTTCTGCTTCACCCTCCAGACTTCACCTTCTCCTTCTCCTTCTTCTGCTTCTTCTGCTTCACCCTCCAGACTTCACCTTCTCCTTCTCCTTCTTCTGCTTCTTCTGCTTCACCCTCCTAACTTCACCTTCTCCTTCTCCTTCTTCTACTTCTTCTGATTCACCCTCCAGACTTCACCTTCTCCTTCTCCTTCTTCTGCATCTTCTGCTTCACCCTCCAGACTTCACCTTCTCCTTCTCCTTCTTCTGCTTCTTCTGCTGCGCCCTCCAGACTTCACCTTCTCCTTTTCCTTCTTCTGCTTCTTCTGCTTCACCCTCCTGACTTCACCTTCTCCTTCTCCTTCTTCTACTTCTTCTGCTTCACCCCCCTGACTTCACCTTCTCCTTCTCCTTCTTCTGCTTCTTCTGATTCACCCTCCTAACTTCACCTTCTCCTTCTCCTTCTTCTGCTTCTTCTGATTCACCCTCCTGACTTCAGCTTCTCCTTCTCCTTCTTCTGATTCTTCGGATTCACCCTCCAGACTTCATCTTCTCCTTCTCCTTCTTCTGCTTCTTCTGATTCACCCTCCTGACTTCACCTTCTCCTTCTCCTTCTTCTACTTCTTCTGATTCACCCTCCTGACATCGCCTTCTCCTTCTCCTTCTTCTACTTCTTCTGCTTCACCCTCCAGACTTCACCTTCTCCTTCTCCTTCTTCTACTTCTTCTGATTCACCCTCCAGACTTCACCTTCTCCTTCTCCTTCTTCTGCTTCTTCTGATTCACCCTCCAGACTTCACCTTCTCCTTCTTCTTATTCTGCTTCTTCTGATTCACCCTCCAGACTTCACCTTCTCCTTCTCCTTCTTATGCTTCTTCTGATTCACCCTCCAGACTTCACCTTCTCCTTCTCCTTCTTCTGCTTCTTCTGATTCACCCTCCAGACTTCACCTTCTCCTTCTCCTTCTTCTACTTCTTCTGAGTCACCCTCCAGAGTTCACCTTCTCCTTCTCCTTCTTCTGATTCTTCTGATTCACCCTCCAGACTTCACCTTCTCCTTCTCCTTCTTCTGCTTCTTTTGATTCACCCTCCAGACTTCACCTTCTACTTCTCCTTCTTCTACTTCTTCTGATTCACCCTCCAGACTTCACCTTCTCCTTCTCCTTCTTCTACTTCTTCTGATTCACCCTCCAGTCTTCACCTTCTCCTTCTCCTTCTTCTGCTTCTTCTGCTTCACCCTCCAGACTTCACCTTCTCCTTCTCTTTCTTCTGCTTCTTCTGATTCACCCTCCAGACTTCACCTTCTCCTTCTCCTTCTTCAACTTCTTCTACTTCACCCCCCTGACTTCACCTTCTCCTTCTCCTTCTTTTGCTTCTTCTGATTCACCCTCCTAACTTCACCTTCTCCTTCTCCTTCTTCTGATTCTTCTGATTCAACCTCCAGACTTCACCTTCTCCTTCTCCTTCTTCTGCTTCTTCTGATTCACCCTCCTGACTTCACCTTCTCATTCTCCTTCTTCTACTTCTTCTGATTCACCCTCCAGACCTCACCTTCTCCTTCTCCTTCTCCTTCTTCTGCTTCTTCTGATTCACCCTCCAGACTTCACCTTCTCCTTCTCCTTCTTCTACTTCTTCTGAGTCACCCTCCAGACTTCACCTTCTCCTTCTCCTTCTTCTGATTCTTCTGATTCACCCTCCAGACTTCACCATCTCCTTCTCCTTCTTCTGCTTCTTCTGATTCACCCTCCAGACTTCACCTTCTCCTTCTCCTTCTTCTCCTTCTTCTGATTGACCCTCCAGACTTCACCTTCTCCTTCTCCTTCTTCTACTTCTTCTGATTCACCCTCCAGTCTTCACCTTCTCCTTCTCCTTCTTCTGCTTCTTCTGCTTCACCCTCCAGACTTCACCTTCTCCTTCTCTTTCTTCTGCATCTTCTGATTCACCCTCCAGACTTCACCTTCTCCTTCTCCTTCTTCTACTTCTTCTGATTCAACCTCCAGACTACACCTTCTCCTTCTCCTTCTTCTACTTCTTCTGATTCACCCTCCTGACTTCACCTTCTCCTTCTCCTTCTTTTGCTTCTTCTGCTTCACCCTCCAGACTTCACCTTCTCCTTCTCCTTCTTCTGCTTCTTCTGCTTCACCCTCCAGACTTCACCTTCTCCTTCTCCTTCTTCTGCTTCTTCTGCTTCACCCTCCTGACTTCACCTTCTCCTTCTCCTTCTTCTACTTCTTCTGATTCACCCTCCAGACTTCACCTTCTCCTTCTCCTTCTTCTGCATCTTCTGCTTCAACCTCCAGACTTCACCTTCTCCTTCTCCTTCTTCTGCTTCTTCTGCTGCGCCCTCCAGACTTCACCTTCTCCTTTTCCTTCTTCTGCTTCTTCTGCTTCACCCTCCTGACTTCACCTTCTCCTTCTCCTTCTTCTACTTCTTCTGCTTCACCCCCCTGACTTCACCTTCTCCTTCTCCTTCTTCTGCTTCTTCTGATTCACCCTTCTAACTTCACCTTCTCCTTCTCCTTCTTCTGCTTCTTCTGATTCACCCTCCAGACTTCAGCTTCTCCTTCTCCTTCTTCTGATTCTTCGGATTCACCCTCCAGACTTCACCTTCTCCTTCTCCTTCTTCTGCTTCTTCTGATTCACCCTCCTGACTTCACCTTCTCCTTCTCCTTCTTCTACTTCTTCTGATTCACCCTCCTGACTTCGCCTTCTCCTTCTCCTTCTTCTACTTCTTCTGCTTCACCCTCCAGACTTCATCTTCTCCTTCTCCTTCTTCTACTTCTTCTGATTCACCCTCCAGACTTCACCTTCTCCTTCTCCTTCTTCTGCTTCTTCTGATTCACCCTCCAGACTTCACCTTCTCCTTCTTCTTATTCTGCTTCTTCTGATTCACCCTCCAGACTTCACCTCTCCTTCTCCTTCTTATGCTTCTTCTGATTCACCCTCCAGACTTCACCTTCTCCTTCTTCTGCTTCTTCTGATTCACCCTCCAGACTACATCTTCTCCTTCTCCTTCTTCTACTTCTTCGGAGTCACCCTCCAGAGTTCAACTTCTCCTTCTCCTTCTTCTGATTCTTCTGATTCACCCTCCAGACTTCACCTTCTCCTTCTCCTTCTTCTGCTTCTTTTGATACACCCTCCAGACTTCACCTTCTCCTTCTCCTTCTTCGACTTCTTCTGATTCACCCTCCAGACTTCACCTTCTCCTTCTCCTTCTTCTGCTTCACCCTCCAGACTTCACCTTCTCCTTCTCCTTCTTCTGCTTCTTCTGCTACGCCCTCCAGACTTCACCTTCTCCTTCTCCTTCTTCTGCTTCTTCTGCTTCACCCCCCAGACTTCACCTTCTCCTTCTCCTTCTTCTGCTTCTTCTGCTTCACCCTCCAGACTTCACCTTCTCCTTCTCCTTCTTCTGCTTCACCCTCCAGACTTCACCTTCTCCTTCTCCTTCTTCTGCTTCTTCTGCTACGCCCTCCAGACTTCACCTTCTCCTTCTCCTTCTTCTGCTTCTTCTGCTTCACCCCCCAGACTTCACCTTCTCCTTCTCCTTCTTCTGCTTCTTCTGCTTCACCCTCCTGACTTCACCTTCTCCTTCTCCTTCTTCTACTTCTTCTGATTCACACTCCAGACTTCACCTTCTCCTTCTCCTTCTTCTGCTTCTTCTGCTTCACCCTCCAGACTTCACCTTCTCATTCTCCTTCTTCTGCTTCTTCTGCTGCGCCCTCCAGACTTCACCTTCTCCTTCTCCTTCTCCTGCTTCTTCTGCTTCACCCTCCTGACTTCACCTTCTCCTTCTCCTTCTTCTACTTCTTCTGCTTCACCCCCCTGACTTCACCTTCTCCTTCTCCTTCTTCTGCTTCTTCTGATTCACCCTCCTAACTTCACCTTCTCCTTCTCCTTCTTCTGCTTCTTCTGATTCACCCTCCAGACTTCACCTTCTCCTTCTCCTTCTTCTACTTCTTCTGATTCACCCTCCAGACTTCACCTTCTCCTTCTCCTTCTTCTACTTCTTCTGATTCACCCTCCAGTCTTCACCTTCTCCTTCTCCTTCTTCTGCTTCTTCTGCTTCACCCTCCAGACTTCACCTTCTCCTTCTCTTTCTTCTGCTTCTTCTGATTCACCCTCCAGACTTCACCTTCTCCTTCTCCTTCTTCTGCTTCTTCTGATTCACCCTCCTGACTTCACCTTCTCCTTCTCCTTCTTCTACTTCTTCTAATTCACCCTCCTGACTTCACCTTCTCCTTCTCCTTCTTCTACTTCTTCTGCTTCACCCTCCAGACATCACCTTCTCCTTCTCCTTCTTCTACTTCTTCTGATTCACGCTCCAGACTTCACCTTTTCCTTCTCCTTCTTCTGCTTCTTCTGATTCACCCTCCAGACTTCACCTTCTCCTTCTCCTTATTCTGCTTCTTCTGATTCACCCTCCAGACTTCACCTTCTCCTTCTCCTTCTTCTGCTTCTTCTGATTCACCCTCCAGACTTCACCTTCTCCTTCTCCTTCTTCTACTTCTTCTGAGTCACCCTCCAGACTTCACCTTCTCCTTCTCCTTCTTCTGATTCTTCTGATTCACCCTCCAGACTTCACCTTCTCCTTCTCCTTCTTCTGCTTCTTTTGATTCACCCTCCAGACTTCACCTTCTCCTTCTCCTTCTTCTACTTCTTCTGATTCACCCTCCAGACTTCACCTTCTCCTTCTCCTTCTTCTACTTCTTCTGATTCACCCTCCAGTCTTCACCTTCTCCTTCTCCTTCTTCTGCTTCTTCTGCTTCACCCTCAAGACTTCACCTTCTCCTTCTCTTTCTTCTGCTTCTTCTGATTCACCCTCCAGACTTCACCTTCTCCTTCTCCTTCTTCTGCTTCTTCTGCTTCACCCTCCAGACTTCACCTTCTCCTTCTCCTTCTTCTGCTTCTTCTGCTGCGCCCTCCAGACTTCACCTTCTCCTTCTCCTTCTTCTGCTTCTTCTGCTTCACCCTCCAGACTTCACCTTCTCCTTCTCCTTCTTCTGCTTCTTCTGCTTCACCCTCCTGACTTCACCTTCTCCTTCTCCTTCTTCTACTTCTTCTGATTCACCCTCCAGACTTCACCTTCTCCTTCTCCTTCTTCTGCTTCTTCTGCTTCACCCTCCAGACTTCACCTTCTCCTTCTCCTTCTTCTGCTTCTTCTGCTGCGCCATCCAGACTTCACCTTCTTCTTCTCCTTCTTCTGCTTCTTCTGCTTCACCCTCCTGACTTCACCTTCTCCTTCTCCTTCTTCTACTTCTTCTGCTTCACCCCCTGACTTCACCTTCTCCTTCTCCTTCTTCTGCTTCTTCTGATTCACCCTCCTAACTTCACCTTCTCCTTCTCCTTCTTCTGCTTCTTCTGATTCACCTTCCTGACTTCACCTTCTCCTTCTCCTTCTTCTGATTCTTCTGATTCACCCTCCAGACTTCACCTTCTCCTTCTCCTTCTTCTGCTTCTTCTGATTCACCCTCCTGACTTCACCTTCTCCTTCTCCTTCTTCTACTTCTTCTGCTTCACCCTCCAGACTTCACCTTCTCCTTCTCCTTCTTCTACTTCTTCTGATTCACCCTCCAGACTTCACCTTCTCCTTCTCCTTCTTCTGCTTCTTCTGATTCACCCTCCAGACTTCACCTTCTCCTTCTCCTTATTTTGCTTCTTCTGCTTCACCCTCCAGACTTCACCTTCTCCTTCTCCTTCTTCTGCTTCTTCTGCTGCGCCATCCAGACTTCACCTTCTTCTTCTCCTTCTTCTGCTTCTTCTGCTTCACCCTCCTGACTTCACCTTCTCCTTCTCCTTCTTCTACTTCTTCTGCTTCACCCCCTGACTTCACCTTCTCCTTCTCCTTCTTCTGCTTCTTCTGATTCACCCTCCTAACTTCACCTTCTCCTTCTCCTTCTTCTGCTTCTTCTGATTCACCTTCCTGACTTCACCTTCTCCTTCTCCTTCTTCTGATTCTCCCTCCAGACTTCACCTTCTCCTTCTCCTTCTTCTGCTTCTTCTGATTCACCCTCCTGACTTCACCTTCTCCTTCTCCTTCTTCTACTTCTTCTGCTTCACCCTCCAGACTTCACCTTCTCCTTCTCCTTCTTCTACTTCTTCTGATTCACCCTCCAGACTTCACCTTCTCCTTCTCCTTCTTCTGCTTCTTCTGATTCACCCTCCAGACTTCACCTTCTCCTTCTCCTTATTCTGCTTCTTCTGATTCACCCTCCAGACTTCACCTTCTCCTTCTCCTTCTTCTGCTTCTTCTGATTCACCCTCCAGACTTCACCTTCTCCTTCTCCTTCTTCTGCTTCCTCTGCTTCACCCTCCTGACTTCACCTTCTCCTTCTCCTTCTTCTACTTCTTCTGATTCACCCTCCAGACTTCACCTTCTCCTTCTTCTGCTTCTTCTGCTTCACCCTCCAGACTTCACCTTCTCCTTCTCCTTCTTCTGCTTCTTCTGCTGCGCCCTCCAGACTTCACCTTCTCCTTCTCCTTCTTCTGCTTCTTCTGCTTCACCCTCCTGAATTCACCTTCTCCTTCTCCTTCTTCTACTTCTTCTGCTTCACCGCCCTGACTTCACCTTCTCCTTCTCCTTCTTCTGCTTCTTCTGATTCACCCTCCTAACTTCACCTTCTCCTTCTCCTTCTTCTGCTTCTTCTGATACACCCTCCTGACTTCACCTTCTCCTTCTCCTTCTTCTGATTCTTCTGATTCAATCTCCAGACTTCACCTTCTCCTTCTCCTTCTTCTGCTTCTTCTGATTCACCCTCCTGACTTCACCTTCTCCTTCTCCTTCTTCTACTTCTTCTGATTCACCCTCCTGACTTCACCTTCTCCTTCTCCTTCTTCTACTTCTTCTGCTTCACCCTCCAGACTTCACCTTCTCCTTCTCCTTCTTCTACTTCTTCTGATTCACCCTCCAGACTTCACCTTCTCCTTCTCCTTCTTCTGCTTCTTCTGATTCACCCGCCAGACTTCACCTTCTCCTTCTCCTTCTTCTGCTTCTTCTGATTCACCCTCCAGGCTTCACCTTCTCCTTCTCCTTCTTCTACTTCTTCTGCTTCACCCTCCAGACATCACCTTCTCCTTCTCCTTCTTCTACTTCTTCTGATTCACGCTCCAGACTTCACCTTTTCCTTCTCCTTCTTCTGCTTCTTCTGATTCACCCTCCAGACTTCACCTTCTCCTTCTCCTTATTCTGCTTCTTCTGATTCACCCTCCAGACTTCACCTTCTCCTTCTCCTTCTTCTGCTTCTTCTGATTCACCCTCCAGACTTCACCTTCTCCTTCTCCTTCTTCTACTTCTTCTGAGTCACCCTCCAGACTTCACCTTCTCCTTCTCCTTCTTCTGATTCTTCTGATTCACCCTCCAGACTTCACCTTCTCCTTCTCCTTCTTCTGCTTCTTTTGATTCACCCTCCAGACTTCACCTTCTCCTTCTCCTTCTTCTACTTCTTCTGATTCACCCTCCAGACTTCACCTTCTCCTTCTCCTTCTTCTACTTCTTCTGATTCACCCTCCAGTCTTCACCTTCTCCTTCTTCTGCTTCTTCTGCTTCACCCTCCAGACTTCACCTTCTCCTTCTCTTCCTTCTGCTTCTTCTGATTCACCCTCCAGACTTCACCTTCTCCTTCTCCTTCTTCTGCTTCTTCTGCTTCACCCTCCAGACTTCACCTTCTCCTTCTCCTTCTTCTGCTTCTTCTGCTGCGCCCTCCAGACTTCACCTTCTCCTCCTCCTTCTTCTGCTTCTTCTGCTTCACCCTCCAGACTTCACCTTCTCCTTCTCCTTCTTCTGCTTCTTCTGCTTCACCCTCCTGACTTCACCTTCTCCTTCTCCTTCTTCTACTTCTTCTGATTCACCCTCCAGACTTCACCTTCTCCTTCTCCTTCTTCTGCTTCTTCTGCTTCACCCTCCAGACTTCACCTTCTCCTTCTCCTTCTTCTGCTTCTTCTGCTGCGCCATCCAGACTTCACCTTCTCCTTCTCCTTCTTCTGCTTCTTCTGCTTCACCCTCCTGACTTCACCTTCTCTTTCTCCTTCTTCTACTTCTTCTGCTTCACCCCCCTGACTTCACCTTCTCCTTCTCCTTCTTCTGCTTCTTCTGATTCACCCTCCTAACTTCACCTTCTCCTTCTCCTTCTTCTGATTCACCCTCCTGACTTCACCTTCTCCTTCTCCTTCTTCTGATTCTTCTGATTCACCCTCCAGACTTCACCTTCTCCTTCTCCTTCTTCTGCTTCTTCTGATTCACCCTCCTGACTTCACCTTCTCCTTCTCCTTCTTCTACTTCTTCTGATTCACCCTCCTGACTTCACCTTCTCCTTCTCCTTCTTCTACTTCTTCTGCTTCACCCTCCAGACTTCACCTTCTCCTTCTCCTTCTTCTACTTCTTCTGATTCACCCTCCAGACTTCACCTTCTCCTTTTCCTTCTTCTGCTTCTTCTGATTCACCCTCCAGACTTCACCTTCTCCTTCTCCTTATTCTGCTTCTTCTGATTCACCCTCCAGACTTCACCTTCTCCTTCTCCTTCTTCTGCTTCTTCTGATTCACCCTCCAGACTTCAATTTCTCCTTCTCCTTCTTCTGCTTCTTCTGCTTCACCCTCCTGACTTCACCTTCTCCTTCTCCTTCTTCTACTTCTTCTGATTCACCCTCCAGACTTCACCTTCTCCTTCTTCTGCTTCTTCTGCTTCACCCTCCAGACTTCACCTTCTCCTTCTCCTTCTTCTGCTTCTTCTGCTGCGCCCTCCAGACTTCACCTTCTCCTTCTCCTTCTTCTGCTTCTTCTGCTTCACCCTCCTGACTTCACCTTCTCCTTCTCCTTCTTCTACTTCTTCTGCTTCACCCACCTGACTTCACCTTCTCCTTCTCCTTCTTCTGCTTCTTCTGATTCACCCTCCTGACTTCACCTTCTCCTTCTCCTTCTTCTGCTTCTTCTGATTCAACCTCCAGACTTCACCTTCTCCTTCTCCTTCTTCTGCTTCTTCTGCTTCACCCTCCTGACTTCACCTTCTCCTTCTCCTTCTTCTACTTCTTCTGCTTCACCGCCCTGACTTCACCTTCTCCTTCTCCTTCTTCTGCTTCTTCTGATTCACCCTCCTAACTTCACCTTCTCCTTCTCCTTCTTCTGCTTCTTCTGATTCACCCTCCTGACTTCACCTTCTACTTCTCCTTCTTCTGATTCTTCTGATTCAATCTCCAGACTTCACCTTCTCCTTCTCCTTCTTCTGCTTCTTCTGATTCACCCTCCTGACTTCACCTTCTCCTTCTCCTTCTTCTACTTCTTCTGATTCACCCTCCTGACTTCACCTTCTCCTTCTCCTTCTTCTACTTCTTCTGCTTCACCCTCCAGACTTCACCTTCTCCTTCTCCTTCTTCTACTTCTTCTGATTCACCCTCCAGACTTCACCTTCTCCTTCTCCTTCTTCTGCTTCTTCTGATTCACCTTCCAGACTTCACATTCTCCTTCTCCTTCTTCTGCTTCTTCTGATTCACCCTCCAGACTTCACCTTCTCCTTCTCCTTCTTCTGCTTCTTCTGATTCACCCTCCAGACTTCACCTTCTCCTTCTCCTTCTTCTGCTTCTTCTGATTCACCCTCCAGACTTCACCTTCTCCTTCTCCTTCTTCTACTTCTTCTGAGTCACCCTCCAGACTTCACCTTCTCCTTCTCCTTCTTCTGATTCTTCTGATTCACCCTCCAGACTTCACCATCTCCTTCTCCTTCTTCTGCTTCTTCTGATTCACCCTCCAGACTTCACCTTCTCCTTCTCCTTCTTCTACTTCTTCTGATTGACCCTCCAGACTTCACCTTCTCCTTCTCCTTCTTCTACTTCTTCTGATTCACCCTCCAGTCTTCACCTTCTCCTTCTCCTTCTTCTGCTTCTTCTGCTTCACCCTCCAGACTTCACCTTCTCCTGCTCTTTCTTCTGCTTCTTCTGATTCACCCTCCAGACTTCACCTTCTCCTTCTCCTTCTCCTGCTTCTTCTGATTCACCCTCCTGACTTCACCTTCTCCTTCTCCTTCTTCTACTTCTTCTGATTCACCCTCCTGACTTCACCTTCTCCTTCTCCTTCTTCTACTTCTTCTGCTTCACCCTCCAGACGTAACCTTCTCCTTCTCCTTCTTCTACTTCTTCTGATTCACGCTCCAGACTTCACCTTCTCCTTCTCCTTCTTCTGCTTCTTCTGATTCACCCTCCAGACTTCACCTTCTCCTTCTCCTTATTCTGCTTCTTCTGATTCACCCTCCAGGCTTCACCTTCTCCTTCTCCTTCTTCTGCTTCTTCTGTTTCACCCTCCAGACTTCACCTTCTCCTTCTCCTTCTTCTGCTTCTTCTGATTCACCCTCCAGACTTCACCTTCTCCTTCTCCTTCTTCTACTTCTTCTGATTCACCCTCCAGACTTCATCTTCTCCTTCTCCTTCTTCTGCTTCTTCTGATTCACCCTCCAGACTTCACCTTCTCCTTCTCCTTCTTCTGCTTCTTCTGATTCACCCTCGAGACTTCACCTTCTCCTTCTCCTTCTTCTACTTCTGCTGATTCATCCTCCAGACTTCACCTTCTCCTTCTCCTTCTTCTACTTCTTCTGATTCACCCTCCAGACTTCACCTTCTCCTTCTCCTTCTTCAACTTCTTCTGATTCACCCTCCTGACTTCACCTTCTCCTTCTCCTTCTTCTGCTTCTTCTGCTTCACCCTCCAGACTTCATCTTCTCCTTCTCCTTCTTCAGCTTCTTCTGCTTCACCCTCCAGACTTCACCTTCTCCTTCTCCTTCTTCTGCTTCTTCTGCTTCACCCTCCTGACTTCACCTCCTCCTTCTCCTTCTTCTACTTCTTCTGATTCACCCTCCAGACTTCACCTTCTCCTTCTCCTTCTTCTACTTCTTCTGCTTCACCCTCCAGACTTCACCTTCTCCTTCTCCTTCTTCTGCTTCTTCTGCTACGCCCTCCAGACTTCACCTTCTCCTTCTCCTTCTTCTGCTTCTTCTGCTTCACCCTCCAAACTTCACCTTCTCCTCCTCCTTCTTCTCTTCTTCTGCTTCACCCTCCTGACTTCACCTTCTCCTTCTCCTTCTTCTGCTTCTTCTGCTTCACCCTCCTGACTTCACCTCCTCCTTCTCCTTCTTCTACTTCTTCTGATTCACCCTCCAGACTTCACCTTCTCCTTCTCCTTCTTCTACTTCTTCTGATTCACCCTCCAGTCTTCACCTTCTCCTTCTCCTTCTTCTGCTTCTTCTGCTTCACCCTCCAGACTTCACCTTCTCCTTCTCTTTCTTCTGCTTCTTCTGATTCACCCTCCAGACTTCACCTTCTCCTTCTCCTTCTTCTGATTCTTCTGATTCACCCTCCAGACTTCACCTTCTCCTTCTCCTTCTTCTGCTTCTTCTGATTCACCCTCCTGACTTCACCTCCGTCTCCTTCTTCTACTTCTTCTGATTCACCCTCCTGACTTCACCTTCTCCTTCTCCTTGTTCTACTTCTTCTGCTTCACCCTCCAGACTTCAGCTTCTCCTTCTTCTACTTCTTCTGATTCACCCTCCAGACTTCACCTTCTCCTTCTCCTTCTTCTGCTTCTTCTGATTCAGCCTCCAGACTTCACCTTCTCCTTATTCTGCTTCTTCTGATTCACCCTCCAGACTTCACCTTCTCCTTCTCCTTCTTCTGCTTCTTCTGACTCACCCTCCAGACTTCACCTTCTCCTTCTCCTTCTTCTGCTTCTTCTGATTCACCCTCCAGACTTCACCTTCTCCTTCTCCTTCTTCTACTTCTTCTGATTCACCCTCCAGACTTTATCTTCTCCTTCTCCTTCTTCTGCTTCTTCTGCTTCACCCTCCAGACTTCACCTTCTCCTTCTCCTTTTCTGCTTCTTCTGCTTCACCCTCCTGACTTCACCTTCTCCTTCTCCTTCTTCTACTTCTTCTGATTCACCCTCCAGACTTCACCTTCTCCTTCTCCTTCTTCTGCTTCTGCTGCTGCGCCCTCCAGACTTAACCTTCTCCTTCTCCTTCTTCTTCTTCTTCTGCTTCACCCTCCTGACTTCACCTTCTCCTTCTCCTTCTTCTACTTCTTCTGCTTCACCCCCCTGACTTCACCTTCTCCTTCTCCTTCTTCTGCTTCTTCTGATTCACCCTCCGGACTTCACCTTCTCCTTCTCCTTCTTCTGCTTCTTCTGATTCACCCTCCAGACTTCACCTTCTCCTTCTCCTTATTCTGCTTCTTCTGATTCACCCTCCAGACTTCACCTTCTCCTTCTCCTTCTTCTGCTTCTTCTGATTTACCCTCCAGACTTCACCTTCTCCTTCTCCTTCTTCTGCTTCTTCTGCTTCACCCTCCTGACTTCACCTTCTCCTTCTCCTTCTTCTACTTCTTCTGATTCACCCTCCAGACTTCACCTTCTCCTTCTTCTGCTTCTTCTGCTTCACCCTCCAGACTTCACCTTCTCCTTCTCCTTCTTCTGCTTCTTCTGCTGCGCCCTCCAGACTTCACCTTCTCCTTCTCCTTCTTCTGCTTCTTCTGCTTCACCCTCCTGACTTCACCTTCTACTTCTCCTTCTTCTACTTCTTCTGCTTCACCCCCCTGACTTCACCTTCTCCTTCTCCTTCTTCTGCTTCTTCTGATTCACCCTCCTGACTTCACCTTCTCCTTCTCCTTCTTCTGATTCTTCTGATTCAACCTCCAGACTTCACCTTCTCCTTCTCCTTCTTCTGCTTCTTCTGCTTCACCCTCCTGACTTCACCTTCTCCTTCTCCTTCTTCTACTTCTTCTGCTTCACCGCCCTGACTTCACCTTCTCCTTCTCCTTCTTCTGCTTCTTCTGATTCACCCTCCTGACTTCACCTTCTCCTTCTCCTTCTTCTGATACTTCTGATTCAATCTCCAGACTTCACCTTCTCCTTCTCCTTCTTCTGCTTCTTCTGATTCACCCTCCTGACTTCACCTTCTCCTTCTCCTTCTTCTACTTCTTCTGATTCACCCTCCTGACTTCACCTTCTCCTTCTCCTTCTTCTACTTCTTCTGCTTCACCCTCCAGACATCACCTTCTCCTTCTCCTTCTTCTACTTCTTCTGATTCACGCTCCAGACTTCACCTTCTCCTTCTCCTTCTTCTGCTTCTTCTGATTCACCCTCCAGACTTCACCTTCTCCTTCTCCTTATTCTGCTTCTTCTGATTCACCCTCCAGGCTTCACCTTCTCCTTCTCCTTCTTCTGCTTCTTCTGATTCACCCTCCAGACTTCACCTTCTACTTCTCCTTCTTCTGCTTCTTCTGATTCACCCTCCAGACTTCACCTTCTCCTTCTCCTTCTTCTACTTCTTCTGATTCACCCTCCAGACTTCATCTTCTCCTTCTCCTTCTTCTGCTTCTTCTGATTCACCCTCCAGACTTCACCTTCTCCTTCTCCTTCTTCTGCTTCTTCTGATTCACCCTCCAGACTTCACCTTCTCCTTCTCCTTCTACTGATTCTTCGGAATCACCCTCCAGACTTCACCTTCTCCTTCTCCTTCTTCTGCTTCTTCTGATTCACCCTCCTGACTTCACCTTCTCCTTCTCCTTCTTCTACTTCTTCTGATTCACCCTCCTGACTTCACCTTCTCCTTCTCCTTCTTCTACTTCTTCTGCTTCACCCTCCAGACTTCACCTTCTCCTTCTCCTTCTTCTACTTCTTCTGATTCACCCTCCAGACTTCACCTTCTCCTTCTCCTTCTTCTGCTTCTTCTGATTCACCCTCCAGACTTCACCTTCTCCTTCTTCTTATTCTGCTTCTTCTGATTCACCCTCCAGACTTCACCTTCTCCTTCTCATTCTTATGCTTCTTCTGATTCACCCTCCAGACTTCACCTTCTCCTTCTCCTTCTTCTGCTTCTTCTGATTCACCCTCCAGACTTCACCTTCTCCTTCTCCTTCTTCTACTTCTTCTGAGACACCCTCCAGACTTCACCTTCTCCTTCTCCTTCTTCTGATTCTTCTGATTCACCCTCCAGACTTCACCTTCTCCTTCTCCTTCTTCTGCTTCTTTTGATTCACCCTCCAGACTTCACCTTCACCTTCTCCTTCTTCTACTTCTTCTGATTCACCCTCCAGACTTCACCTTCTCCTTCTCCTTCTTCTACTTCTTCTGATTCACCCTCCTCACTTCACCTTCTCCTTCTCCTTCTTCTACTTCTTCTGATTCACCCTCCTGGCCTCACCTTCTCCTTCTCCTTCTTCTACTTCTTCTGCTTCACCCTCCAGACTTCACCTTCTCCTTCTCCTTCTTCTACTTCTTCTGATTCACCCTCCAGACTTCACCTTCTCCTTCTCCTTCTTCTGCTTCTTCTGATTCACCCTCCAGACTTCACCTTCTCCTTCTCCTTATTCTGCTTCTTCTGATTCACCCTCCAGAATTCACCTTCTCCTTCTCCTTCCTCTGATTCTTCTGATTCACCCTCCAGACTTCACCTTCTCCTTCTCCTTCTTCTGCTTCTTCTGATTCACCCTCCAGACTTCACCTTCTCCTTCTCCTTCTTCTACTTCTTCTGAGTCACCCTCCAGACTTCACCTTCCCCTTCTCCTTCTTCTGATTCTTCTGATTCACCCTCCAGACTTCACCTTCTCCTTCTCCTTCTTCTGCTTCTTCTGATTCACCCTCCAGACTTCACCTTCTCCTTCTCCTTCTTCTACTTTTTCTGATTCACCCTCCAGACTTCACCTTCTCCTTCTCCTTCTTCTACTTCTTCTGATTCACCCTCCAGTCTTCACCTTCTCCTTCTCCTTCTTCTGCTTCTTCTGCTTCACCCTCCAGACTTCACCTTCTCCTTCTCTTTCTTCTGCTTCTTCTGATTCACCCTCCAGACTTCACCTTCTCCTTCTCCTTCTTCTGCTTCTTCTGATTCACCCTCCTGACTTCACCTTCTCCTTCTCCTTCTTCTACTTCTTCTAATTCACGCTCCTGACTTCACCTTCTCCTTCTCCTTCTTCTACTTCTTCTGCTTCACCCCCCTGACTTCACCTTCTCCTTCTCCTTCTTCTGCTTCTTCTGATTTACCCTCCTAACCTCACCTTCTCCTTCTCCTTCTTCTGCTTCTTCTGATTCACCCTCCTGACTTCACCTTCTCCTTCTCCTTGTTCTACTTCTTCTGCTTCACCCTCCAGACTTCAGCTTCTCCTTCTTCTACTTCTTCTGATTCACCCTCCAGACTTCACCTTCTCCTTCTCCTTCTTCTGCTTCTTCTGATTCACCCTCCAGACTTCACCTTCTCCTTCTCCTTATTCTGCTTCTTCTGATTCACCCTCCAGACTTCACATTCTCCTTCTCCTTCTTCTGCTTCTTCTGATTCACCCTCCAGACTTCACCTTCTCCTTCTCCTTCTTCTGCTTCTTCTGAGTCACCCTCCAGACTTCACCTTCTCCTTCTCCTTCTTCTGCTTCTTCTGATTCACCCTCCAGACTTCACCTTCTCCTTCTCCTTCTTCTACTTCTTCTGAGTCACCCTCCAGACTTCACCTTCTCCTTCTCCTTCTTCTGATTCTTCTGATTCACCCTCCAGACTTCACCATCTCCTTCTCCTTCTTCTGCTTCTTCTGATTCACCCTCCAGACTTCACCTTCTCCTTCTCCTTCTTCTACTTCTTCTGATTGACCCTCCAGACTTCACCTTCTCCTTCTCCTTCTTCTACTTCTTCTGATTCACCCTCCAGTCTTCACCTTCTCCTTCTCCTTCTTCTGCTTCTTCTGCTTCACCCTCCAGACTTCACCTTCTCCTTCTCTTTCTTCTGCTTCTTCTGATTCACCCTCCAGACTTCACCTTCTCCTTCTCCTTCTCCTGCTTCTTCTGATTCACCCTCCTGACTTCACCTTCTCCTTCTCCTTCTTCTACTTCTTCTGATTCACCCTCCTGACTTCACCTTCTCCTTCTCCTTCTTCTACTTCTTCTGCTTCACCCTCCAGACGTCACCTTCTCCTTCTCCTTCTTCTACTTCTTCTGATTCACGCTCCAGACTTCACCTTCTCCTTCTCCTTCTTCTGCTTCTTCTGATTCACCCTCCAGACTTCACCTTCTCCTTCTCCTTATTCTGCTTCTTCTGATTCACCCTCCAGGCTTCACCTTCTCCTTCTCCTTCTTCTGCTTCTTCTGATTCACCCTCCAGACTTCATCTTCTCCTTCTCCTTCTTCTGCTTCTTCTGATTCACCCTCCAGACTTCACCTTCTCCTTCTCCTTCTTCTACTTCTTCTGATTCACCCTCCAGACTTCATCTTCTCCTTCTCCTTCTTCTGCTTCTTCTGATTCACCCTCCAGACTTCACCTTCTCCTTCTCCTTCTTCTGCTTCTTCTGATTCACCCTCGAGACTTCACCTTCTCCTTCTCCTTCTTCTACTTCTTCTGATTCATCCTCCAGACTTCACCTTCTCCTTCTCCTTCTTCTACTTCTTCTGATTCACCCTCCAGACTTCACCTTCTCCTTCTCCTTCTTCAACTTCTTCTGATTCACCCGCCTGACTTCACCTTCTCCTTCTCCTTCTTCTGCTTCTTCTGCTTCACCCTCCAGACTTCATCTTCTCCTTCTCCTTCTTCAGCTTCTTCTGCTTCACCCTCCAGACTTCACCTTCTCCTTTTCCTTCTTCTGCTTCTTCTGCTTCACCCTCCTGACTTCACCTCCTCCTTCTCCTTCTTCTACTTCTTCTGATTCACCCTCCAGACTTCACCTTCTCCTTCTCCTTCTTCTGCTTCTTCTGCTTCACCCTCCAGACTTCACCTTCTCCTTCTCCTTCTTCTGCTTCTTCTGCTACGCCCTCCAGACTTCACCTTCTCCTTCTCCTTCTTCTGCTTCTTCTGCTTCACCCTCCAGACTTCACCTTCTCCTCCTCCTTCTTCTCTTCTTCTGCTTCACCCTCCTGACTTCACCTTCTCCTTCTCCTTATTCTGCTTCTTCTGATTCACCCTCCAGACTTCACCTTCTCCTTCTCCTTCTTCTGCTTCTTCTGATTCACCCTCCAGACTTCACCTTCTCCTTCTCCTTCTTCTGCTTCTTCTCATTCACCCTCCAGACGTCACCTTCTCCTTCTCCTTCTTCTACTTCTTCTGATTCACCCTCCAGACTTCACCTTCTCCTTCTCCTTCTTCTGATTCTTCTGATTCACCCTCCAGACTTCACCATCTCCTTCTCCTTCTTCTGCTTCTTCTGATTCACCCTCCAGACTTCACCTTCTCCTTCTCCTTCTTCTACTTCTTCTGATTCACCCTCCAGACTTCACCTTCTCCTTCTCCTTCTTCTACTTCTTCTGATTCACCCTCCAGTCTTCACCTTCTCCTTCTCCTTCTTCTGCTTCTTCTGCTTCACCCTCCAGACTTCATCTTCTCCTTCTCTTTCTTCTGCTTCTTCTGATTCACCCTCCAGACTTCACCTTCTCCTTCTCCTTCTTCTGATTCTTCTGATTCACCCTCCAGACTTCACCTTCTCCTTCTCCTTCTTCTGCTTCTTCTGATTCACCCTCCTGACTTCACCTCCATCTCCTTCTTCTACTTCTTCTGATTCACCCTCCTGACTTCACCTTCTCCTTCTCCTTTATCTACTTCTTCTGCTTCACCCTCCAGACTTCAGCTTCTCCTTCTTCTACTTCTTCTGATTCACCCTCCAGACTTCACCTTCTCCTTCTCCTTCTTCTGCTTCTTCTGATTCAGCCTCCAGACTTCACCTTCTCCTTCTCCTTATTCTGCTTCTTCTGATTCACCCTCCAGACTTCACCTTCTCCTTCTCCTTCTTCTGCTTCTTCTGATTCACCCTCCAGACTTCACCTTCTCCTTCTCCTTCTTCTGCTTCTTCTGATTCACCCTCCAGACTTCACCTTCTCCTTCTCCTTCTTCTACTTCTTCTGATTCACCCTCCAGACTTCATCTTCTCCTTCTCCTTCTTCTGCTTCTTCTGCTTCACCCTCCAGACTTCACCTTCTCCTTCTCCTTTTCTGCTTCTTCTGCTTCACCCTCCTGACTTCACCTTCTCCTTCTCCTTCTTCTACTTCTTCTGATTCACCCTCCAGACTTCACCTTCTCCTTCTCCTTCTTCTGCTTCTTCTGCTTCACCTTCCAGACTTCACCTTCTCCTTCTCCTTCTTCTGCTTCATCTGCTGCGCCCTCCAGACTTAACCTTCTCCTTCTCCTTCTTCTGCTTCTTCTGCTTCACCCTCCTGACTTCACCTTCTCCTTCTCCTTCTTCTACTTCTTCTGCTTCACCCCCCTGACTTCACCTTCTCCTTCTCCTTCTTCTGCTTCTTCTGATTCACCCTCCTAACTTCACCTTCTCCTTCTCCTTCTTCTGCTTCTTCTGATTCACCCTCCTGACTTCACCTTCTCCTTCTCCTTCTTCTGATTCTTCTGATTCACCCTCCAGACTTCACCTTCTCCTTCTCCTTCTTCTGCTTCTTCTGATTCACCCTCCTGACTTCACCTTCTCCTTCTCCTTCTTCTACTTCTTCTGATTCACCCTCCTGACTTCACCTTCTCCTTCTCCTTCTTCTACTTCTTCTGCTTCACCCTCCAGACTTCACCTTCTCCTTCTCCTTCTTCTGCTTCTTCTGATTCACCCTCCGGACTTCACCTTCTCCTTCTCCTTCTTCTGCTTCTTCTGATTCACCCTCCAGACTTCACCTTCTCCTTCTCCTTATTCTGCTTCTTCTGATTCACCCTCCAGACTTCACCTTCTCCTTCTCCTTCTTCTGCTTCTTCTGATTCACCCTCCAGACTTCACCTTCACCTTCTCCTTCTTCTGCTTCTTCTGCTTCACCCTCCTGACTTCACCTTCTCCTTCTCCTTCTTCTACTTCTTCTGATTCACCCTCCAGACTTCACCTTCTCCTTCTTCTGCTTCTTCTGCTTCACCCTCCAGACCTCACCTTCTCCTTCTCCTTCTTCTGCTTCTTCTGCTGCGCCCTCCAGACTTCACCTTCTCCTTCTCCTTCTTCTGCTTCTTCTGCTTCACCTTCCTGACTTCACCTTCTACTTCTCCTTCTTCTACTTCTTCTGCTTCACCCCCCTGACTTCACCTTCTCCTTCTCCTTCTTCTGCTTCTTCTGATTCACCCTCCTGACTTCACCTTCTCCTTCTCCTTCTTCTGATTCTTCTGATTCAACCTCCAGACTTCACCTTCTCCTTCTCCTTCTTCTGCTTCTTCTGCTTCACCCTCCTGACTTCACCTTCTCCTTCTCCTTCTTCTACTTCTTCTGCTTCACCGCCCTGACTTCACCTTCTCCTTCTCCTTCTTCTGCTTCTTCTGATTCACCCTCCTGACTTCACCTTCTCCTTCTCCTTCTTCTGATACTTCTGATTCAATCTCCAGACTTCACCTTCTCCTTCTCCTTCTTCTGCTTCTTCTGATTCACCCTCCTGACTTCACCTTCTCCTTCTCCTTCTTCTACTTCTTCTGATTCACCCTCCTGACTTCACCTTCTCCTTCTCCTTCTTCTACTTCTTCTGCTTCACCCTCCAGACATCACCTTCTCCTTCTCCTTCTTCTACTTCTTCTGATTCACGCTCCAGACTTCACCTTCTCCTTCTCCTTCTTCTGCTTCTTCTGATTCACACTCCAGACTTCACCTTCTCCTTCTCCTTATTCTGCTTCTTCTGATTCACCCTCCAGACTTCACCTTCTCCTTCTCCTTCTTCTGCTTCTTCTGATTCACCCTCCAGACTTCACCTTCTCCTTCTCCTTCTTCTACTTCTTCTGATTCACCCTCCAGACTTCATCTTCTCCTTCTCCTTCTTCTGCTTCTTCTGATTCACCCTCCAGACTTCATCTTCTCCTTCTCCTTCTTCAGCTTCTTCTGCTTCACCCTCCAGACTTCACCATCTCCTTCTCCTTCTTCTGCTTCTTCTGCTTCACCCTCCTGACTTCACCTCCTCCTTCTCCTTCTTCTACTTCTTCTGTTTCACCCTCCAGACTTCACCTTCTCCTTCTCCTTCTTCTGCTTCTTCTGCTTCACCCTCCAGACTTCACCTTCTCCTTCTCCTTCTTCTGCTTCTTCTGCTACGCCCTCCAGACTTCACCTTCTCCTTCTCCTTCTTCTGCTTCTTCTGCTTCACCCTCCAGACTTCACCTTCTCCTCCTCCTTCTTCTCTTCTTCTGCTTCACCCTCCTGACTTCACCTTCTCCTTCTCCTTATTCTGCTTCTTCTGATTCACCCTCCAGACTTCACCTTCTCCTTCTCCTTCTTCTGCTTCTTCTGATTCACCCTCCAGACTTCACCTTCTCCTTCTCCTTCTTCTGCTTCTTCTCATTCACCCTCCAGACTTCACCTTCTCCTTCTCCTTGTTCTACTTCTTCTGATTCACCCTCCAGACTTCACCTTCTCCTTCTCCTTCTTCTGATTCTTCTGATTCACCCTCCAGACTTCACCATCTCCTTCTCCTTCTTCTGCTTCTTCTGATTCACCCTCCAGACTTCACCTTCTCCTTCTCCTTCTTCTACTTCTTCTGATTCACCCTCCAGACTTCACCTTCTCCTTCTCCTTCTTCTACTTCTTCTGATTCACCCTCCAGTCTTCACCTTCTCCTTCTCCTTCTTCTGCTTCTTCTGCTTCACCCTCCAGACTTCACCTTCTCCTTCTCTTTCTTCTGCTTCTTCTGATTCACCCTCCAGACTTCACCTTCTCCTTCTCCTTCTTCTGATTCTTCTGATTCACCCTCCAGACTTCACCTTCTCCTTCTCCTTCTTCTGCTTCTTCTGATTCACCCTCCTGACTTCACCTCCGTCTCCTTCTTCTACTTCTTCTGATTCACCCTCCTGACTTCACCTTCTCCTTCTCCTTTATCTACTTCTTCTGCTTCACCCTCCAGACTTCAGCTTCTCCTTCTTCTACTTCTTCTGATTCACCCTCCAGACTTCACCTTCTCCTTCTCCTTCTTCTGCTTCTTCTGATTCAGCCTCCAGACTTCACCTTCTCCTTCTCCTTATTCTGCTTCTTCTGATTCACCCTCCAGACTTCACCTTCTCCTTCTCCTTCTTCTGCTTCTTCTGATTCACCCTCCAGACTTCACCTTCTCCTTCTCCTTCTTCTGCTTCTTCTGATTCACCCTCCAGACTTCACCTTCTCCTTCTCCTTCTTCTACTTCTTCTGATTCACCCTCCAGACTTCATCTTCTCCTTCTCCTTCTTCTGCTTCTTCTGCTTCACCCTCCAGACTTCACCTTCTCCTTCTCCTTTTCTGCTTCTTCTGCTTCACCCTCCTGACTTCACCTTCTCCTTCTCCTTCTTCTACTTCTTCTGATTCACCCTCCAGACTTCACCTTCTCCTTCTCCTTCTTCTGCTTCTTCTGCTTCACCCTCCGGACTTCACCTTCTCCTTCTCCTTCTTCTGCTTCTTCTGCTGCGCCCTCCAGACTTAACCTTCTCCTTCTCCTTCTTCTGCTTCTTCTGCTTCACCCTCCTGACTTCACCTTCTCCTTCTCCTTCTTCTACTTCTTCTGCTTCACCCCCCTGACTTCACCTTCTCCTTCTCCTTCTTCTGCTTCTTCTGATTCACCCTCCTAACTTCACCTTCTCCTTCTCCTTCTTCTGCTTCTTCTGATTCACCCTCCTGACTTCACCTTCTCCTTCTCCTTCTTCTGATTCTTCTGATTCACCCTCCAGACTTCACCTTCTCCTTCTCCTTCTTCTGCTTCTTCTGATTCACCCTCCTGACTTCACCTTCTCCTTCTCCTTCTTCTACTTCTTCTGATTCACCCTCCTGACTTCACCTTCTCCTTCTCCTTCTTCTACTTCTTCTGCTTCACCCTCCAGACTTCACCTTCTCCTTCTCCTTCTTCTGCTTCTTCTGATTCACCCTCCGGACTTCACCTTCTCCTTCTCCTTCTTCTGCTTCTTCTGATTCACCCTCCAGACTTCACCTACTCCTTCTCCTTATTCTGCTTCTTCTGATTCACCCTCCAGACTTCACCTTCTCCTTCTCCTTCTTCTGCTTCTTCTGATTCACCCTCCAGACTTCACCTTCTCCTTCTCCTTCTTCTGCTTCTTCTGCTTCACCCTCCTGACTTCACCTTCTCCTTCTCCTTCTTCTACTTCTTCTGATTCACCCTCCAGACTTCACCTTCTCCTTCTTCTGCTTCTTCTGCTTCACCCTCCAGACTTCACCTTCTCCTTCTCCTTCTTCTGCTTCTTCTGCTGCGCCCTCCAGACTTCACCTTCTCCTTCTCCTTCTTCTGCTTCTTCTGCTTCACCTTCCTGACTTCACCTTCTACTTCTCCTTCTTCTACTTCTTCTGCTTCACCCCCCTGACTTCACCTTCTCCTTCTCCTTCTTCTGCTTCTTTTGATTCACCCTCCTGACTTCACCTTCTCCTTCTCCTTCTTCTGATTCTTCTGATTCAACCTCCAGACTTCACCTTCTCCTTCTCCTTCTTCTGCTTCTTCTGCTTCACCCTCCTGACTTCACCTTCTCCTTCTCCTTCTTCTACTTCTTCTGCTTCACCGCCCTGACTTCACCTTCTCCTTCTCCTTCTTCTGCTTCTTCTGATTCACCCTCCTGACTTCACCTTCTCCTTCTCCTTCTTCTGATACTTCTGATTCAATCTCCAGATTTCACCTTCGCCTTCTCCTTCTTCTGCTTCTTCTGATTCACCCTCCTGACTTCACCTTCTCCTTCTCCTTCTTCTACTTCTTCTGATTCACCCTCCTGACTTCACCTTCTCCTTCTCCTTCTTCTACTTCTTCTGCTTCACCCTCCAGACATCACCTTCTCCTTCTCCTTCTTCTACTTCTTCTGATTCACGCTCCAGACTTCACCTTCTCCTTCTTCTGCTTCTTCTAATTCACCCTCCAGACTTAACCTTCTCCTTCTCCTTATTCTGCTTCTTCTGATTCACCCTCCAGGCTTCACCTTCTCCTTCTCCTTCTTCTGCTTCTTCTGATTCACCCTCCAGACTTCACCTTCTCCTTCTCCTTCTTCTGCTTCTTCTGATTCACCCTCCAGACTTCACCTTCTCCTTCTCCTTCTTCTACTTCTTCTGATTCACCCTCCAGACTTCATCTTCTCCTTCTCCTTCTTCTGCTTCTTCTGATTCACCCTCCAGACTTCACCTTCTCCTTCTCCTTCTTCTGCTTCTTCTGATTCACCCTCGAGACTTCACCTTCTCCTTCTCCTTCTTCTACTTCTTCTGATTCACCCTCCAGACTTCACCTTCTCCTTCTCCTTCTTCTACTTCTTCTGATTCACCCTCCAGACTTCACCTTCTCCTTCTCCTTCTTCAACTTCTTCTGATTCACCCTCCTGACTTCACCTTCTCCTTCTCCTTCTTCTGCTTCTTCTGCTTCACCCTCCAGACTTCATCTTCTCCTTCTCCTTCTTCAGCTTCTTCTGCTTCACCCTCCAGACTTCACCTTCTCCTTCTCCTTCTTCTGCTTCTTCTGCTTCACCCTCCTGACTTCACCTCCTCCTTCTCCTTCTTCTACTTCTTCTGATTCACCCTCCAGACTTCACCTTCTCCTTCTCCTTCTTCTGCTTCTTCTGCTTCACCCTCCAGACTTCACCTTCTCCTTCTCCTTATTCTGCTTCTTCTGCTACGCCCTCCAGACTTCACCTTCTCCTTCTCCTTCTTCTGCTTCTTCTTATTCACCCTTCAGACTTTACCTTCTCCTTCTCCTTCTTCTGCTTCTTCTGATTCACCCTCCAGACTTCGCCTTCTCCTTCTCCTTCTTCTACTTCTTCTGATTTACCCTCCAGACTTCACCTTCTCCTTCTCCTTCTTCTACTTCTTCTGATTCACCCTCCAGTCTTCACCTTCTCCTTCTCCTTCTTCTGCTTCTTCTGATTCACCCTCCAGACTTCACCTTCTCCTTCTCCTTCTTCTGCTTCTTCTGATTCACCCTCCAGACTTCACCTTCTCCTTCTCCTTTTTCTGCTTCTTCTGATTCACCCTCCAGTCTTCACCTTCTCCTTCTCCTTCGTCTACTTCTTCTGATGCACCCTCCAGACTACACCTTCTCCTTCTCCATCTTCTACTTCTTCTGATTCACCCTCCAGACTTCACCTGCTCCTTCTCCTTCTTCTGCTTCTTCTGATTCACCCTCCAGACTTCACCTTCTCCTTCTCCTTCTTCTACTTCTTCTGATTCACCCTCCAGACTTCACCTTCTCCTTCTCCTTCTTCAACTTCTTCTGATTCACCCTTCAGACTTCATCTTCTCCTTCTCCTTCTTCTACTTCTTCTGATTCACCCTCCAGACATCACCTTCTCCTTCTCCTTCTTCTACTTCTTCTGATTCACCCTCCAGACTTCACCTTCTCCTTCTCCTTCTTCTGCTTCTTCTGATTCACCCTCCAGTCTTCACTTTCTCCTTCTCCTTCGTCTACTTCTTCTGATGCACCCTCCAGACTACACCTTCTCCTTCTCCATCTTCTACTTCTTCTGATTCACCCTCCAGACTTCACCTTCTCCTTCTCCTTCTTCTGCTTCTTCTGATTCACCCTCCAGACTACACCTTCTCCTTCTCCATCTTCTACTTCTTCTGATTCACCCTCCAGACTTCACCTTCTCCTTCTCCTTCTTCTGCTTCTTCTGATTCACCCTCCAGACTTCACCTTCTCCTTCTCCTTCTTCTACTTCTTCTGATTCACACTCCAGACTTCACCTTCTCCTTCTCCTTCTTCGACTTCTTCTGATTCACCCTCCATACTTCATCTTCTCCTTCTCCTTCTTCTACTTCTTCTGCTTCTCCCTCCAGACATCACCTTCTCCTTCTCCTTCTTCTGCTTCTTCTGATTCACCCTCCAGACTTCACCTTCTCCTTCTCCTTCTTCTGCTTCTTCTGCTTCACCCTCCTGACTTCACCTTCTCCTTCTCCTTCTTCTAATTATTCTGCTTCACCCTCCAGACTTCACCTTCTCCTTCTCCTTCTTCTGCTTCTTCTGCTTCACCCTCCTGACTTCACCTTCTCCTTCTCCTTCTTCTCCTTCTTCTGATTCACCCTCCAGACTTCACCTTCTCCTTCTCCTTCTTCTGCTTCTTCTGCTTCACCCTCCAGACTTCACCTTCTCCTTCTCCTTCTTCTGCTTCTTCTGCTGCGCACTCCAGACTTCACCTTCTCCTTCTCCTTCTTCTGCTTCTTCTGCTTCACCCTCCTGACTTCACCTTCTCGTTCTCCTTCTTCTACTTCTTCTGCTTCACCCCCCTGACTTCACCTTCTCCTTCTCCTTCTTCTGCTTCTTCTGATTCACCTTCCTAACTTCACCTTCTCCTTCTCCTTCTTCTGCTTCTTCTGATTCACCCTCCTGACTTCACCTTCTCCTTCTCCTTCTCCTGAATCTTCTGATTCACCCTCCAGACTTCACATTCTCCTTCTCCTTCTTCTGCTTCTTCTGATTCACCCTCCTGACTTCACCTTCTCCTTCTCCTTCTTCTACTTCTTCTGATTCACCCTCCTGACTTCACCATCTCCTTCTCCTTCTTCTACTTCTTCTGATTCACCCTCCAGACTTCACGTTCTCCTTCTCCTTCTTCTACTTCTTCTGATTCACCCTCCAGACTTCACCTTCTCCTTCTCCTTCTTCTGCTTCTTCTGATTCCCCCTCCAGACTTCACCTTCTCCTTCTTCTTATTCTGCTTCTTCTGATTCACCCTCCAGACTTCACCTTCTCCTTCTCCTTCTTCTGCTTCTTCTGATTCACCCTCCAGACTTCACCTTCTCCTTCTCCTTCTTCTGCTTCTTCTGATTCACCCTCCAGACTTCACCTTCTCCTTCTCCTTCTTCTGCTTCTTCTGATTCACCCTCCAGACTTCACCTTCTCCTTCTCCTTCTTCTACTTCTTCTGATTCACCCTCCAGACTTCACCTTCTCCTTCTCCTTCTTCTACTTCTTCTGATTCACCCTCCAGACTTCACATTCTCCTTCTCGTTCTTCTACTTCTTCTGCTTCTCCCTCCAGACTTCACCTTCTCCTTCTCCTTCTTCTGCTTCTTCTGATTCACCCTGCAGACTTCACCTTCTCCTTCTCCTTCTTCTGCTTCTTCTGCTTCACCCTCCTGACTTCACCTTCTCCTTCTCCTTCTTCTACTTCTTCTGATTCACCCTCCAGACTTCACCTTCTCCTTCTCCTTCTTCTGCTTCTTCTGCTTCACCCTCCAGACTTCACCTTCTCCTTCTCCTTCTTCTGCTTCTTCTGCTACGCCCTCCAGACTTCACCTTCTCCTTCTCCTTCTTCTGCTTCTTCTGCTTCACCCTCCAGACTTCACCTTCTCCTTCTCCTTCTTCTGCTTCTTCTGCTTCACCCTCCAGACCTCACCTTCTCCTTCTCCTTCTTCTACTTCTTCTGATTCACCCTCCAGACCTCACCATCTCCTTCTCCTTCTTCTACTTCTTCTGATTCACCCTCCAGACTTCACCTTCTCCTTCTCCTTCTTCTGCTTCTTCTGATTCACCCTCCAGACTTCGCCTTCTCCTTCTCCTTCTTGTACTTCTTCTGATTTACCCTCCAGACTTCACCTTCTCCTTCTCCTTCTTCTACTTCTTCTGATTCACCCTCCAGTCTTCACCTTCTCCTTCTCCTTCTTCTGCTTCTTCTGATTCACCCTCCAGACTTCACCTTCTCCTTCTCCTTCTTCTGCATCTTCTGATTCACCCTCCAGACTTCACCTTCTCCTTCTCCTTCTTCTGCTTCTTCTGATTCACCCTCCAGACTTCTCCTTCTCCTTCTCCTTCTTCTACTTCTTCTGATTCGCCCTCCAGACTTCACCTCCTCCTTCTCCTTCTTCTGCTTCTTCTGATTTACCCTCCAGACTTCACCTTCTCCTTCTCCTTCGTCTACTTCTTCTGATTAACCCTCCAGACTACACCTTCTCCTTCTCCATCTTCTACTTCTTCTGATTCACCCTCCAGACTTCACCTTCTCCTTCTCCTTCTTCTGCTTCTTCTGATTCACCCTCCAGAGTTCACCTTCTCCTTCTCCTTATTCTGCTTCTTCTGATTCACCTCCAGACTTCACCTTCTCCTTCTCCTTCTTCTGCTTCTTCTGCTTCACCCTCCAGACTTCACCTTCTCCTTCTCCTTCTTCTGCTTCTTCTGCTTCACCCTCCTGACTTCACCTTCTCCTTCTCCTTCTTCTACTTATTCTGCTTCACCCTCCAGACTTCACCTTCTCCTTCTCCTTCTTCTGCTTCTTCTGCTTCACCCTCCTGACTTCACCTTCTCCTTCTCCTTCTTCTACTTCTTCTGATTCACCCTCCAGACTTCACCTTCTCCTTCTCCTTCTTCTGCTTCTTCTGCTTCACCCTCCAGACTTCACCTTCTCCTTCTCCTTCTTCTGCTTCTTCTGCTGCGCACTCCAGACTTCACCTTCTCCTTCTCCTTCTTCTGCTTCTTCTGATTCACCTTCCTAACTTCACCTTCTCCTTCTCCTTCTTCTGCTTCTTCTGATTCACCCTCCAGACTTCACATTCTCCTTCTCGTTCTTCTACTTCTTCTGCTTCTCCCTCCAGACTTCACCTTCTCCTTCTCCTTCTTCTGCTTCTTCTGATTCACCCTCCAGACTTCTCCTTCTCCTTCTCCTTCTTCTACTTCTTCTGATTCACCCTCCAGACCTCACCTTCTCCTTCTCCTTCTTCTACTTAATCTGATTCTCCCTCCAGACTTCACCTTCTCCTCCTCCTTCTTCTACTTCTTCTGATTCACCCTCCTGACTTCACCTTCTCCTTCTCCTTCTTCTGCTTCTTCTGCTTCACCCTCCAGACTTCACCTTCTCCTTCTCCTTCTTCTGCTTCTTCTGCTTCACCCTCCAGACTTCACCTTCTCCTTCTCCTTCTTCTGCTTCTTCTGCTTCACCCTCCTGACTTCACCTTCTCCTTCTCCTTCTTCTACTTCTTCTGATTCACCCTCCAGACTTCACCTTCTCCTTCTCCTTCTTCTGCTTCTTCTGCTTCACCCTCCAGACTTCACCTTCTCCTTCTCCTTCTTCTGCTTCTTCTGCTACGCCCTCCAGACTTCACCTTCTCCTTCTCCTTCTTCTGCTTCTTCTGCTTCACCCTCCAGACTTCACCTTCTCCTTCTCCTTCTTCTGCTTCTTCTGCTTCACCCTCCTGACTTCACCTTCTCCTTCTCCTTCTTCTACTTCTTCTGATTCACCCTCCAGACTTCACCTTCTCCTTCTCCTTCTTCTGCTTCTTCTGCTTCACCCTCCAGACTTCACCTTCTCCTTCTCCTTCTTCTGCTTCTTCTGCTGCGCCCTCCAGACTTCACCTTCTCCTTCTCCTTCTTCTGCTTCTTCTGCTTCACCCTCCTGACTTCACCTTCTCCTTCTCCTTCTTCTCCTTCTTCTGCTTCACCCCCCTGACTTCACCTTCTCCTTCTCCTTCTTCTGCTTCTTCTGATTCACCCTCCTAACTTCACCTTCTCCTTCTCCTTCTTCTGCTTGTTCTGATTCACCCTCCTGACTTCACCTTCTGCTTCTCCTTCTTGTGATTCTTCTGATTCACCCTCCAGACTTCACCTTCTCCTTCTCCTTCTTCTGCTTCTTCTGATTCACCCTCCTGACTTCACCTTCTCCTTCTCCTTCTTCTACTTCTTCTGCTTCACCCTCCAGACTTCACCTTCTCCTTCTCCTTCTTCTACTTCTTCTGATTCACCCTCCAGACTTCACCTTCTCCTTCTCCTTATTCTGCTTCTTCTGATTCACCCTCCAGACTTCACCTTCTCCTTCTCCTTCTTCTGCTTCTTCTGATTCACCCTCCAGACTTCACCTTCTCATTCTCCTTCTTCTGCTTCTTCTGATTCACCCTCCAGACTTCACCTTCTCCTTCTCCTTCTTCTGCTTCTTCTGATTCACCCTCCAGACTTCACCTTCTCATTCTCCTTCTTCTGCTTCTTCTGATTCACCCTCCAGACTTCACCTTCTCCTTCTCCTTCTTCTGCTTCTTCTGATTCACCCTCCTGACTTCACCTTCTCCTTCTCCTTCTTCTCCTTCTTCTGATTCAGCCTCCTGACTTCACCTTCTCCTTCTCCTTCTTCTACTTCTTCTGCTTCACCCTCCAGACTTCACCTTCTCCTTCTCCTTCTTCTACTTCTTCTGATTCACCCTCCAGACTTCACCTTCTCCTTCTCCTTCTTCTGCTTCTTCTGATTCACCCTCCAGACTTCACCTTCTCCTTCTTCTTATTCTGCTTCTTCTGATTCACCCTCCAGACTTCACCTTCTCCTTCTCCTTCTTATGCTTCTTCTGATTCACCCTCCAGACTTCACTTTCTCCTTCTCCTTCTTCTCCTTCTTCTGATTCACCCTCCAGACTTCACCTTCTCCTTCTCCTTCTTCTACTTCTTCGGAGTCACCCTCCAGACTTCACCTTCTCCTTCTCCTTCTTCTGATTCTTCTGATTCTCCCTCCAGACTTCACCTTCTCCTTCTCCTTCTTCTGCTTCTTTTGATTCACCCTCCAGACTTCACCTTCTCCTTCTCCTTCTTCTGCTTCTTTTGATTCACCCTCCAGACTTCAACTTCTCCTTCTCCTTCTTCTACTTCTTCTGATTCACCCTCCAGACTTCACCTTCTCCTTCTCCTTCTTCTGCTTCTTCTGCTTCACCCTCCAGACTTCACCTTCTCCTTCTCCTTCTTCTGCTTCTTCGGCTGCGCCCTCCAGACTTCACCTTCTCCTTCTCCTTCTTCTGCTTCTTCTGCTTCACCCTCCTGACTTCACCTTCTCCTTCTCCTTCTTCTCCTTCTTCTGCTTCACCCCCCTGACTTCACCTTCTCCTTCTCCTTCTTCTGCTTCTTCTGATTCACCCTCCTAACTTCACCTTCTCCTTCTCCTTCTTCTGCTTGTTCTGATTCACCCTCCTGACTTCACCTTCTGCTTCTCCTTCTTGTGATTCTTCTGATTCACCCTCCAGACTTCACCTTCTCCTTCTCCTTCTTCTGCTTCTTCTGATTCACCCTCCTGACTTCACCTTCTCCTTCTCCTTCTTCTACTTCTTCTGCTTCACCCTCCAGACTTCACCTTCTCCTTCTCCTTCTTCTACTTCTTCTGATTCACCCTCCAGACTTCACCTTCTCCTTCTCCTTATTCTGCTTCTTCTGATTCACCCTCCAGACTTCACCTTCTCCTTCTCCTTCTTCTGCTTCTTCTGATTCACCCTCCAGACTTCACCTTCTCATTCTCCTTCTTCTGCTTCTTCTGATTCACCCTCCAGACTTCACCTTCTCCTTCTCCTTCTTCTGCTTCTTCTGATTCACCCTCCAGACTTCACCTTCTCATTCTCCTTCTTCTGCTTCTTCTGATTCACCCTCCAGACTTCACCTTCTCCTTCTCCTTCTTCTACTTCTTCTGAGTCACCCTCCAGACTTCACCTTCTCCTTCTCCTTCTTCTGATTCTTCTGATTCACCCTCCAGACTTCACCTTCTCCTTCTCCTTCTTCTGCTTCTTCTGATTCACCCTCCAGACTTCACCTTCTCCTTCTCCTTCTTCTACTTCTTCTGATTCAACCTCCAGACTTCACCTTCTCCTTCTCCTTCTTCTACTTCTTCTGATTCACCCTCCAGTCTTCACCATCTCCTTCTCCTTCTTCTGCTTCTTCTGCTTCACCCTCCAGACTTCACCTTCTCCTTCTCTTTCTTCTGCTTCTTCTGATTCACCCTCCAGACTTCACCTTCTCCTTCTCCTTCTTCTACTTCTTCTGATTCGCCCTCCAGACTTCACCTTCTCCTTCTTCTGATTCTTCTGATTCACCCTCCAGACTTCACCATCTCCTTCTCCTTCTTCTGCTTCTTCTGATTCACCCTCCAGACTTCACCTTCTCCTTCTCCTTCTTCTACTTCTTCTGATTCACCCTCCAGACTTCACCTTCTCCTTCTCCTTCTTCTACTTCTTCTGATACACCCTGCAGTCTTCACCTTCTCCTTCTCCTTCTTCTGCTTCTTCTGCTTCACCCTCCAGACTTCACCTTCTCCTTCTCTTTCTTCTGCTTCTCCTGATTCACCCCCAGACTTCACCTTCTCCTTCTCCTTCTTCTGATTCTTCTGGTTCACCCTCCAGACTTCACCTTCTCCTTCTCCTTCTTCTGCTTCTTCTGATTCACCCTCCTGACTTCACCTCCGTCTCCTTCTTCGACTTCTTCTGATTCACCCTCCTGACTTCACCTTCTCCTTCTCCTTCTTCTACTTCTTCTGCTTCACCCTCCAGACTTCAGCTTCTCCTTCATCTACTTCTTCTGATTCACCCTCCAGACTTCACCTTCTCCTTCTCCTTCTTCTGCTTCTTCTGATTCAGCCTCCAGACTTCACCTTCTCCTTCGCCTTATTCTGCTTCTTCTGATTCACCCTCCAGACTTCACCTTCTCCTCCTCCTTCTTCTGCTTCTTCTGATTCACCCTCCAGACTTCACCTTCTCCTTCTCCTTCTTCTGCTTCTTCTGATTCACCCTCCAGACTTCACCTTCTCCTTCTCCTTCTTCTACTTCTTCTGATTCACCCTCCAGACTTCATCTTCTCCTTCTCCTTCTTCTGCTTCTTCTGATTCACCCTCCAGACTTCATCTTCTCCTTCTCCTTCTTCTGCTTCTTCTGATTCACCCTCCAGACTTCACCTTCTCCTTCTCCTTCTTCTACTTCTTCTGATTCACCCTCCAGACTTCACCTTCTCCTTCTCCTTCTTCTGCTTCTTCTGATTCACCCTCCAGACTTCACCTTCTCCTTCTCCTTCTTCTGCTTCTTCTGATTCACACTTCAGACTTCACCTTCTCCTTCTCCTTCTTCTGCTTCTTTTGATTCACCGTCCAGACCTCACCTTCTCCTTCTCCTTCTTCTACTTCTTCTGATTCACCCTCCAGACTTCATCTTCTCCTTCTCCTTCTTCTGCTTCTTCTTATTCACCCTTCAGACTTCACCTTCTCCTTCTCCTTCTTCTGCTTCTTCTGATTCACCCTCCAGACTTCGCCTTCTCCTTCTCCTTCTTCTACTTCTTCTGATTTACCCTCCAGACTTCACCTTCTCCTTCTCCTTCTTCTACTTCTTCTGATTCACCCTCCAGTCTTCACCTTCTCCTTCTCCTTCTTCTGCTTCTTCTGATTCACCCTCCAGACTTCACCTTCTCCTTCTCCTTCTTCTGCTTCTTCTGATTCACCCTCCAGACTTCACCTTCTCCTTCTCCTTCTTCTGCTTCTTCTGATTCACCCTCCAGACATCACCTTCTCCTTCTCCTTCTTCTACTTCTTCTGATTCACCCTCCAGACTTCACCTTCTCCTTCTCCTTCTTCTGCTTCTTCTGATTCACCCTCCAGTCTTCACCTTCTCCTTCTCCTTCGTCTACTTCTTCTGATGCACCCTCCAGACTACACCTTCTCCTTCTCCATCTTCTACTTCTTCTGATTCACCCCCCAGACTTCACCTTCTCCTTCTCCTTCTTCTGCTTCTTCTGAATCACCCTCCAGACTTCACCTTCTCCTTCTCCTTCTTCTACTTCTTCTGATTCACCCTCCAGACTTCACCTTCTCCTTCTCCTTCTTCGACTTCTTCTGATTCACCCTCCAGACTTCATCTTCTCCTTCTCCTTCTTCTACTTCTTCTGATTCACCCTCCAGACATCACCTTCTCCTTCTCCTTCTTCTACTTCTTCTGATTCACCCTCCAGACTTCACCTTCTCCTTCTCCTTCTTCGGCTTCTTCTGATTCACCCTCCAGTCTTCACCTTCTCCTTCTCCTTCGTCTACTTCTTCTGATGCACCCTCCAGACTACACCTTCTCCTTCTCCATCTTCTACTTCTTCTGATTCACCCTCCAGACTTCACCTTCTCCTTCTCCTTCTTCTGCTTCTTCTGATTCACCCTCCAGACTACACCTTCTCCTTCTCCATCTTCTACTTCTTCTGATTCACCCTCCAGACTTCACCTTCTCCTTCTCCTTCTTCTGCTTCTTCTGATTCACCCTCCAGACTTCACCTTCTCCTTCTCCTTCTTCTACTTCTTCTGATTCACACTCCAGACTTCACCTTCTCCTTCTCCTTCTTCGACTTCTTCTGATTCACCCTCCATACTTCATCTTCTCCTTCTCCTTCTTCTACTTCTTCTGCTTCTCCCTCCAGACATCACCTTCTCCTTCTCCTTCTTCTGCTTCTTCTGATTCACCCTCCAGACTTCACCTTCTCCTTCTCCTTCTTCTGCTTCTTCTGCTTCACCCTCCTGACTTCACCTTCTCCTTCTCCTTCTTCTAATTATTCTGCTTCACCCTCCAGACTTCACCTTCTCCTTCTCCTTCTTCTGCTTCTTCTGCTTCACCCTCCTGACTTCACCTTCTCCTTCTCCTTCTTCTCCTTCTTCTGATTCACCCTCCAGACTTCACCTTCTCCTTCTCCTTCTTCTGCTTCTTCTGCTTCACCCTCCAGACTTCACCTTCTCCTTCTCCTTCTTCTGCTTCTTCTGCTGCGCACTCCAGACTTCACCTTCTCCTTCTCCTTCTTCTGCTTCTTCTGCTTCACCCTCCTGACTTCACCTTCTCCTTCTCCTTCTTCTACTTCTTCTGCTTCACCCCCCTGACTTCACCTTCTCCTTCTCCTTCTTCTGCTTCTTCTGATTCACCTTCCTAACTTCACCTTCTCCTTCTCCTTCTTCTGCTTCTTCTGATTCACCCTCCTGACTTCACCTTCTCCTTCTCCTTCTCCTGAATCTTCTGATTCACCCTCCAGACTTCACCTTCTCCTTCTCCTTCTTCTGCTTCTTCTGATTCACCCTCCTGACTTCACCTTCTCCTTCTCCTTCTTCTACTTCTTCTGATTCACCCTCCTGACTTCACCTTCTCCTTCTCCTTCTTCTACTTCTTCTGATTCACCCTCCAGACTTCATGTTCTCCTTCTCCTTCTTCTACTTCTTCTGATTCACCCTCCAGACTTCACCTTCTCCTTCTCCTTCTTCTGCTTCTTCTGATTCACGCTCCAGACTTCACCTTCTCCTTCTTCTTATTCTGCTTCTTCTGATTCACCCTCCAGACTTCACCTTCTCCTTCTCCTTCTTCTGCTTCTTCTGATTCACCCTCCAGACTTCACCTTCTCCTTCTCCTTCTTCTGCTTCTTCTGATTCACCCTCCAGACTTCACCTTCTCCTTCTCCTTCTTCTGCTTCTTCTGATTCACCCTCCAGACTTCACCTTCTCCTTCTCCTTCTTCTACTTCTTCTGATTCACCCTCCAGACTTCACCTTCTCCTTCTCCTTCTTCTACTTCTTCTGATTCACCCTCCAGACTTCACATTCTCCTTCTCGTTCTTCTACTTCTTCTGCTTCTCCCTCCAGACTTCACCTTCTCCTTCTCCTTCTTCTTAGCTTCTTCTGATTCACCCTCCAGACTTCTCCTTCTCCTTCTTCTACTTCTTCTGATTCACCCTCCAGACTTCACCTTCTCCTTCTCCTTCTTCTGCTTCTTCTGCTTCACCCTCCACCTCACCTTCTCCTTCTCCTTCTTCTACTTCTTCTGATTCACCCTCCTGACTTCACCTTCTCCTTCTCCTTCTTCTGCTTCTTCTGCTTCACCCTCCAGACTTCACCTTCTCCTTCTCCTTCTTCTGCTTATTCTGCTTCACCCTCCAGACTTCACCTTCTCCTTCTCCTTCTTCTGCTTCTTCTGCTTCACCCTCCTGACTTCACCTTCTCCTTCTCCTTCTTCTACTTCTTCTGATTCACCCTCCAGACTTCACCTTCTCCTTCTCCTTCTTCTGCTTCTTCTGCTTCACCCTCCAGACTTCACCTTCTCCTTCTCCTTCTTCTGCTTCTTCTGCTACGCCCTCCAGACTTCACCTTCTCCTTCTCCTTCTTCTGCTTCTTCTGCTTCACCCTCCAGACTTCACCTTCTCCTTCTCCTTCTTCTGCTTCTTCTGCTTCACCCTCCAGACCTCACCTTCTCCTTCTCCTTCTTCTACTTCTTCTGATTCACCCTCCAGACCTCACCATCTCCTTCTCCTTCTTCTACTTCTTCTGATTCACCCTCCAGACTTCACCTTCTCCTTCTCCTTCTTCTGCTTCTTCTGATTCACCCTCCAGACTTCGCCTTCTCCTTCTCCTTCTTGTACTTCTTCTGATTTACCCTCCAGACTTCACCTTCTCCTTCTCCTTCTTCTACTTCTTCTGATTCACCCTCCAGTCTTCACCTTCTCCTTCTCCTTCTTCTGCTTCTTCTGATTCACCCTCCAGACTTCACCTTCTCCTTCTCCTTCTTCTGCATCTTCTGATTCACCCTCCAGACTTCACCTTCTCCTTCTCCTTCTTCTGCTTCTTCTGATTCACCCTCCAGACTTCTCCTTCTCCTTCTCCTTCTTCTACTTCTTCTGATTCACCCTCCAGACTTCACCTTCTCCTTCTCCTTCTTCTGCTTCTTCTGATTCACCCTCCAGACTTCACCTTCTCCTTCTCCTTCGTCTACTTCTTCTGATTCACCCTCCAGACTACACCTTCTCCTTCTCCATCTTCTACTTCTTCTGATTCACCCTCCAGACTTCACCTTCTCCTTCTCCTTCTTCTGCTTCTTCTGATTCACCCTCCAGACTTCACCTTCTCCTTCTCCTTATTCTGCTTCTTCTGATTCACCTCCAGACTTCACCTTCTCCTTCTCCTTCTTCTGCTTCTTCTGCTTCACCCTCCAGACTTCACCTTCTCCTTCTCCTTCTTCTGCTTCTTCTGCTTCACCCTCCTGACTTCACCTTCTCCTTCTCCTTCTTCTACTTATTCTGCTTCACCCTCCAGACTTCACCTTCTCCTTCTCCTTCTTCTGCTTCTTCTGCTTCACCCTCCTGACTTCACCTTCTCCTTCTCCTTCTTCTACTTCTTCTGATTCACCCTCCAGACTTCACCTTCTCCTTCTCCTTCTTCTGCTTCTTCTGCTTCACCCTCCAGACTTCACCTTCTCCTTCTCCTTCTTCTGCTTCTTCTGCTGCGCACTCCAGACTTCACCTTCTCCTTCTCCTTCTTCTGCTTCTTCTGCTTCACCCTCCTGACTTCACCTTCTCCTTCTCCTTCTTCTACTTCTTCTGCTTCACCCCCCTGACTTCACCTTCTCCTTCTCCTTCTTCTGCTTCTTCTGATTCACCTTCCTAACTTCACCTTCTCCTTCTCCTTCTTCTGCTTCTTCTGATTCACCCTCCTGACTTCACCTTCTCCTTCTCCTTCTCCTGAATCTTCTGATTCACCCTCCAGACTTCACCTTCTCCTTCTCCTTCTTCTGCTTCTTCTGATTCACCCTCCTGACTTCAACTTCTCCTTCTCCTTCTTCTACTTCTTCTGATTCACCCTCCAGACTTCACGTTCTCCTTCTCCTTCTTCTACTTCTTCTGATTCACCCTCCAGACTTCACCTTCACCTTCTCCTTCTTCTGCTTCTTCTGATTCACCCTCCAGACTTCACCTTCTCCTTCTTCTTATTCTGCTTCTTCTGATTCACCCTCCAGACTTCACCTTCTCCTTCTCCTTCTTCTGCTTCTTCTGATTCACCCTCCAGACTTCACCTTCTCCTTCTCCTTCTTCTGCTTCTTCTGATTCACCCTCCAGACTTCACCTTCTCCTTCTCCTTCTTCTGCTTCTTCTGATTCACCCTCCAGACTTCACCTTCTCCTTCTCCTTCTTCTGCTTCTTCTGATTCACCCTCCAGACTTCACCTTCTCCTTCTCCTTCTTCTGCTTCTTCTGATTCACCCTCCAGACTTCACCTTCTCCTTCTCCTTCTTCTACTTCTTCTGATTCACCCTCCAGACTTCACCTTCTCCTTCTCCTTCTTCTACTTCTTCTGATTCACCCTCCAGACTTCACATTCTCCTTCTCGTTCTTCTACTTCTTCTGCTTCTCCCTCCAGACTTCACCTTCTCCTTCTCCTTCTTCTGCTTCTTCTGATTCACCCTCCAGACTTCTCCTTCTCCTTCTTCTACTTCTTCTGATTCACCCTCCAGACTTCACCTTCTCCTTCTCCTTCTTCTACTTCTTCTGATTCTCCCTCCAGACTTCACCTTCTCCTTCTCCTTCTTCTACTTCTTCTGAATCACCCTCCTGACTTCACCTTCTCCTTCTCCTTCTTCTGCTTCTTCTGCTTCACCCTCCAGACTTCACCTTCTCCTTCTCCTTCTTCTGCTTATTCTGCTTCACCCTCCAGACTTCACCTTCTCCTTCTCCTTCTTCTGCTTCTTCTGCTTCACCCTCCTGACTTCACCTTCTCCTTCTCCTTCTTCTACTTCTTCTGATTCACCCTCCAGACTTCACCTTCTCCTTCTCCTTCTTCTGCTTCTTCTGCTTCACCCTCCAGACTTCACCTTCTCCTTCTCCTTCTTCTGCTTCTTCTGCTACGCCCTCCAGACTTCACCTTCTCCTTCTCCTTCTTCTGCTTCTTCTGCTTCACCCTCCAGACTTCACCTTCTCCTTCTCCTTCTTCTGCTTCTTCTGCTTCACCCTCCAGACCTCACCTTCTCCTTCTCCTTCTTCTACTTCTTCTGATTCACCCTCCAGACCTCACCATCTCCTTCTCCTTCTTCTACTTCTTCTGATTCACCCTCCAGACTTCACCTTCTCCTTCTCCTTCTTCTGCTTCTTCTGAATAACCCTCCAGACTTCGCCTTCTCCTTCTCCTTCTTGTACTTCTTCTGATTTACCCTCCAGACTTCACCTTCTCCTTCTCCTTCTTCTACTTCTTCTGATTCACCCTCCAGTCTTCACCTTCTCCTTCTCCTTCTTCTGCTTCTTCTGATTCACCCTCCAGACTTCACCTTCTCCTTCTCCTTCTTCTGCATCTTCTGATTCACCCTCCAGACTTCACCTTCTCCTTCTCCTTCTTCTGCTTCTTCTGATTCACCCTCCAGACTTCTCCTTCTCCTTCTCCTTCTTCTACTTCTTCTGATTCACCCTCCAGACTTCACCTTCTCCTTCTCCTTCTTCTGCTTCTTCTGATTCACCCTCCAGACTTCACCTTCTCCTTCTCCTTCGTCTACTTCTTCTGATTCACCCTCCAGACTACACCTTCTCCTTCTCCATCTTCTACTTCTTCTGATTCACCCTCCAGACTTCACCTTCTCCTTCTCCTTCTTCTGCTTCTTCTGATTCACCCTCCAGACTTCACCTTCTCCTTCTCCTTATTCTGCTTCTTCTGATTCACCTCCAGACTTCACCTTCTCCTTCTCCTTCTTCTGCTTCTTCTGCTTCACCCTCCAGACTTCACCTTCTCCTTCTCCTTCTTCTGCTTCTTCTGCTTCACCCTCCTGACTTCACCTTCTCCTTCTCCTTCTTCTACTTATTCTGCTTCACCCTCCAGACTTCACCTTCTCCTTCTCCTTCTTCTGCTTCTTCTGCTTCACCCTCCTGACTTCACCTTCTCCTTCTCCTTCTTCTACTTCTTCTGATTCACCCTCCAGACTTCACCTTCTCCTTCTCCTTCTTCTGCTTCTTCTGCTTCACCCTCCAGACTTCACCTTCTCCTTCTCCTTCTTCTGCTTCTTCTGCTGCGCACTCCAGACTTCACCTTCTCCTTCTCCTTCTTCTGCTTCTTCTGCTTCACCCTCCTGACTTCACCTTCTCCTTCTCCTTCTTCTACTTCTTCTGCTTCACCCCCCTGACTTCACCTTCTCCTTCTCCTTCTTCTGCTTCTTCTGATTCACCTTCCTAACTTCACCTTCTCCTTCTCCTTCTTCTGCTTCTTCTGATTCACCCTCCTGACTTCACCTTCTCCTTCTCCTTCTCCTGAATCTTCTGATTCACCCTCCAGACTTCACCTTCTCCTTCTCCTTCTTCTGCTTCTTCTGATTCACCCTCCTGACTTCAACTTCTCCTTCTCCTTCTTCTACTTCTTCTGATTCACCCTCCAGACTTCACGTTCTCCTTCTCCTTCTTCTACTTCTTCTGATTCACCCTCCAGACTTCACCTTCACCTTCTCCTTCTTCTGCTTCTTCTGATTCACCCTCCAGACTTCACCTTCTCCTTCTTCTTATTCTGCTTCTTCTGATTCACCCTCCAGACTTCACCTTCTCCTTCTCCTTCTTCTGCTTCTTCTGATTCACCCTCCAGACTTCACCTTCTCCTTCTCCTTCTTCTGCTTCTTCTGATTCACCCTCCAGACTTCACCTTCTCCTTCTCCTTCTTCTGCTTCTTCTGATTCACCCTCCAGACTTCACCTTCTCCTTCTCCTTCTTCTACTTCTTCTGATTCACCCTCCAGACTTCACCTTCTCCTTCTCCTTCTTCTACTTCTTCTGATTCACCCTCCAGACTTCACATTCTCCTTCTCGTTCTTCTACTTCTTCTGCTTCTCCCTCCAGACTTCACCTTCTCCTTCTCCTTCTTCTGCTTCTTCTGATTCACCCTCCAGACTTCTCCTTCTCCTTCTTCTACTTCTTCTGATTCACCCTCCAGACTTCACCTTCTCCTTCTCCTTCTTCTACTTCTTCTGATTCTCCCTCCAGACCTCACCTTCTCCTTCTCCTTCTTCTACTTCTTCTGATTCACCCTCCTGACTTCACCTTCTCCTTCTCCTTCTTCTGCTTCTTCTGCTTCACCCTCCAGACTTCACCTTCTCCTTCTCCTTCTTCTGCTTATTCTGCTTCACCCTCCAGACTTCACCTTCTCCTTCTCCTTCTTCTGCTTCTTCTGCTTCACCCTCCTGACTTCACCTTCTCCTTCTCCTTCTTCTACTTCTTCTGATTCACCCTCCAGACTTCACCTTCTCCTTCTCCTTCTTCTGCTTCTTCTGCTTCACCCTCCAGACTTCACCTTCTCCTTCTCCTTCTTCTGCTTCTTCTGCTACGCCCTCCAGACTTCACCTTCTCCTTCTCCTTCTTCTGCTTCTTCTGCTTCACCCTCCAGACTTCACCTTCTCCTTCTCCTTCTTCTGCTTCTTCTGCTTCACCCTCCAGACCTCACCTTCTCCTTCTCCTTCTTCTACTTCTTCTGATTCACCCTCCAGACCTCACCATCTCCTTCTCCTTCTTCTACTTCTTCTGATTCACCCTCCAGACTTCACCTTCTCCTTCTCCTTCTTCTGCTTCTTCTGATTCACCCTCCAGACTTCGCCTTCTCCTTCTCCTTCTTGTACTTCTTCTGATTTACCCTCCAGACTTCACCTTCTCCTTCTCCTTCTTCTACTTCTTCTGATTCACCCTCCAGTCTTCACCTTCTCCTTCTCCTTCTTCTGCTTCTTCTGATTCACCCTCCAGACTTCACCTTCTCCTTCTCCTTCTTCTGCATCTTCTGAGTCACCCTCCAGACTTCACCTTCTCCTTCTCCTTATTCTGCTTCTTCTGATTCACCCTCCAGACTTCTCCTTCTCCTTCTCCTTCTTCTACTTCTTCTGATTCACCCTCCAGACTTCACCTTCTCCTTCTCCTTCTTCTGCTTCTTCTGATTCACCCTCCAGACTTCACCTTCTCCTTCTCCTTCGTCTACTTCTTCTGATTCACCCTCCAGACTACACCTTCTCCTTCTCCATCTTCTACTTCTTCTGATTCACCCTCCAGACTTCACCTTCTCCTTCTCCTTCTTCTGCTTCTTCTGATTCACCCTCCAGACTTCACCTTCTCCTTCTCCTTATTCTGCTTCTTCTGATTCACCTCCAGACTTCACCTTCTCCTTCTCCTTCTTCTGCTTCTTCTGCTTCACCCTCCAGACTTCACCTTCTCCTTCTCCTTCTTCTGCTTCTTCTGCTTCACCCTCCTGACTTCACCTTCTCCTTCTCCTTCTTCTACTTATTCTGCTTCACCCTCCAGACTTCACCTTCTCCTTCTCCTTCTTCTGCTTCTTCTGCTTCACCCTCCTGACTTCACCTTCTCCTTCTCCTTCTTCTACTTCTTCTGATTCACCCTCCAGACTTCACCTTCTCCTTCTCCTTCTTCTGCTTCTTCTGCTTCACCCTCCAGACTTCACCTTCTCCTTCTCCTTCTTCTGCTTCTTCTGCTGCGCACTCCAGACTTCACCTTCTCCTTCTCCTTCTTCTGCTTCTTCTGCTTCACCCTCCTGACTTCACCTTCTCCTTCTCCTTCTTCTACTTCTTCTGCTTCACCCCCCTGACTTCACCTTCTCCTTCTCCTTCTTCTGCTTCTTCTGATTCACCTTCCTAACTTCACCTTCTCCTTCTCCTTCTTCTGCTTCTTCTGATTCACCCTCCTGACTTCACCTTCTCCTTCTCCTTCTCCTGAATCTTCTGATTCACCCTCCAGACTTCACCTTCTCCTTCTCCTTCTTCTGCTTCTTCTGATTCACCCTCCTGACTTCAACTTCTCCTTCTCCTTCTTCTACTTCTTCTGATTCACCCTCCTGACTTCACCTTCCCCTTCTCCTTCTTCTACTTCTTCTGCTTCACCCTCCAGACTTCACCTTCTCCTTCTCCTTCTTCTACTTCTTCTGATTCACCCTCCAGACTTCACCTTCTCCTTCTCCTTCTTCTGCTTCTTCTGATTCACCCTCCAGACTTCACCTTCTCCTTCTTCTTATTCTGCTTCTTCTGATTCACCCTCCAGACTTCACCTTCTCCTTCTCCTTCTTCTGCTTCTTCTGATTCACCCTCCAGACTTCACCTTCTCCTTCTCCTTCTTCTGCTTCTTCTGATTCACCCTCCAGACTTAACCTTCTCCTTCTCCTTCTTCTGCTTCTTCTGATTCACCCTCCAGACTTCACCATCTCCTTCTCCTTCTTCTACTTCTTCTGATTCACCCTCCAGACTTCACCTTCTCCTTCTCCTTCTTCTACTTCTTCTGATTCACCCTCCAGACTTCACATTCTCCTTCTCGTTCTTCTACTTCTTCTGCTTCTCCCTCCAGACTTCACCTTCTCCTTCTCCTTCTTCTGCTTCTTCTGATTCACCCTCCAGACTTCTCCTTCTCCTTCTCCTTCTTCTACTTCTTCTGATTCACCCTCCAGACTTCACCTTCTCCTTCTCCTTCTTCTGCTTCTTCTGATTCACCCTCCAGACTTCACCTTCTCCTTCTTCTTATTCTGCTTCTTCTGATTCACCCTCCAGACTTCACCTTCTCCTTCTCCTTCTTCTGCTTCTTCTGATTCACCCTCCAGACTTCACCTTCTCCTTCTCCTTCTTCTGCTTCTTCTGATTCACCCTCCAGACTTCTCCTTCTCCTTCTCCTTCTTCTACTTCTTCTGATTCACCCTCCAGACCTCACCATCTCCTTCTCCTTCTTCTACTTCTTCTGATTCACCCTCCAGACTTCACCTTCTCCTTCTCCTTCTTCTGCTTCTTCTGATTCACCCTCCAGACTTCGCCTTCTCCTTCTCCTTCTTGTACTTCTTCTGATTTACCCTCCAGACTTCACCTTCTCCTTCTCCTTCTTCTACTTCTTCTGATTCACCCTCCAGTCTTCACCTTCTCCTTCTCCTTCTTCTGCTTCTTCTGATTCACCCTCCAGACTTCACCTTCTCCTTCTCCTTCTTCTGCATCTTCTGATTCACCCTCCAGACTTCACCTTCTCCTTCTCCTTATTCTGCTTCTTCTGATTCACCCTCCAGACTTCTCCTTCTCCTTCTCCTTCTTCTACTTCTTCTGATTCACCCTCCAGACTTCACCTTCTCCTTCTCCTTCTTCTGCTTCTTCTGATTCACCCTCCAGACTTCACCTTCTCCTTCTCCTTCGTCTACTTCTTCTGATTCACCCTCCAGACTACACCTTCTCCTTCTCCATCTTCTACTTCTTCTGATTCACCCTCCAGACTTCACCTTCTCCTTCTCCTTCTTCTGCTTCTTCTGATTCACCCTCCAGACTTCACCTTCTCCTTGTCCTTATTCTGCTTCTTCTGATTCACCCTCCAGACTTCACCTTCTCCTTCTCCTTCTTCTGCTTCTTCTGATTCACCCTCCAGACTTCACCTTCTCCTTCTCCTTCTTCTGCTTCTTCTGCTTCACCCTCCAGACTTCACCTTCTCCTTCTCCTTCTTCTGCTTCTTCTGCTTCACCCTCCTGACTTCACCTTCTCCTTCTCCTTCTTCTACTTATTCTGCTTCACCCTCCAGACTTCACCTTCTCCTTCTCCTTCTTCTGCTTCTTCTGCTTCACCCTCCTGACTTCACCTTCTCCTTCTCCTTCTTCTACTTCTTCTGATTCACCCTCCAGACTTCACCTTCTCCTTCTCCTTCTTCTGCTTCTTCTGCTTCACCCTCCAGACTTCACCTTCTCCTTCTCCTTCTTCTGCTTCTTCTGCTGCGCACTCCAGACTTCACCTTCTCCTTCTCCTTCTTCTGCTTCTTCTGCTTCACCCTCCTGACTTCACCTTCTCCTTCTCCTTCTTCTACTTCTTCTGCTTCACCCCCCTGACTTCACCTTCTCCTTCTCCTTCTTCTGCTTCTTCTGATTCACCTTCCTAACTTCACCTTCTCCTTCTCCTTCTTCTGCTTCTTCTGATTCACCCTCCTGACTTCACCTTCTCCTTCTCCTTCTCCTGAATCTTCTGATTCACCCTCCAGACTTCACCTTCTCCTTCTCCTTCTTCTGCTTCTTCTGATTCACCCTCCTGACTTCAACTTCTCCTTCTCCTTCTTCTACTTCTTCTGATTCACCCTCCTGACTTCACCTTCCCCTTCTCCTTCTTCTACTTCTTCTGCTTCACCCTCCAGACTTCACCTTCTCCTTCTCCTTCTTCTACTTCTTCTGATTCACCCTCCAGACTTCACCTTCTCCTTCTCCTTCTTCTGCTTCTTCTGATTCACCCTCCAGACTTCACCTTCTCCTTCTTCTTATTCTGCTTCTTCTGATTCACCCTCCAGACTTCACCTTCTCCTTCTCCTTCTTCTGCTTCTTCTGATTCACCCTCCAGACTTCACCTTCTCCTTCTCCTTCTTCTGCTTCTTCTGATTCACCCTCCAGACTTAACCTTCTCCTTCTCCTTCTTCTGCTTCTTCTGATTCACCCTCCAGACTTCACCATCTCCTTCTCCTTCTTCTACTTCTTCTGATTCACCCTCCAGACTTCACCTTCTCCTTCTCCTTCTTCTACTTCTTCTGATTCACCCTCCAGACTTCACATTCTCCTTCTCGTTCTTCTACTTCTTCTGCTTCTCCCTCCAGACTTCACCTTCTCCTTCTCCTTCTTCTGCTTCTTCTGATTCACCCTCCAGACTTCTCCTTCTCCTTCTCCTTCTTCTACTTCTTCTGATTCACCCTCCAGACTTCACCTTCTCCTACTCCTTCTTCTACTTAATCTGATTCTCCCTCCAGACTTCACCTTCTCCTCCTCCTTCTTCTACTTCTTCTGATTCACCCTCCTGACTTCACCTTCTCCTTCTCCTTCTTCTGCTTCTTCTGCTTCACCCTCCAGACTTCACCTTCTCCTTCTCCTTCTTCTGCTTCTTCTGCTTCACCCTCCAGACTTCACCTTCTCCTTCTCCTTCTTCTGCTTCTTCTACTTCACCCTCCTGACTTCACCTTCTCCTTCTCCTTCTTCTACTTCTTCTGATTCACCCTCCAGACTTCACCTTCTCCTTCTCCTTCTTCTGCTTCTTCTGCTTCACCCTCCAGACTTCACCTTCTCCTTCTCCTTCTTCTGCTTCTTCTGCTACGCCCTCCAGACTTCACCTTCTCCTTCTCCTTCTTCTGCTTCTTCTGCTTCACCCTCCAGACTTCACCTTCTCCTTCTCCTTCTTCTGCTTCTTCTGCTTCACCCTCCTGACTTCACCTTCTCCTTCTCCTTCTTCTACTTCTTCTGATTCACCCTCCAGACTTCACCTTCTCCTTCTCCTTCTTCTGCTTCTTCTGCTTCACCCTCCAGACTTCACCTTCTCCTTCTCCTTCTTCTGCTACGCCCTCCAGACTTCACCTTCTCCTTCTCCTTCTTCTGCTTCTTCTGCTTCACCCTCCAGACTTCACCTTCTCCTTCTCCTTCTTCTGCTTCTTCTGCTTCACCCTCCTGACTTCACCTTCTCCTTCTCCTTCTTCTACTTCTTCTGATTCACCCTCCAGACTTCACCTTCTCCTTCTCCTTCTTCTGCTTCTTCTGCCTCACCCTCCAGACTTCACCTTCTCCTTCTCCTTCTTCTGCTTCTTCTGCTTCACCCTCCTGACTTCACCTTCTCCTTCTCCTTCTTCTACTTCTTCTGCTTCACCCCCCTGACTCCGCCTTCTCCTTCTCCTTCTTCTGCTTCTTCTGATTCACCCTCCTAACTTCACCTTCTCCTTCTCCTTCTTCTGCTTCTTCTGATTCACCATCCTGACTTCACCTTCTCCTTCTCCTTCCTCTGATTCTTCGGATTCACCCTCCAGACTTCACCTTCTCCTTCTCCTTCTTCTGCTTCTTCTGATTCACCCTCCTGACTTCACCTTCTCCTTCTCCTTCTTCTCCTTCTTCTGATTCAGCCTCCTGACTTCACCTTCTCCTTCTCCTTCTTCTACTTCTTCTGCTTCACCCTCCAGACTTCACCTTCTCCTTCTCCTTCTTCTACTTCTTCTGATTCACCCTCCAGACTTCACCTTCTCCTTCTCCTTCTTCTGCTTCTTCTGATTCACCCTCCAGACTTCACCTTCTCCTTCTTCTTATTCTGCTTCTTCTGATTCACCCTCCAGACTTCACCTTCTCCTTCTCCTTCTTATGCTTCTTCTGATTCACCCTCCAGACTTCACTTTCTCCTTCTCCTTCTTCTCCTTCTTCTGATTCACCCTCCAGACTTCACCTTCTCCTTCTCCTTCTTCTACTTCTTCGGAGTCACCCTCCAGACTTCACCTTCTCCTTCTCCTTCTTCTGATTCTTCTGATTCACCCTCCAGACTTCACCTTCTCCTTCTCCTTCTTCTGCTTCTTTTGATTCACCCTCCAGACTTCACCTTCTCCTTCTCCTTCTTCTGCTTCTTTTGATTCACCCTCCAGACTTCAACTTCTCCTTCTCCTTCTTCTACTTCTTCTGATTCACCCTCCAGTCTTCACCTTCTCCTTCTCCTTCTTCTGCTTCTTCTGCTTCACCCTCCAGACTTCACCTTCTCCTTCTCTTTCTTGTGCTTCTGCTGATTCACCCTCCAGACTTCACCTTCTGCTTCTCCTTCTTCTGCTTCTTCTGCTTCACCCTCCAGACTTCACCTTCTCCTTCTCCTTCTTCTGCTTCTTCTGCTACGCCCTCCAGACTTCACCTTCTCCTTCTCCTTCTTCTGCTTCTTCTGCTTCACCCCCCAGACTTCACCTTCTCCTTCTCCTTCTTCTGCTTCTTCTGCTTCACCCTCCTGACTTCACCTTCTCCTTCTCCTTCTTCTACTTCTTCTGATTCACCCTCCAGACTTCACCTTCTCCTTCTCCTTCTTCTGCTTCTTCTGCTTCACCCTCCAGACTTCACCTTCTCCTTCTCCTTCTTCTGCTTCTTCTGCTGCGCCCTCCAGACTTCACCTTCTCCTTCTCCTTCTTCTGCTTCTTCTGCTTCACCCTCCTGACTTCACCTTCTCCTTCTCCTTCTTCTCCTTCTTCTGCTTCACCCCCCTGACTTCACCTTCTCCTTCTCCTTCTTCTGCTTCTTCTGATTCACCCTCCTGACTTCACCTTCTCCTTCTCCTTCTCCTGAATCTTCTGATTCACCCTCCAGACTTCACCTTCTCCTTCTCCTTCTTCTGCTTCTTCTGCTTCACCCTCCTGACTTCAACTTCTCCTTCTCCTTCTTCTACTTCTTCTGATTCACCCTCCAGACTTCACGTTCTCCTTCTCCTTCTTCTACTTCTTCTGATTCACCCTCCAGACTTCACCTTCTCCTTCTCCTTCTTCTGCTTCTTCTGATTCACCCTCCAGAATTCACCTTCTCCTTCTTCTTATTCTGCTTCTTCTGATTCACCCTCCAGACTTCACCTTCTCCTTCTCCTTCTTCTGCTTCTTCTGATTCACCCTCCAGACTTCACCTTCTCCTTCTCCTTCTTCTGCTTCTTCTGATTCACCCTCCAGACTTCACCTTCTCCTTCTCCTTCTTCTGCTTCTTCTGATTCACCCTCCAGACTTCACCTTCTCCTTCTCCTTCTTCTACTTCTTCTGATTCACCCTCCAGACTTCACCTTCTCCTTCTCCTTCTTCTACTTCTTCTGATTCACCCTCCAGACTTCACATTCTCCTTCTCGTTCTTCTACTTCTTCTGCTTCTCCCTCCAGACTTCACCTTCTCCTTCTCCTTCTTCTGCTTCTTCTGATTCACCCTCCAGACTTCTCCTTCTCCTTCTTCTACTTCTTCTGATTCACCCTCCAGACTTCACCTTCTCCTTCTCCTTCTTCTACTTCTTCTGATTCTCCCTCCAGACCTCACCTTCTCCTTCTCCTTCTTCTACTTCTTCTGATTCACCCTCCTGACTTCACCTTCTCCTTCTCCTTCTTCTGCTTCTTCTGCTTCACCCTCCAGACTTCACCTTCTCCTTCTCCTTCTTCTGCTTATTCTGCTTCACCCTCCAGACTTCACCTTCTCCTTCTCCTTCTTCTGCTTCTTCTGCTTCACCCTCCTGACTTCACCTTCTCCTTCTCCTTCTTCTACTTCTTCTGATTCACCCTCCAGACTTCACCTTCTCCTTCTCCTTCTTCTGCTTCTTCTGCTTCACCCTCCAGACTTCACCTTCTCCTTCTCCTTCTTCTGCTTCTTCTGCTACGCCCTCCAGACTTCACCTTCTCCTTCTCCTTCTTCTGCTTCTTCTGCTTCACCCTCCAGACTTCACCTTCTCCTTCTCCTTCTTCTGCTTCTTCTGCTTCACCCTCCAGACCTCACCTTCTCCTTCTCCTTCTTCTACTTCTTCTGATTCACCCTCCAGACCTCACCATCTCCTTCTCCTTCTTCTACTTCTTCTGATTCACCCTCCAGACTTCACCTTCTCCTTCTCCTTCTTCTGCTTCTTCTGATTCACCCTCCAGACTTCGCCTTCTCCTTCTCCTTCTTGTACTTCTTCTGATTTACCCTCCAGACTTCACCTTCTCCTTCTCCTTCTTCTACTTCTTCTGATTCACCCTCCAGTCTTCACCTTCTCCTTCTCCTTCTTCTGCTTCTTCTGATTCACCCTCCAGACTTCACCTTCTCCTTCTCCTTCTTCTGCATCTTCTGATTCACCCTCCAGACTTCACCTTCTCCTTCTCCTTCTTCTGCTTCTTCTGATTCACCCTCCAGACTTCTCCTTCTCCTTCTCCTTCTTCTACTTCTTCTGATTCACCCTCCAGAGACTTCACCTTCTCCTTCTCCTTCTTCTACTTCTTCTGATTCACCCTCCAGTCTTCACCTTCTCCTTCTCCTTCTTCTGCTTCTTCTGATTCACCCTCCAGACTTCACCTTCTCCTTCTCCTTCGTCTGTATCTTCTGATTCACCCTCCAGACTTCACCTTCTCCTTCTCCTTCTTCTGCTTCTTCTGATTCACCCTCAAAACTTCTCCTTCTCCTTCTCCTTCTTCTACTTCTTCTGATTCACCCTCCAGACTTCACCTTCTCCTTCTCCTTCTTCTGCTTCTTCTGATTCACCCTCCAGACTTCACCTTCTCCTTCTCCTTCGTCTACTTCTTCTGATTCACCCTCCAGACTACACCTTCTCCTTCTCCATCTTCTACTTCTTCTGATTCACCCTCCAGACTTCACCTTCTCCTTCTCCTTCTTCTGCTTCTTCTGATTCACCCTCCAGACTTCACCTTCTCCTTCTCCTTATTCTGCATCTTCTGATTCACCTCCAGACTTCACCTTCTCCTTCTCCTTCTTCTGCTTCTTCTGCTTCACCCTCCAGACTTCACCTTCTCCTTCTCCTTCTTCTGCTTCTTCTGCTTCACCCTCCTGACTTCACCTTCTCCTTCTCCTTCTTCTACTTATTCTGCTTCACCCTCCAGACTTCACCTTCTCCTTCTCCTTCTTCTGCTTCTTCTGCTTCACCCTCCTGACTTCACCTTCTCCTTCTCCTTCTTCTACTTCTTCTGATTCACCCTCCAGACTTCACCTTCTCCTTCTCCTTCTTCTGCTTCTTCTGCTTCACCCTCCAGACTTCACCTTCTCCTTCTCCTTCTTCTGCTTCTTCTGCTGCGCACTCCAGACTTCACCTTCTCCTTCTCCTTCTTCTGCTTCTTCTGCTTCACCCTCCTGACTTCACCTTCTCCTTCTCCTTCTTCTACTTCTTCTGCTTCACCCCCTGACTTCACCTTATCCTTCTCCTTCTTCTGCTTCTTCTGATTCACCTTCCTAACTTCACCTTCTCCTTCTCCTTCTTCTGCTTCTTCTGATTCACCCTCCTGACTTCACCTTCTCCTTCTCCTTCTCCTGAATCTTCTGATTCACCCTCCAGACTTCACCTTCTCCTTCTCCTTCTTCTGCTTCTTCTGATTCACCCTCCTGACTTCAACTTCTCCTTCTCCTTCTTCTACTTCTTCTGATTCACCCTCCTGACTTCACCTTCCCCTTCTCCTTCTTCTACTTCTTCTGCTTCACCCTCCAGACTTCACCTTCTCCTTCTCCTTCTTCTACTTCTTCTGATTCACCCTCCAGACTTCACCTTCTCCTTCTCCTTCTTCTGCTTCTTCTGATTCACCCTCCAGACTTCACCTTCTCCTTCTTCTTATTCTGCTTCTTCTGATTCACCCTCCAGACTTCACCTTCTCCTTCTCCTTCTTCTGCTTCTTCTGATTCACCCTCCAGACTTCACCTTCTCCTTCTCCTTCTTCTGCTTCTTCTGATTCACCCTCCAGACTTAACCTTCTCCTTCTCCTTCTTCTGCTTCTTCTGATTCACCCTCCAGACTTCACCTTCTCCTTCTCCTTCTTCTACTTCTTCTGATTCACCCTCCAGACTTCACCTTCTCCTTCTCCTTCTTCTACTTCTTCTGATTCACCCTCCAGACTTCACATTCTCCTTCTCGTTCTTCTACTTCTTCTGCTTCTCCCTCCAGACTTCACCTTCTCCTTCTCCTTCTTCTGCTTCTTCTGATTCACCCTCCAGACTTCTCCTTCTCCTTCTCCTTCTTCTACTTCTTCTGATTCACCCTCCAGACTTCACCTTCTCCTTCTCCTTCTTCTACTTAATCTGATTCTCCCTCCAGACTTCACCTTCTCCTCCTCCTTCTTCTACTTCTTCTGATTCACCCTCCTGACTTCACCTTCTCCTTCTCCTTCTTCTGCTTCTTCTGCTTCACCCTCCAGACTTCACCTTCTCCTTCTCCTTCTTCTGCTTCTTCTGCTTCACCCTCCAGACTTCACCTTCTCCTTCTCCTTCTTCTGCTACGCCCTCCAGACTTCACCTTCTCCTTCTCCTTCTTCTGCTTCTTCTGCTTCACCCTCCAGACTTCACCTTCTCCTTCTCCTTCTTCTGCTTCTTCTGCTTCACCCTCCTGACTTCACCTTCTCCTTCTCCTTCTTCTACTTCTCCTGATTCACCCTCCAGACTTCACCTTCTCCTTCTCCTTCTTCTGCTTCTTCTGCCTCACCCTCCAGACTTCACCTTCTCCTTCTCCTTCTTCTGCTTCTTCTGCTTCACCCTCCTGACTTCACCTTCTCCTTCTCCTTCTTCTACTTCTTCTGCTTCACCCCTCTGACTCCGCCTTCTCCTTCTCCTTCTTCTGCTTCTTCTGATTCACCCTCCTAACATCACCTTCTCCTTCTCCTTCTTCTGCTTCTTCTGATTCACCATCCTGACTTCACCTTCTCCTTCTCCTTCCTCTGATTCTTCGGATTCACCCTCCAGACTTCACCTTCTCCTTCTCCTTCTTCTGCTTCTTCTGATTCACCCTCCTGACTTCACCTTCTCCTTCTCCTTCTTCTCCTTCTTCTGATTCAGCCTCCTGACTTCACCTTCTCCTTCTCCTTCTTCTACTTCTTCTGCTTCACCCTCCAGACTTCACCTTCTCCTTCTCCTTCTTCTACTTCTTCTGATTCACCCTCCAGACTTCACCTTCTCCTTCTCCTTCTTCTGCTTCTTCTGATTCACCCTCCAGACTTCACCTTCTACTTCTTCTTATTCTGCTTCTTCTGATTCACCCTCCAGACTTCACCTTCTCCTTCTCCTTCTTATGCTTCTTCTGATTCACCCTCCAGACTTCACTTTCTCCTTCTCCTTCTTCTCCTTCTTCTGATTCACCCTCCAGACTTCACCTTCTCCTTCTCCTTCTTCTACTTCTTCGGAGTCACCCTCCAGACTTCACCTTCTCCTTCTCCTTCTTCTGATTCTTCTGATTCACCCTCCAGACTTCACCTTCTCCTTCTCCTTCTTCTGCTTCTTTTGATTCACCCTCCAGACTTCACCTTCTCCTTCTCCTTCTTCTGCTTCTTTTGATTCACCCTCCAGACTTCAACTTCTCCTTCTCCTTCTTCTACTTCTTCTGATTCACCCTCCAGTCTTCACCTTCTCCTTCTCCTTCTTCTGCTTCTTCTGCTTCACCCTCCAGACTTCACCTTCTCCTTCTCTTTCTTGTGCTTCTTCTGATTCACCCTCCAGACTTCACCTTCTGCTTCTCCTTCTTCTGCTTCTTCTGCTTCACCCTCCAGACTTCACCTTCTCCTTCTCCTTCTTCTGCTTCTTCTGCTACGCCCTCCAGACTTCACCTTCTCCTTCTCCTTCTTCTGCTTCTTCTGCTTCACCCCCCAGACTTCACCTTCTCCTTCTCCTTCTTCTGCTTCTTCTGCTTCACCCTCCTGACTTCACCTTCTCCTTCTCCTTCTTCTACTTCTTCTGATTCACCCTCCAGACTTCACCTTCTCCTTCTCCTTCTTCTGCTTCTTCTGCTTCACCCTCCAGACTTCACCTTCTCCTTCTCCTTCTTCTGCTTCTTCTGCTGCGCCCTCCAGACTTCACCTTCTCCTTCTCCTTCTTCTGCTTCTTCTGCTTGACCCTCCTGACTTCACCTTCTCCTTCTCCTTCTTCTCCTTCTTCTGCTTCACCCCCCTGACTTCACCTTCTCCTTCTCCTTCTTCTGCTTCTTCTGATTCACCCTCCTAACTTCACCTTCTCCTTCTCCTTCTTCTGCTTGTTCTGATTCACCCTCCTGACTTCACCTTCTGCTTCTCCTTCTTCTGATTCTTCTGATTCACCCTCCAGACTTCACCTTCTCCTTCTCCTTCTTCTGCTTCTTCTGATTCACCCTTCTGACTTCACCTTCTCCTTCTCCTTCTTCTACTTCTTCTGCTTCACCCTCCAGACTTCACCTTCTCCTTCTCCTTCTTCTACTTCTTCTGATTCACCCTCCAGACTTCACCTTCTCCTTCTCCTTCTTCTACTTCTTCTGATTCACCCTCCAGACTTCACCTTCTCCTTCTCCTTATTCTGCTTCTTCTGATTCACCCTCCAGACTTCACCTTCTCCTTCTCCTTCTCCTTCTTCTGCTTCTTCTGATTCACCCTCCAGACTTCACCTTCTCCTTCTCCTTCTTCTGCTTCTTCTGATTCACCCTCCAGACTTCACCTTCTCCTTCTCCTTCTTCTACTTCTTCTGAGTCACCCTCCAGACTTCACCTTCTCCTTCTCCTTCTTCTGATTCTTCTGATTCACCCTCCAGACTTCACCTTCTCCTTCTCCTTCTTCTGCTTCTTCTGATTCACCCTCCAGACTTCACCTTCTCCTTCTCCTTCTTCTACTTCTTCTGATTCAACCTCCAGACTTCACCTTCTCCTTCTCCTTCTTCTACTTCTTCTGATTCACCCTCCAGTCTTCACCATCTCCTTCTCCTTCTTCTGCTTCTTCTGATTCACCCTCCAGACTTCACCTTCTCCTTCTCCTTCTTCTGCTTCTTCTGATTCACCCTCCTGACTTCACCTTCTCCTTCTCCTTCTTCTACTTCTTCTAATTGACCCTCCTGACTTCACCTTCTCCTTCTCCTTCTTCTACTTCTTCTGCTTCTCCTTCCAGACATCACCTTCTCCTTCTCCTTCTTCTACTTCTTCTGATTCACGCTCCAGACTTCACCTTCTCCTTCTCCTTCTTCTGCTTCTTCTGATTCACCCTCCAGACTTCACCTTCTCCTTCTCCTTATTCTGCTTCTTCTGCTTCACCCTCCAGACTTCACCTTCTCCTTCTCCTTCTTCTGCTTCTTCTGCTTCACCCTCCTGACTTCACCTTCTCCTTCTCCTTCTTCTACTTCTTCTGATTCACCCTCCAGACTTCACCTTCTCCTTCTCCTTCTTCTGCTTCTTCTGCTTCACTCTCCAGACTTCACCTTCTCCTTCTCCTTCTTCTGCTTCTTCTGCTGCGCCCTCCAGACTTCACCTTCTCCTTCTCCTTCTTCTGCTTCTTCTGCTTCACCCTCCTGACTTCACCTTCTCCTTCTCCTTCTTCTACTTCTTCTGCTTCACCTCCCTGACTTCGCCTTCTCCTTCTCCTTCTTCTGCTTCTTCTGCTTCACCCTCCAGACTTCACCTTCTCCTTCTCCTTCTTCTGCTTCTTCTGCTTCACCCTCCAGACCTCACCTTCTCCTTCTCCTTCTTCTACTTCTTCTGATTCACCCTCCAGACCTCACCATCTCCTTCTCCTTCTTCTACTTCTTCTGATTCACCCTCCAGACTTCACCTTCTCCTTCTCCTTCTTCTGCTTCTTCTGATTCACCCTCCAGACTTCGCCTTCTCCTTCTCCTTCTTGTACTTCTTCTGATTTACCCTCCAGACTTCACCTTCTCCTTCTCCTTCTTCTACTTCTTCTGATTCACCCTCCAGTCTTCACCTTCTCCTTCTCCTTCTTCTGCTTCTTCTGATTCACCCTCCAGACTTCACCTTCTCCTTCTCCTTCGTCTGCATCTTCTGATTCACCCTCCAGACTTCACCTTCTCCTTCTCCTTCTTCTGCTTCTTCTGATTCACCCTCAAAACTTCTCCTTCTCCTTCTCCTTCTTCTACTTCTTCTGATTCACCCTCCAGACTTCACCTTCTCCTTCTCCTTCTTCTGCTTCTTCTGATTCACCCTCCAGACTTCACCTTCTCCTTCTCCTTCGTCTACTTCTTCTGCTTCACCTCCCTGACTTCGCCTTCTCCTTCTCCTTCTTCTGCTTCTTCTGCTTCACCCTCCAGACTTCACCTTCTCCTTCTCCTTATTCTGCATCTTCTGATTCACCTCCAGACTTCACCTTCTCCTTCTCCTTCTTCTGCTTCTTCTGCTTCACCCTCCAGACTTCACCTTCTCCTTCTCCTTCTTCTGCTTCTTCTGCTTCACCCTCCTGACTTCACCTTCTCCTTCTCCTTCTTCTACTTATTCTGCTTCACCCTCCAGACTTCACCTTCTCCTTCTCCTTCTTCTGCTTCTTCTGCTTCACCCTCCTGACTTCACCTTCTCCTTCTCCTTCTTCTACTTCTTCTGATTCACCCTCCAGACTTCACCTTCTCCTTCTCCTTCTTCTGCTTCTTCTGCTTCACCCTCCAGACTTCACCTTCTCCTTCTCCTTCTTCTGCTTCTTCTGCTGCGCACTCCAGACTTCACCTTCTCCTTCTCCTTCTTCTGCTTCTTCTGCTTCACCCTCCTGACTTCACCTTCTCCTTCTCCTTCTTCTACTTCTTCTGCTTCACCCCCTGACTTCACCTTCTCCTTCTCCTTCTTCTGCTTCTTCTGATTCACCTTCCTAACTTCACCTTCTCCTTCTCCTTCTTCTGCTTCTTCTGATTCACCCTCCTGACTTCACCTTCTCCTTCTCCTTCTCCTGAATCTTCTGATTCACCCTCCAGACTTCACCTTCTCCTTCTCCTTCTTCTGCTTCTTCTGATTCACCCTCCTGACTTCAACTTCTCCTTCTCCTTCTTCTACTTCTTCTGATTCACCCTCCTGACTTCACCTTCCCCTTCTCCTTCTTCTACTTCTTCTGCTTCACCCTCCAGACTTCACCTTCTCCTTCTCCTTCTTCTACTTCTTCTGATTCACCCTCCAGACTTCACCTTCTCCTTCTCCTTCTTCTGCTTCTTCTGATTCACCCTCCAGACTTCACCTTCTCCTTCTTCTTATTCTGCTTCTTCTGATTCACCCTCCAGACTTCACCTTCTCCTTCTCCTTCTTCTGCTTCTTCTGATTCACCCTCCAGACTTCACCTTCTCCTTCTCCTTCTTCTGCTTCTTCTGATTCACCCTCCAGACTTAACCTTCTCCTTCTCCTTCTTCTGCTTCTTCTGATTCACCCTCCAGACTTCACCTTCTCCTTCTCCTTCTTCTACTTCTTCTGATTCACCCTCCAGACTTCACCTTCTCCTTCTCCTTCTTCTACTTCTTCTGATTCACCCTCCAGACTTCACATTCTCCTTCTCGTTCTTCTACTTCTTCTGCTTCTCCCTCCAGACTTCACCTTCTCCTTCTCCTTCTTCTGCTTCTTCTGATTCACCCTCCAGACTTCTCCTTCTCCTTCTTCTTCTACTTCTTCTGATTCACCCTCCAGACTTCACCTTCTCCTTCTCCTTCTTCTACTTAATCTGATTCTCCCTCCAGACTTCACCTTCTCCTCCTCCTTCTTCTACTTCTTCTGATTCACCCTCCTGACTTCACCTTCTCCTTCTCCTTCTTCTGCTTCTTCTGCTTCACCCTCCAGACTTCACCTTCTCCTTCTCCTTCTTCTGCTTCTTCTGCTTCACCCTCCAGACTTCACCTTCTCCTTCTCCTTCTTCTGCTTCTTCTGCTTCACCCTCCTGACTTCACCTTCTCCTTCTCCTTCTTCTACTTCTTCTGATTCACCCTCCAGACTTCACCTTCTCCTTCTCCTTCTTCTGCTTCTTCTGCTTCACCCTCCAGACTTCACCTTCTCCTTCTCCTTCTTCTGCTTCTTCTGCTACGCCCTCCAGACTTCACCTTCTCCTTCTCCTTCTTCTGCTTCTTCTGCTTCACCCTCCAGACTTCACCTTCTCCTTCTCCTTCTTCTGCTTCTTCTGCTTCACCCTCCTGACTTCACCTTCTCCTTCTCCTTCTTCTACTTCTTCTGATTCACCCTCCAGACTTCACCTTCTCCTTCTCCTTCTTCTGCTTCTTCTGCTTCACCCTCCAGACTTTAACTTCTCGTTCTCCTTCTTCTGCTACGCCCTCCAGACTTCACCTTCTCCTTCTCCTTCTTCTGCTTCTTCTGCTTCACCCTCCAGACTTCACCTTCTCCTTCTCCTTCTTCTGCTTCTTCTGCTTCACCCTCCTGACTTCACCTTCTCCTTCTCCTTCTTCTACTTCTTCTGATTCACCCTCCAGACTTCACCTTCTCCTTCTCCTTCTTCTGCTTCTTCTGCCTCACCCTCCAGACTTCACCTTCTCCTTCTCCTTCTTCTGCTTCTTCTGTTGCGCCCTCCAGACTTCACCTTCTCCTTCTCCTTCTTCTGCTTCTTCTGCTTCACCCTCTTGACTTCACCTTCTCCTTCTCCTTCTTCTACTTCTTCTGCTTCACCCCCCTGACTTCGCCTTCTCCTTCTCCTTCTTCTGCTTCTTCTGATTCACCCTCCTAACTTCACCTTCTCCTTCTCCTTCTTCTGCTTCTTCTGATTCACCATCCTGACTTCACCTTCTCCTTCTCCTTCTTCTGATTCTTCGGATTCACCCTCCAGACTTCACCTTCTCCTTCTCCTTCTTCTGCTTCTTCTGATTCACCCTCCTGACTTCACCTTCTCCTTCTCCTTCTTCTCCTTCTTCTGATTCAGCCTCCTGACTTCACCTTCTCCTTCTCCTTCTTCTACTTCTTCTGCTTCACCCTCCAGACTTCACCTTCTCCTTCTCCTTCTTCTACTTCTTCTGATTCACCCTCCAGACTTCACCTTCTCCTTCTCCTTCTTCTGCTTCTTCTGATTCACCCTCCAGACTTCACCTTCTCCTTCTTCTTATTCTGCTTCTTCTGATTCACCCTCCAGACTTCACCTTCTCCTTCTCCTTCTTATGCTTCTTCTGATTCACCCTCCAGACTTCACTTTCTCCTTCTCCTTCTTCTCCTTCTTCTGATTCACCCTCCAGACTTCACCTTCTCCTTCTCCTTCTTCTACTTCTTCTGAGTCACCCTCCAGACTTCACCTTCTCCTTCTCCTTCTTCTGATTCTTCTGATTCACCCTCCAGACTTCACCTTCTCCTTCTCCTTCTTCTGCTTCTTTTGATTCACCCTCCAGACTTCACCTTCTCCTTCTCCTTCTTCTGCTTCTTTTGATTCACCCTCCAGACTTCAACTTCTCCTTCTCCTTCTTCTACTTCTTCTGATTCACCCTCCAGTCTTCACCTTCTCCTTCTCCTTCTTCTGCTTCTTCTGCTTCACCCTCCAGACTTCACCTTCTCCTTCTCTTTCTTGTGCTTCTTCTGATTCACCCTCCAGACTTCACCTTCTGCTTCTCCTTCTTCTGCTTCTTCTGCTTCACCCTCCAGACTTCACCTTCTCCTTCTCCTTCTTCTGCTTCTTCTGCTATGCCCTCCAGACTTCACCTTCTCCTTCTCCTTCTTCTGCTTCTTCTGCTTCACCCCCCAGACTTCACCTTCTCCTTCTCCTTCTTCTGCTTCTTCTGCTTCACCCTCCTGACTTCACCTTCTCCTTCTCCTTCTTCTACTTCTTCTGATTCACCCTCCAGACTTCACCTTCTCCTTCTCCTTCTTCTGCTTCTTCTGCTTCACCCTCCAGACATCACCTTCTCCTTCTCCTTCTTCTGCTTCTTCTGCTGCGCCCTCCAGACTTCACCTTCTCCTTCTCCTTCTTCTGCTTCTTCTGCTTCACCCTCCAGACTTCACCTTCTCCTTCTCCTTCTTCTGCTTCTTCTGCTTCACCCTCCTGACTTCACCTTCTCCTTCTCCTTCTTCTACTTCTTCTGATTCACCCTCCAGACTTCACCTTCTCCTTCTCCTTCTTCTGCTTCTTCTGCCTCACCCTCCAGACTTCACCTTCTCCTTCTCCTTCTTCTGCTTCTTCTGCTTCACCCTCCTGACTTCACCTTCTCCTTCTCCTTCTTCTACTTCTTCTGCTTCATCCCCCTGACTCCGCCTTCTCCTTCTCCTTCTTCTGCTTCTTCTGATTCACCCTCCTAACTTCACCTTCTCCTTCTCCTTCTTCTGCTTCTTCTGATTCACCATCCTGACTTCACCTTCTCCTTCTCCTTCCTCTGATTCTTCGGATTCACCCTCCAGACTTCACCTTCTCCTTCTCCTTCTTCTGCTTCTTCTGATTCACCCTCCTGACTTCACCTTCTCCTTCTCCTTCTTCTCCTTCTTCTGATTCAGCCTCCTGACTTCAACTTCTCCTTCTCCTTCTTCTACTTCTTCTGCTTCACCCTCCAAACTTCACCTTCTCCTTCTCCTTCTTCTACTTCTTCTGATTCACCCTCCAGACTTCACCTTCTCCTTCTCCTTCTTCTGCTTCTTCTGATTCACCCTCCAGACTTCACCTTCTCCTTCTTCTTATTCTGCTTCTTCTGATTCACCCTCCAGACTTCACCTTCTCCTTCTCCTTCTTATGCTTCTTCTGATTCACCCTCCAGACTTCACTTTCTCCTTCTCCTTCTTCTCCTTCTTCTGATTCACCCTCCAGACTTCACCTTCTCCTTCTCCTTCTTCTACTTCTTCGGAGTCACCCTCCAGACTTCACCTTCTCCTTCTCTTTCTTCTGCTTCTTCTGATTCACCCTCCAGGCTTCACCTTCTCCTTCTCCTTATTCTGCTTCTTCTGATTCACCCTCCAGACTTCACCTTCTCCTTCTCCTTCTTCTGCTTCTTCTGATTCACCCTCCAGACTTCACCTTCTCCTTCTCCTTCTTCTGCTTCTTCTGATTCACCCTCCAGACTTCACCTTCTCCTTCTCCTTCTTCTACTTCTTCTGAGTCACCCTCCAGACTTCACCTTCTCCTTCTCCTTCTTCTGATTCTTCTGATTCACCCTCCAGACTTCACCTTCTCCTTCTCCTTCTTCTGCTTCTTCTGATTCACCCTCCAGACTTCACCTTCTCCTTCTCCTTCTTCTACTTCTTCTGACTCAACCTCCAGACTTCACCTTCTCCTTCTCCTTCTACTACTTCTTCTGATTCACCCTCCAGTCTTCACCATCTCCTTCTCCTTCTTCTGCTTCTTCTGATTCACCCTCCAGACTTCACCTTCTCCTTCTCCTTCTTCTGCTTCTTCTGATTCACCCTCCTGACTTCACCTTCTCCTTCTCCTTCTTCTACTTCTTCTAATTGACCCTCCTGACTTCACCTTCTCCTTCTCCTTCTTCTACTTCTTCTGCTTCTCCTTCCAGACATCACCTTCTCCTTCTCCTTCTTCTACTTCTTCTGATTCACGCTCCAGACTTCACCTTCTCCTTCTCCTTCTTCTGCTTCTTCTGATTCACCCTCCAGACTTCACCTTCTCCTTCTCCTTATTCTGCTTCTTCTGCTTCACCCTCCAGACTTCACCTTCTCCTTCTCCTTCTTCTGCTTCTTCTGCTTCAACCTCCTGACTTCATCTTCTCCTTCTCCTTCTTCTACTTCTTCTGATTCACCCTCCAGACTTCACCTTCTCCTTCTCCTTCTTCTGCTTCTTCTGCTTCACCCTCCAGACTTCACCTTCTCCTTCTCCTTCTTCTGCTTCTTCTGCTGCGCCCTCCAGACTTCACCTTCTCCTTCTCCTTCTTCTGCTTCTTCTGCTTCACCCTCCTGAATTCACCTTCTCCTTCTCCTTCTTCTACTTCTTCTGCTTCACCTCCCTGACTTCGCCTTCTCCTTCTCCTTCTTCTGCTTCTTCTGCTTCACCCTCCAGACTTCACCTTCTCCTTCTCCTTCTTCTGCTTCTTCTGCTTCACCCTCCAGACCTCACCTTCTCCTTCTCCTTCTTCTACTTCTTCTGATTCACCCTCCAGACCTCACCATCTCCTTCTCCTTCTTCTACTTCTTCTGATTCACCCTCCAGACTTCACCTTCTCCTTCTCCTTCTTCTGCTTCTTCTGATTCACCCTCCAGACTTCGCCTTCTCCTTCTCCTTCTTGTACTTCTTCTGATTTACCCTCCAGACTTCACCTTCTCCTTCTCCTTCTTCTACTTCTTCTGATTCACCCTCCAGTCTTCACCTTCTCCTTCTCCTTCTTCTGCTTCTTCTGATTCACCCTCCAGACTTCACCTTCTCCTTCTCCTTCGTCTGCATCTTCTGATTCACCCTCCAGACTTCACCTTCTCCTTCTCCTTCTTCTGCTTCTTCTGATTCACCCTCAAAACTTCTCCTTCTCCTTCTCCTTCTTCTACTTCTTCTGATTCACCCTCCAGACTTCACCTTCTCCTTCTCCTTCTTCTGCTTCTTCTGATTCACCCTCCAGACTTCACCTTCTCCTTCTCCTTCGTCTACTTCTTCTGATTCACCCTCCAGACTACACCTTCTCCCTCTCCATCATCTACTTCTTCTGATTCACCCTCCAGACTTCACCTTCTCCTTCTCCTTCTTCTGCTTCTTCTGATTCACCCTCCAGACTTCACCTTCTCCTTCTCCTTATTCTGCATCTTCTGATTCACCTCCAGACTTCACCTTCTCCTTCTCCTTCTTCTGCTTCTTCTGCTTCACCCTCCAGACTTCATCTTCTCCTTCTCCTTCTTCTGCTTCTTCTGCTTCACCCTCCTGACTTCACCTTCTCCTTCTCCTTCTTCTACTTATTCTGCTTCACCCTCCAGACTTCACCTTCTCCTTCTCCTTCTTCTGCTTCTTCTGCTTCACCCTCCTGACTTCACCTTCTCCTTCTCCTTCTTCTACTTCTTCTGATTCACCCTCCAGACTTCACCTTCTCCTTCTCCTTCTTCTGCTTCTTCTGCTTCACCCTCCAGACTTCACCTTCTCCTTCTCCTTCTTCTGCTTCTTCTGCTGCGCACTCCAGACTTCACCTTCTCCTTCTCCTTCTTCTGCTTCTTCTGCTTCACCCTCCTGACTTCACCTTCTCCTTCTCCTTCTTCTACTTCTTCTGCTTCACCCCCTGACTTCACCTTCTCCTTCTCCTTCTTCTGCTTCTTCTGATTCACCTTCCTAACTTCACCTTCTCCTTCTCCTTCTTCTGCTTCTTCTGATTCACCCTCCTGACTTCACCTTCTCCTTCTCCTTCTCCTGAATCTTCTGATTCACCCTCCAGACTTCACCTTCTCCTTCTCCTTCTTCTGCTTCTTCTGATTCACCCTCCTGACTTCAACTTCTCCTTCTCCTTCTTCTACTTCTTCTGATTCACCCTCCTGACTTCACCTTCCCCTTCTCCTTCTTCTACTTCTTCTGCTTCACCCTCCAGACTTCACCTTCTCCTTCTCCTTCTTCTACTTCTTCTGATTCACCCTCCAGACTTCACCTTCTCCTTCTCCTTCTTCTGCTTCTTCTGATTCACCCTCCAGACTTCACCTTCTCCTTCTTCTTATTCTGCTTCTTCTGATTCACCCTCCAGACTTCACCTTCTCCTTCTCCTTCTTCTGCTTCTTCTGATTCACCCTCCAGACTTCACCTTCTCCTTCTCCTTCTTCTGCTTCTTCTGATTCACCCTCCAGACTTAACCTTCTCCTTCTCCTTCTTCTGCTTCTTCTGATTCACCCTCCAGACTTCACCTTCTCCTTCTCCTTCTTCTACTTCTTCTGATTCACCCTCCAGACTTCACCTTCTCCTTCTCCTTCTTCTACTTCTTCTGATTCACCCTCCAGACTTCACATTCTCCTTCTCGTTCTTCTACTTCTTCTGCTTCTCCCTCCAGACTTCACCTTCTCCTTCTCCTTCTTCTGCTTCTTCTGATTCACCCTCCAGACTTCTCCTTCTCCTTCTCCTTCTTCTACTTCTTCTGATTCACCCTCCAGACTTCACCTTCTCCTTCTCCTTCTTCTACTTAATCTGATTCTCCCTCCAGACTTCACCTTCTCCTCCTCCTTCTTCTACTTCTTCTGATTCACCCTCCTGACTTCACCTTCTCCTTCTCCTTCTTCTGCTTCTTCTGCTTCACCCTCCAGACTTCACCTTCTCCTTCTCCTTCTTCTGCTTCTTCTGCTTCACCCTCCAGACTTCACCTTCTCCTTCTCCTTCTTCTGCTTCTTCTGCTTCACCCTCCTGACTTCACCTTCTCCTTCTCCTTCTTCTACTTCTTCTGATTCACCCTCCAGACTTCACCTTCTCCTTCTCCTTCTTCTGCTTCTTCTGCTTCACCCTCCAGACTTCACCTTCTCCTTCTCCTTCTTCTGCTTCTTCTGCTACGCCCTCCAGACTTCACCTTCTCCTTCTCCTTCTTCTGCTTCTTCTGCTTCACCCTCCAGACTTCACCTTCTCCTTCTCCTTCTTCTGCTTCTTCTGCTTCAGCCTCCTGACTTCACCTTCTCCTTCTCCTTCTTCTACTTCTTCTGATTCACCCTCCAGACTTCACCTTCTCCTTCTCCTTCTTCTGCTTCTTCTGCTTCACCCTCCAGACTTTAACTTCTCCTTCTCCTTCTTCTGCTACGCCCTCCAGACTTCACCTTCTCCTTCTCCTTCTTCTGCTTCTTCTGCTTCACCCTCCAGACTTCACCTTCTCCTTCTCCTTCTTCTGCTTCTTCTGCTTCACCCTCCTGACTTCACCTTCTCCTTCTCCTTCTTCTACTTCTTCTGATTCACCCTCCAGACTTCACCTTCTCCTTCTCCTTCTTCTGCTTCTTCTGCCTCACCCTCCAGACTTCACCTTCTCCTTCTCCTTCTTCTGCTTCTTCTGTTGCGCCCTCCAGACTTCACCTTCTCCTTCTCCTTCTTCTGCTTCTTCTGCTTCACCCTCTTGACTTCACCTTCTCCTTCTCCTTCTTCTACTTCTTCTGCTTCACCCCCCTGACTTCGCCTTCTCCTTCTCCTTCTTCTGCTTCTTCTGATTCACCCTCCTAACTTCACCTTCTCCTTCTCCTTCTTCTGCTTCTTCTGATTCACCATCCTGACTTCACCTTCTCCTTCTCCTTCTTCTGATTCTTCGGATTCACCCTCCAGACTTCACCTTCTCCTTCTCCTTCTTCTGCTTCTTCTGATTCACCCTCCTGACTTCACCTTCTCCTTCTCCTTCTTCTCCTTCTTCTGATTCAGCCTCCTGACTTCACCTTCTCCTTCTCCTTCTTCTACTTCTTCTGCTTCACCCTCCAGACTTCACCTTCTCCTTCTCCTTCTTCTACTTCTTCTGATTCACCCTCCAGACTTCACCTTCTCCTTCTCCTTCTTCTGCTTCTTCTGATTCACCCTCCAGACTTCACCTTCTCCTTCTTCTTATTCTGCTTCTTCTGATTCACCCTCCAGACTTCACCTTCTCCTTCTCCTTCTTATGCTTCTTCTGATTCACCCTCCAGACTTCACTTTCTCCTTCTCCTTCTTCTGATTCACCCTCCAGACTTCACCTTCTCCTTCTCCTTCTTCTACTTCTTCTGAGTCACCCTCCAGACTTCACCTTCTCCTTCTCCTTCTTCTGATTCTTCTGATTCACCCTCCAGACTTCACCTTCTCCTTCTCCTTCTTCTGCTTCTTTTGATTCACCCTCCAGACTTCACCTTCTCCTTCTCCTTCTTCTGCTTCTTTTGATTCACCCTCCAGACTTCAACTTCTCCTTCTCCTTCTTCTACTTCTTCTGATTCACCCTCCAGTCTTCACCTTCTCCTTCTCCTTCTTCTGCTTCTTCTGCTTCACCCTCCAGACTTCACCTTCTCCTTCTCTTTCTTGTGCTTCTTCTGATTCACCCTCCAGACTTCACCTTCTGCTTCTCCTTCTTCTGCTTCTTCTGCTTCACCCTCCAGACTTCACCTTCTCCTTCTCCTTCTTCTGCTTCTTCTGCTATGCCCTCCAGACTTCACCTTCTCCTTCTCCTTCTTCTGCTTCTTCTGCTTCACCCCCCAGACTTCACCTTCTCCTTCTCCTTCTTCTGCTTCTTCTGCTTCACCCTCCTGACTTCACCTTCTCCTTCTCCTTCTTCTACTTCTTCTGATTCACCCTCCAGACTTCACCTTCTCCTTCTCCTTCTTCTGCTTCTTCTGCTTCACCCTCCAGACATCACCTTCTCCTTCTCCTTCTTCTGCTTCTTCTGCTGCGCCCTCCAGACTTCACCTTCTCCTTCTCCTTCTTCTGCTTCTTCTGCTTCACCCTCCTGACTTCACCTTCTCCTTCTCCTTCTTCTCCTTCTTCTGCTTCACCCCCCTGACTTCACCTTCTCCTTCTCCTTCTTCTGCTTCTTCTGATTCACTCTCCTAACTTCACCTTCTCCTTCTCCTTCTTCTGCTTGTTCTGATTCACCCTCCTGACTTCACCTTCTGCTTCTCCTTCTTCTGATTCTTCTGATTCACCCTCCAGACTTCACCTTCTCCTTCTCCTTCTTCTGCTTCTTCTGATTCACCCTCCTGACTTCACCTTCTCCTTCTCCTTCTTCTACTTCTTCTGATTCACCCTCCTGACCTCACCTTCTCCTTCTCCTTCTTCTACTTCTTCTGCTTCACCCTCCAGACTTCACCTTCTCCTTCTCCTTCTTCTACTTCTTCTGATTCACCCTCCAGACTTCACCTTCTCCTTCTCCTTCTTCTGCTTCTTCTGATTCACCCTCCAGACTTCACCTTCTCCTTCTCCTTATTCTGCTTCTTCTGATTCACCCTCCAGACTTCACCTTCTCCTTCTCCTTCTTCTGCTTCTTCTGATTCACCCTCCAGACTTCACCTTCTCCTTCTCCTTCTTCTGCTTCTTCTGATTCACCCTCCAGACTTCACCTTCTCCTTCTCCTTCTTCTACTTCTTCTGAGTCACCCTCCAGACTTCACCTTCTCCTTCTCCTTCTTCTGATTCTTCTGATTCACCCTCCAGACTTCACCTTCTCCTTCTCCTTCTTCTGCTTCTTCTGATTCACCCTCCAGACTTCACCTTCTCCTTCTCCTTCTTCTACTTCTTCTGATTCAACCTCCAGACTTCACCTTCTCCTTCTCCTTCTTCTACTTCTTCTGATTCACCCTCCAGTCTTCACCATCTCCTTCTCCTTCTTCTGCTTCTTCTGCTTCACCCTCCAGACTTCACCTTCTCCTTCTCTTTCTTCTGCTTCTTCTGATTCACCCTCCAGACTTCACCTTCTCCTTCTCCTTCTTCTGCTTCTTCTGATTCACCCTCCTGACTTCACCTTCTCCTTCTCCTTCTTCTACTTCTTCTAATTGACCCTCCTGACTTCACCTTCTCCTTCTCCTTCTTCTACTTCTTCTGCTTCTCCTTCCAGACATCACCTTCTCCTTCTCCTTCTTCTACTTCTTCTGATTCACGCTCCAGACTTCACCTTCTCCTTCTCCTTCTTCTGCTTCTTCTGATTCACCCTCCAGACTTCACCTTCTCCTTCTCCTTATTCTGCTTCTTCTGCTTCACCCTCCAGACTTCACCTTCTCCTTCTCCTTCTTCTGCTTCTTCTGCTTCACCCTCCTGACTTCACCTTCTCCTTCTCCTTCTTCTACTTCTTCTGATTCACCCTCCAGACTTCACCTTCTCCTTCTCCTTCTTCTGCTTCTTCTGCTTCACCCTCCAGACTTCACCTTCTCCTTCTCCTTCTTCTGCTTCTTCTGCTGCGCCCTCCAGACTTCACCTTCTCCTTCTCCTTCTTCTGCTTCTTCTGCTTCACCCTCCTGACTTCACCTTCTCCTTCTCCTTCTTCTACTTCTTCTGCTTCACCTCCCTGACTTCGCCTTCTCCTTCTCCTTCTTCTGCTTCTTCTGATTCACCCTCCTAACTTCACCTTCTCCTTCTCCTTCTTCTGCTTCTTCTGATTCACCATCCTGACTTCACCTTCTCCTTCTCCTTCTTCTGATTCTTCGGATTCACCCTCCAGACTTCACCTTCTCCTTCTCCTTCTTCTGCTTCTTCTGATTCACCCTCCTGACTTCACCTTCTCCTTCTCCTTCTTCTCCTTCTTCTGATTCAGCCTCCTGACTTCACCTTCTCCTTCTCCTTCTTCTACTTCTTCTGATTCACCCTCCAGACTTCACCTTCTCCTTCTCCTTCTTCTGCTTCTTCTGATTCACCCTCCAGACTTCACCTTCTCCTTCTTCTTATTCTGCTTCTTCTGATTCACCCTCCAGACTTCACCTTCTCCTTCTCCTTCTTATGCTTCTTCTGATTCACCCTCCAGACTTCACTTTCTCCTTCTCCTTCTTCTCCTTCTTCTGATTCACCCTCCAGACTTCACCTTCTCCTTCTCCTTCTTCTACTTCTTCTGAGTCACCCTCCAGACTTCACCTTCTCCTTCTCCTTCTTCTGATTCTTCTGATTCACCCTCCAGACTTCACCTTCTCCTTCTCCTTCTTCTGCTTCTTTTGATTCACCCTTCAGACTTCACCTTCTCCTTCTCCTTCTTCTGCTTCTTTTGATTCACCCTCCAGACTTCACCTTCTCCTTCTCCTTCTTCTACTTCTTCTGATTCACCCTCCAGTCTTCACCTTCTCCTTCTCCTTCTTCTGCTTCTTCTGCTTCACCCTCCAGACTTCACCTTCTCCTTCTCTTTCTTGTGCTTCTTCTGATTCACCCTCCAGACTTCACCTTCTCCTTCTCCTTCTTCTGCTTCTTCTGCTTCACCCTCCAGACTTCACCTTCTCCTTCTCCTTCTTCTGCTTCTTCTGCTACGCCCTCCAGACTTCACCTTCTCCTTCTCCTTCTTCTGCTTCTTCTGCTTCACTCCCCAGACTTCACCATCTCCTTCTCCTTCTTCTGCTTCTTCTGCTTCACCCTCCTGACTTCACCTTCTCCTTCTCCTTCTTCTACTTCTTCTGATTCACCCTCCAGACTTCACCTTCTCCTTCTCCTTCTTCTGCTTCTTCTGCTTCACCCTCCAGACTTCACCTTCTCCTTCTCCTTCTTCTGCTTCTTCTGCTGCGCCCTCCAGACTTCACCTTCTCCTTCTCCTTCTTCTGCTTCTTCTGCTTCACCCTCCTGACTTCACCTTCTCCTTCTCCTTCTTCTCCTTCTTCTGCTTCACCCCCCTGACTTCACCTTCTCCTTCTCCTTCTTCTGCTTCTTCTGATTCACCCTCCTAACTTCACCTTCTCCTTCTCCTTCTTCTGCTTGTTCTGATTCACCCTCCTGACTTCACCTTCTCCTTCTCCTTCTTCTGATTCTTCTGATTCACCCTCCAGACTTCACCTTCTCCTTCTCCTTCTTCTGCTTCTTCTGATTCACCCTCCTGACTTCACCTTCTCCTTCTCCTTCTTCTACTTCTTCTGATTCAGCCTCCTGACCTCACCTTCTCCTTCTCCTTCTTCTACTTCTTCTGCTTCACCCTCCAGACTTCACCTTCTCCTTCTCCTTCTTCTACTTCTTCTGATTCACCCTCCAGACTTCACCTTCTCCTTCTCCTTCTTCTGCTTCTTCTGATTCACCCTCCAGACTTCACCTTCTCCTTTTCCTTATTCTGCTTCTTCTGATTCACCCTCCAGACTTCACCTTCTCCTTCTCCTTCTTCTGCTTCTTCTGATTCACCCTCCAGACTTCACCTTCTCCTTCTCCTTCTTCTGCTTCTTCTGATTCACCCTCCAGACTTCACCTTCTCCTTCTCCTTCTTCTACTTCTTCTGAGTCACCCTCCAGACTTCACCTTCTCCTTCTCCTTCTTCTGATTCTTCTGATTCACCCTCCAGACTTCACCTTCTCCTTCTCCTTCTTCAGCTTCTTCTGATTCACCCTCCAGACTTCACCTTCTCCTTCTCCTTCTTCTACTTCTTCTGATTCAACCTCCAGACTTCACCTTCTTCTTCTCCTTCTTCTACTTCTTCTGATTCACCCTCCAGTCTTCACCATCTCCTTCTCCTTCTTCTGCTTCTTCTGCTTCACCCTCCAGACTTCACCTTCTCCTTCTCTTTCTTCTGCTTCTTCTGATTCACCCTCCAGACTTCACCTTCTCCTTCTCCTTCTTCTGCTTCTTCTGATTCACCCTCCTGACTTCACCTTCTCCTTCTCCTTCTTCTACTTCTTCTAATTGACCCTCCTGACTTCACCTTCTCCTTCTCCTTCTTCTACTTCTTCTGCTTCTCCTTCCAGACATCACCTTCTCCTTCTCCTTCTTCTACTTCTTCTGATTCACGCTCCAGACTTCACCTTCTCCTTCTCCTTCTTCTGCTTCTTCTGATTCACCCTCCAGACTTCACCTTCTCCTTCTCCTTATTCTGCTTCTTCTGATTCACCCTCCAGACTTCACCTTCTCCTTCTCCTTCTTCTGCTTCTTCTGATTCACCCTCCAGACTTCACCTTCTCCTTCTCCTTCTTCTACTTCTTCTGAGTCACCCTCCAGTCTTCACCTTCTCCTTCTCCTTCTTCTGATTCTTCTGATTCACCCTCCAGACTTCACCTTCTCCTTCTCCTTCTTCTGCTTCTTTTGATTCACCCTCCAGACTTCACCTTCTCCTTCTCCTTCTTCTACTTCTTCTGATTCACCCTCCAGACTTCACCTTCTCCTTCTCCTTCTTCTACTTCTTCTGATTCACCCTCCAGACTTCACCTTCTCCTTCTCCTTCTTCTGCTTCTTCTGCTTCACCCTCCAGACTTCACCTTCTCCTTCTCCTTCTTCTGCTTCTTCTGCTACGCCCTCCAGACTTCACCTTCTCCTTCTCCTTTTTCTGCTTCTTCTGATTCACCCTCCAGACCTCACCTTCTCCTTCTCCTTCTTCTGCTTCTTCTGCTGCGCCCTCCAGACTTCACCTTCTCCTTCTCCTTCTTCTGCTTCTTCTGATTCACCCTCCAGACTTCACCTTCTCCTTCTCCTTCTTCTGCTTCTTCTGATTCACCCTCCAGACTTCACCTTCTCCTTCTCCTTCTTCTGCTTCTTCTGATTCACCCTCCAGACTTCACCTTCACCTTCTCCTTCTTCTACTTCTTCTGATTCACCCTTCAGACTTCACCTTCTCCTTCTCCTTCTTCTACTTCTTCTGCTTCTTCCTCCAGAGTTCACCTTCTCCTTCTCCTTCTTCTGCTTCTTCTGATTCACCCTCCAGACTTCACCTTCTCCTTCTCCTTCTTCTACTTCTTCTGATTCACCCTCCAGACTTCACCTTCTCCTTATCCTTCTTCTACTTCTTCTGATTCACCCTCCAGACTTCACCTTCTCCTTCTCCTTCTTCTACTTCTTCTGATTCACCCTCCTGACTTCACCTTCTCCTTCTCCTTCTTCTGCTTCTTCTGCTTCACCCTCCAGACTTCACCTTCTCCTTCTCCTTCTTCTGCTTCTTCTGCTTCACCCTCCAGACTTCACCTTCTCCTTCTCCTTCTTCTGCTTCTTCTGCTTCACCCTCCTGACTTCACCTTCTCCTTCTCCTTCTTCTACTACTTCTGATTCACCCTCCAGACTTCACCTTCTCCTTCTTCTGCATCTTCTGCTTCACCCTCCAGACTTCACCTTCTCCTTCTCCTTCTTCTGCTTCTTCTGCTGCGCCCTCCAGACTTCACCTTCTCCTTCTTCTTATTCTGCTTCTTCTGATTCACCCCCCAGACTTCACCTTCTCCTTCTCCTTCTTCTGCTTCTTCTGCTTCACCCTCCTGACTTCACCTTCTCCTTCTCCTTCTTCTACTTCTTCTGATTCACCCTCCAGACTTCACCTTCTCCTTCTCCTTCTTCTGCTTCTTCTGCTTCACCCTCCAGACATCACCTTCTCCTTCTCCTTCTTCTGCTTCTTCTGCTGCGCCCTCCAGACTTCACCTTCTCCTTCTCCTTCTTCTGCTTCTTCTGCTTCACCCTCCTGACTTCACCTTCTCCTTCTCCTTCTTCTCCTTCTTCTGCTTCACCCCCCTGACTTCACCTTCTCCTTCTCCTTCTTCTGCTTCTTCTGATTCACCCTCCTAACTTCACCTTCTCCTTCTCCTTCTTCTGCTTGTTCTGATTCACCCTCCTGACTTCACCTTCTGCTTCTCCTTCTTCTGATTCTTCTGATTCACCCTCCAGACTTCACCTTCTCCTTCTCCTTCTTCTGCTTCTTCTGATTCACCCTCCTGACTTCACCTTCTCCTTCTCCTTCTTCTACTTCTTCTGATTCACCCTCCTGACCTCACCTTCTCCTTCTCCTTCTTCTACTTCTTCTGCTTCACCCTCCAGACTTCACCTTCTCCTTCTCCTTCTTCTACTTCTTCTGATTCACCCTCCAGACTTCACCTTCTCCTTCTCCTTCTTCTGCTTCTTCTGATTCACCCTCCAGACTTCACCTTCTCCTTCTCCTTATTCTGCTTCTTCTGATTCACCCTCCAGACTTCACCTTCTCCTTCTCCTTCTTCTGCTTCTTCTGATTCACCCTCCAGACTTCACCTTCTCCTTCTCCTTCTTCTGCTTCTTCTGATTCACCCTCCAGACTTCACCTTCTCCTTCTCCTTCTTCTACTTCTTCTGAGTCACCCTCCAGACTTCACCTTCTCCTTCTCCTTCTTCTGATTCTTCTGATTCACCCTCCAGACTTCACCTTCTCCTTCTCCTTCTTCTGCTTCTTCTGATTCACCCTCCAGACTTCACCTTCTCCTTCTCCTTCTTCTACTTCTTCTGATTCAACCTCCAGACTTCACCTTCTCCTTCTCCTTCTTCTACTTCTTCTGATTCACCCTCCAGTCTTCACCATCTCCTTCTCCTTCTTCTGCTTCTTCTGCTTCACCCTCCAGACTTCACCTTCTCCTTCTCTTTCTTCTGCTTCTTCTGATTCACCCTCCAGACTTCACCTTCTCCTTCTCCTTCTTCTGCTTCTTCTGATTCACCCTCCTGACTTCACCTTCTCCTTCTCCTTCTTCTACTTCTTCTAATTGACCCTCCTGACTTCACCTTCTCCTTCTCCTTCTTCTACTTCTTCTGCTTCTCCTTCCAGACATCACCTTCTCCTTCTCCTTCTTCTACTTCTTCTGATTCACGCTCCAGACTTCACCTTCTCCTTCTCCTTCTTCTGCTTCTTCTGATTCACCCTCCAGACTTCACCTTCTCCTTCTCCTTATTCTGCTTCTTCTGCTTCACCCTCCAGACTTCAACTTCTCCTTCTCCTTCTTCTGCTTCTTCTGCTTCACCCTCCTGACTTCACCTTCTCCTTCTCCTTCTTCTACTTCTTCTGATTCACCCTCCAGACTTCACCTTCTCCTTCTCCTTCTTCTGCTTCTTCTGCTTCACCCTCCAGACTTCACCTTCTCCTTCTCCTTCTTCTGCTTCTTCTGCTGCGCCCTCCAGACTTCACCTTCTCCTTCTCCTTCTTCTGCTTCTTCTGCTTCACCCTCCTGACTTCACCTTCTCCTTCTCCTTCTTCTACTTCTTCTGCTTCACCTCCCTGACTTCGCCTTCTCCTTCTCCTTCTTCTGCTTCTTCTGATTCACCCTCCTAACTTCACCTTCTCCTTCTCCTTCTTCTGCTTCTTCTGATTCACCATCCTGACTTCACCTTCTCCTTCTCCTTCTTCTGATTCTTCGGATTCACCCTCCAGACTTCACCTTCTCCTTCTCCTTCTTCTGCTTCTTCTGATTCACCCTCCTGACTTCACCTTCTCCTTCTCCTTCTTCTCCTTCTTCTGATTCAGCCTCCTGACTTCACCTTCTCCTTCTCCTTCTTCTACTTCTTCTGATTCACCCTCCAGACTTCACCTTCTCCTTCTCCTTCTTCTGCTTCTTCTGATTCACCCTCCAGACTTCACCTTCTCCTTCTTCTTATTCTGCTTCTTCTGATTCACCCTCCAGACTTCACCTTCTCCTTCTCCTTCTTATGCTTCTTCTGATTCACCCTCCAGACTTCACTTTATCCTTCTCCTTCTTCTCCTTCTTCTGATTCACCCTCCAGACTTCACCTTCTCCTTCTCCTTCTTCTACTTCTTCTGAGTCACCCTCCAGACTTCACCTTCTCCTTCTCCTTCTTCTGATTCTTCTGATTCACCCTCCAGACTTCACCTTCTCCTTCTCCTTCTTCTGCTTCTTTTGATTCACCCTTCAGACTTCACCTTCTCCTTCTCCTTCTTCTGCTTCTTTTGATTCACCCTCCAGACTTCACCTTCTCCTTCTCCTTCTTCTACTTCTTCTGATTCACCCTCCAGTCTTCACCTTCTCCTTCTCCTTCTTCTGCTTCTTCTGCTTCACCCTCCAGACTTCACCTTCTCCTTCTCTTTCTTGTGCTTCTTCTGATTCACCCTCCAGACTTCACCTTCTCCTTCTCCTTCTTCTGCTTCTTCTGCTTCACCCTCCAGACTTCACCTTCTCCTTCTCCTTCTTCTGCTTCTTCTGCTACGCCCTCCAGACTTCACCTTCTCCTTCTCCTTCTTCTGCTTCTTCTGCTTCACTCCCCAGACTTCACCATCTCCTTCTCCTTCTTCTGCTTCTTCTGCTTCACCCTCCTGACTTCACCTTCTCCTTCTCCTTCTTCTACTTCTTCTGATTCACCCTCCAGACTTCACCTTCTCCTTCTCCTTCTTCTGCTTCTTCTGCTTCACCCTCCAGACTTCACCTTCTCCTTCTCCTTCTTCTGCTTCTTCTGCTGCGCCCTCCAGACTTCACCTTCTCCTTCTCCTTCTTCTGCTTCTTCTGCTTCACCCTCCTGACTTCACCTTCTCCTTCTCCTTCTTCTCCTTCTTCTGCTTCACCCCCCTGACTTCACCTTCTCCTTCTTCTGCTTCTTCTGATTCACCCTCCTAACTTCACCTTCTCCTTCTCCTTCTTCTGCTTGTTCTGATTCACCCTCCTGACTTCACCTTCTCCTTCTCCTTCTTCTGATTCTTCTGATTCACCCTCCAGACTTCACCTTCTCCTTCTCCTTCTTCTGCTTCTTCTGATTCACCCTCCTGACTTCACCTTCTCCTTCTCCTTCTTCTACTTCTTCTGATTCAGCCTCCTGACCTCACCTTCTCCTTCTCCTTCTTCTACTTCTTCTGCTTCACCCTCCAGACTTCACCTTCTCCTTCTCCTTCTTCTACTTCTTCTGATTCACCCTCCAGACTTCACCTTCTCCTTCTCCTTCTTCTGCTTCTTCTGATTCACCCTCCAGACTTCACCTTCTCCTTTTCCTTATTCTGCTTCTTCTGATTCACCCTCCAGACTTCACCTTCTCCTTCTCCTTCTTCTGCTTCTTCTGATTCACCCTCCAGACTTCACCTTCTCCTTCTCCTTCTTCTGCTTCTTCTGATTCACCCTCCAGACTTCACCTTCTCCTTCTCCTTCTTCTACTTCTTCTGAGTCACCCTCCAGACTTCACCTTCTCCTTCTCCTTCTTCTGATTCTTCTGATTCACCCTCCAGACTTCACCTTCTCCTTCTCCTTCTTCAGCTTCTTCTGATTCACCCTCCAGACTTCACCTTCTCCTTCTCCTTCTTCTACTTCTTCTGATTCAACCTCCAGACTTCACCTTCTTCTTCTCCTTCTTCTACTTCTTCTGATTCACCCTCCAGTCTTCACCATCTCCTTCTCCTTCTTCTGCTTCTTCTGCTTCACCCTCCAGACTTCACCTTCTCCTTCTCTTTCTTCTGCTTCTTCTGATTCACCCTCCAGACTTCACCTTCTCCTTCTCCTTCTTCTGCTTCTTCTGATTCACCCTCCTGACTTCACCTTCTCCTTCTCCTTCTTCTACTTCTTCTAATTGACCCTCCTGACTTCACCTTCTCCTTCTCCTTCTTCTACTTCTTCTGCTTCTCCTTCCAGACATCACCTTCTCCTTCTCCTTCTTCTACTTCTTCTGATTCACGCTCCAGACTTCACCTTCTCCTTCTCCTTCTTCTGCTTCTTCTGATTCACCCTCCAGACTTCACCTTCTCCTTCTCCTTATTCTGCTTCTTCTGATTCACCCTCCAGACTTCACCTTCTCCTTCTCCTTCTTCTGCTTCTTCTGATTCACCCTCCAGACTTCACCTTCTCCTTCTCCTTCTTCTACTTCTTCTGAGTCACCCTCCAGTCTTCACCTTCTCCTTCTCCTTCTTCTGATTCTTCTGATTCACCCTCCAGACTTCACCTTCTCCTTCTCCTTCTTCTGCTTCTTTTGATTCACCCTCCAGACTTCACCTTCTCCTTCTCCTTCTTCTACTTCTTCTGATTCACCCTCCAGACTTCACCTTCTCCTTCTCCTTCTTCTACTTCTTCTGATTCACCCTCCAGACTTCACCTTCTCCTTCTCCTTCTTCTGCTTCTTCTGCTTCACCCTCCAGACTTCACCTTCTCCTTCTCCTTCTTCTGCTTCTTCTGCTACGCCCTCCAGACTTCACCTTCTCCTTCTCCTTTTTCTGCTTCTTCTGATTCACCCTCCAGACCTCACCTTCTCCTTCTCCTTCTTCTGCTTCTTCTGCTGCGCCCTCCAGACTTCACCTTCTCCTTCTCCTTCTTCTGCTTCTTCTGATTCACCCTCCAGACTTCACCTTCTCCTTCTCCTTCTTCTGCTTCTTCTGATTCACCCTCCAGACTTCACCTTCTCCTTCTCCTTCTTCTGCTTCTTCTGATTCACCCTCCAGACTTCACCTTCACCTTCTCCTTCTTCTACTTCTTCTGATTCACCCTTCAGACTTCACCTTCTCCTTCTCCTTCTTCTACTTCTTCTGCTTCTTCCTCCAGAGTTCACCTTCTCCTTCTCCTTCTTCTGCTTCTTCTGATTCACCCTCCAGACTTCACCTTCTCCTTCTCCTTCTTCTACTTCTTCTGATTCACCCTCCAGACTTCACCTTCTCCTTATCCTTCTTCTACTTCTTCTGATTCACCCTCCAGACTTCACCTTCTCCTTCTCCTTCTTCTACTTCTTCTGATTCACCCTCCTGACTTCACCTTCTCCTTCTCCTTCTTCTGCTTCTTCTGCTTCACCCTCCAGACTTCACCTTCTCCTTCTCCTTCTTCTGCTTCTTCTGCTTCACCCTCCAGACTTCACCTTCTCCTTCTCCTTCTTCTGCTTCTTCTGCTTCACCCTCCTGACTTCACCTTCTCCTTCTCCTTCTTCTACTACTTCTGATTCACCCTCCAGACTTCACCTTCTCCTTCTTCTGCATCTTCTGCTTCACCCTCCAGACTTCACCTTCTCCTTCTCCTTCTTCTGCTTCTTCTGCTGCGCCCTCCAGACTTCACCTTCTCCTTCTTCTTATTCTGCTTCTTCTGATTCACCCTCCAGACTTCACCTTCTCCTTCTCCTTCTTCTGCTTCTTCTGATTCACCCTCCATACTTCACCTTCTCCTTCTCCTTTTTCTGCTTCTTCTGATTCACCCTCCAGACTTCACCTTCTCCTTCTCCTTCTTCTACTTCTTCTGATTCACCCTCCAGACTTCACCTTCTCCTTCTCCTTCTTCTGATTCTTCTGATTCACCCTCCAGACTTCACCTTCTCCTTCTCCTTCTTCTGCTTCTTTTGATTCACCCTCCAGACTTCACCTTCTCCTTCTCCTTCTTCTACTTCTTCTGATTCACCCTCCAGACTTCATCTTGTCCTTCTCCTTCTTCTGCTTCTTCTGATTCACCCTCCAGACTTCACCTTCTCCTTCTCCTTCTTCTGCTTCTTCTGATTCACCCTCCAGGGTTCACCTTCTCCTTCTCCTTCTTCTACTTCTTCTGATTCACCCTCCAGACTTCACCTTCTCCTTCTCCTTCTTCTACTTCTTCTGATTCACCCTCCAGTCTTCACCTTCTCCTTCTCCTTCTTCTGCTTCTTCTGCTTCACCCTCCAGACTTCACCTTCTCCTTCTCTTTCTTCTGCTTCTTCTGATTCACACTCCAGACTTCACCTTCTCCTTCTCCTTCTTCTGATTCTTCTGATTCACCCTCCAGACTTCACCTTCCCCTTCTCCTTCTTCTGCTTCTTCTGATTCACCCTCCTGACTTCACCTTCTCCTTCTCCTTCTTCTACTTCTTCTGATTCACCCTCCTGACTTCACCTTCTCCTTCTCCTTCTTCTACTTCTTCTGCTTCACACTCCAGACTTCACCTTCTCCTTCTCCTTCTTCTGCTTCTTCTGATTCACCCTCCAGACTTCACCTTCTCCTTCTCCTTATTCTGCTTCTTCTGATTCACCCTCCAGACTTCACTTTCTCCTTCTCCTTCTTCTGCTTCTTCTGATTCACCCTCCAGACTTCACCTTCTCCTTCTCCTTCTTCTGCTTCTTCTGATTCACCCTCCAGACTTCACTTTCTCCTTCTCCTTCTTCTACTTCTTCTGATTCACCCTCCAGACTTCATCTTCTTCTTCTCCTTCTTCTGCTTCTTCTGGTTCACCCTCCAGACTTCACCTTCTCCTTCTCCTTCTTCTGCTTCTTCTGATTCACCCTCCAGACTTCACCTTCTCCTTCTCCTTCTTCTACTTCTTCTGATTCACCCTCCAGTCTTCACCTTCTCCTTCTCCTTCTTCTGCTTCTTCTGATTCACCCTCCAGACTTCACCTTCTCCTTCTGCTTCTTCTGCTTCTTCTGATTCACCCTCCTGACTTCACCTTCTCCTTCTCCTTCTTCTACTTCTTCTGATTCACCCTCCAGACTTCACCTTCTTCTTCTCCTTCTTCTACTACTTCTGATTCACCCTCCAGACTTCACCTTCTCCTTCTACTCCTTCTGCTTCTTCTGATTCACCCTCCAGACTTCACCTTCTCCTTCTCCTTCTTCTGCTTCTTCTGATTCACCCTCCTGACTTCACCTTCTCCTTCTCCTTCTTCTACTTCTTCTGATTCACCCTCCAGACTTCACCTTCTCCTTCTCCTTCTTCTACTACTTCTGATTCACCCTCCAGACTTCACCTTCTCCTTCTACTCCTTTTGCTTCTTCTGATTCACCCTCCAGACTTCACCTTCTCCTTCTCCTTCTTCTGCTTCTTCTGATTCACCCTCCAGACTTCACCTTCTCCTTCTCCTTCTTCTGCTTCTTCTGATTCACCCTCCAGACTTCACCTTCTCCTTCTCCTTCTTCTGCTTCTTCTGATTCACCCTCCAGACTTCACCTTCTCCTTCTCCTTCTTCTACTTCTTCTGATTCACCCTCCAGACTTCACCTTCTCCTTCTCCTTCTTCTGCTTCTTCTGATTCACCCTCCAGACTTCACCTTCTCCTTCTCCTTATTCTGCTTCTTCTGATTCACCCTCCAGACTACACCTTCTCCTTCTCCTTCTTCTACTTCTTCTGATTCACCCTCCAGACTTCACCTTCTCCTTCTCCTTCTTCTACTTCTTCTGATTCACCCTCCTGACTTCACCTTCTCCTTCTCCATCTTCTGCTTCTTCTGATTCAACCTCCAGACTTCACCTTCTCCTTCTCCTTCTTCTGCTTGTTCTGCTTCACCCTCCAGACTTCACCTTCTCCTTCTCCTTCTTCTGCTTCTTCTGCTTCGCCCTCCAGACTTCACCTTCTCCTTCTCCTTCTCCTGCTTCTTCTGCTTCGCCCTCCAGACTTCACCTTCTCCTTCTCCTTCTTCTGCTTCTTCTGCTTCACCCTCCTGACTTCACCTTCTCCTTCTCCTTCTTCTACTTCTTCTGATTCACCCTCCGGACTTCACCTTCTCTTTCTCCTTCTTCTGCATCTTCTGCTTCACCCTCCAGACTTCACCTTCTCCTTCTCCTTCTTCTGCTTCTTCTGCTGCGCCCTCCAGACTTCTCCTTCTCCTTCTCCTTCTTCTGCTTCTTCTGATTCACCCTCCAGACTTCACCTTCTCCTTCTCCTTCTTCTGCTTCTTCTGATTCACCCTCCAGGCTTCACCTGCTCCTTTTCCTTCTTCTACTTCTTCTGATTCATCCTCCAGACTTCACCTTCTCCTTCTCCTTCTTCTACTTCTTCTGATTCACCCTCCAGTCTTCACCTTCTCCTTCTCCTTCTTCTGCTTCTTCTGCTTCACCCTCCAGACTTAACCTTCTCCTTCTCTTTCTTCTGCTTCTTCTGATTCACCCTCCAGACTTCACCTTCTCCTTCTCCTTCTTCTGATTCTTCTGATTCACCCTCCAGACTTCACCTTCTCCTTCTCCTCCTTCTGCTTCTTCTGATTCATCCTCCTGACTTCACCTTATCCTTCTCCTTCTTCGACTTCTTCTGATTCACCCTCCAGTCTTCACCTTCTCCTTCTCCTTCTTCTGCTTCTTCTGCTTCGCCCTCCAGACTTCACCTTCTCCTTCTCCTTCATCTGCTTCTTCTGCTTCACCTTCCAGACTTCACCTTCTCCTTCTCCTTCTTCTGCTTCTTCTGCTTTACCCTCCTGACTTCACCTTCTCCTTCTCCTTCTTCTACTTCTTCTGATTCACCCTCCTAACTTCTCCTTCTCCTTCTCCTTCTTCTGCTTCTTCTGATTCACCCTCCAGACTTCAACTTCTCCTTCTCCTTCTTCTGCTTCTTCTGATTCACCCTCCAGACTTCACCTTCTCCTTCTCCTTCTTCTGCTTCTTCTGATTCACCCTCCAGACTTCACCTTCACCTTCTCCTTCTTCTACTTCTTCTGATTCACCCTTCAGACTTCACCTTCTCCTTCTCCTTCTTCTACTTCTTCTGCTTCTTCCTCCAGAGTTCACCTTCTCCTTCTCCTTCTTCTGCTTCTTCTGACTCACCCTCCAGACTTCACCTTCTCCTTCTCCTTCTTCTACTTCTTCTGATTCACCCTCCAGACTTCACCTTCTCCTTCTCCTTCTTCTACTTCTTCTGATTCACCCTCCAGACTTCACCTTCTCCTTCTCCTTCTTCTACTTCTTCTGATTCACCCTCCTGACTTCACCTTCTCCTTCTCCTTCTTCTGCTTCTTCTGCTTCACCCTCCAGACTTCACCTTCTCCTTCTCCTTCTTCTGCTTCTTCTGCTTCACCCTTCAGACTTCACCTTCTCCTTCTCCTTCTTCTGCTTCTTCTGCTTCAACCTCCTGACTTCACCTTCTCCTTCTCCTTCTTCTACTACTTCTGATTCACCCTCCAGACTTCACCTTCTCCTTCTCCTTCTTCTGCATCTTCTGCTTCACCCTCCAGACTTCACCTTCTCCTTCTCCTTCTTCTGCTTCTTCTGCTGCGCCCTCCAGACTTCACCTTCTCCTTTTCCTTCTTCTGCTTCTTCTGCTTCACCCTCCTGACTTCACCATCTCCTTCTCCTTCTTCTACTTCTTCTGCTTCACCCCCCTGACTTCACCTTCTCCTTCTCCTTCTTCTGCTTCTTCTGATTCACCCTCCTAACTTTACCTTCTCCTTCTCCTTCTTCTGCTTCTTCTGATTCAACCTCCTGACTTCACCTTCTCCTTCTCCTTCTTCTGATTCTTCGGATTCACCCTCCAGACTTCACCTTCTCCTTCTCCTTCTCCTTCTTCTGCTTCTTCTGATTCACCCTCCTGACTTCACCTTCTCATTCTCCTTCTTCTACTTCTTCTGATTCACCCTCCTGACTTCGCCTTCTCCTTCTCCTTCTTCTACTTCTTCTGCTTCACCCTCCGGACTTCACCTTCTCCTTCTCCTTCTTCTACTTCTTCTGATTCACCCTCCAGACTTCACCTTCTCCTTCTCCTTCTTCTGCTTCTTCTGATTCACCCTCCAGACTTCACCTTCTCCTTCTTCTTATTCTGCTTCTTCTGATTCACCCTCCAGACTTCACCTTCTCCTTCTCCTTCTTCTGCTTCTTCTGATTCACCCTCCATACTTCACCTTCTCCTTCTCCTTTTTCTGCTTCTTCTGATTCACCCTCCAGACTTCACCTTCTCCTTCTCCTTCTTCTACTTCTTCTGATTCACCCTCCAGACTTCACCTTCTCCTTCTCCTTCTTCTGATTCTTCTGATTCACCCTCCAGACTTCACCTTCTCCTTCTCCTTCTTCTGCTTCTTTTGATTCACCCTCCAGACTTCACCTTCTCCTTCTCCTTCTTCTACTTCTTCTGATTCACCCTCCAGACTTCACGTTCTCCTTCTCCTTCTTCTACTTCTTCTGATTCACCCTCCAGTCTTCACCTTCTCCTTCTCCTTCTTCTGCTTCTTCTGCTTCACCCTCCTGACTTCACCTTCTCCTTCTCTTTCTTCTGCTTCTTCTGATTCACCCTCCAGACTTCACCTTCTCCTTCTCCTTCTTCTGCTTCTTCTGCTTCACCCTCCAGACTTCACCTTCTCCTTCTCCTTCTTCTGCTTCTTCTGCTACGCCCTCCAGACTTCACCTTCTCCTTCTCCTTCTTCTGCTTCTTCTGCTTCATCCCCCAGACTTCACCTTCTCCTTCTCCTTCTTCTGCTTCTTCTGCTTCACCCTCCTGACTTCACCTTCTCCTTCTCCTTCTTCTACTTCTTCTGATTCACCCTCCAGACTTCACCTTCTCCTTCTCCTTCTTCTGCTTCTTCTGCTTCACCCTCCAGACTTCACCTTCTCCTTCTCCTTCTTCTGCTTCTTCTGCTGCGCCCTCCAGACTTCACCTTCTCCTTCTCCTTCTTCTGCTTCTTCTGCTTCACCCTCCTGACTTCACCTTCTCCTTCTCCTTCTTCTACTTCTTCTGCTTCAACCCCCTGACTTCACCTTCTCCTTCTCCTTCTTCTGCTTCTTCTGATTCACCCTCCTAACTTCACCTTCTCCTTCTCCTTGTTCTGCTTCTTCTGATTCACCCTCCAGACTTCACCTTCTCCTTCTCCTTCTTCTACTTCTTCTGATTCACCCTCCAGACTTCACCTTCTCCTTCTCCTTCTTCTACTTCTTCTGATTCACCCTCCAGTCTTCACCTTCTCCTTCTCCTTCTTCTGCTTCTTCTGCTTCACCCTCCAGACTTCACCTTCTCCTTCTCTTGCTTCTGCTTCTTCTGATTCACCCTCCTGACTTCACCTTCTCCTTCTCCTTCTTCTACTTCTTCTAATTCACCCTCCTGACTTCACCTTCTCCTTCTCCATCTTCTACTTCTTCTGCTTCACCCTCCAGACATCACCTTCTCCTTCTCCTTCTTCTACTTCTTCTGATTCACGCTCCAGACTTCACCTTTTCCTTCTCCTTCTTCTGCTTCTTCTGATTCACCCTCCAGACTTCACCTTCTCCTTCTCCTTTTTCTGCTTCTTCTGATTCACCCTCCAGACTTCACCTTCTCCTTCTCCTTCTTCTGCTTCTTCTGATTCACCCTCCAGACTTCACCTTCTCCTTCTCCTTCTTCGACTTCTTCTGAGTCACCCTCCAGACTTCACCTTCTCCTTCTCCTTCTTCTGCTTCTTCTGATTCACCCTCCTGACTTCACCTTCTCCTTCTCCTTCTTCTACTTCTTCTGATTCACCCTCCTGAATTCGCCTTCTCCTTCTCCTTCTTCTACTTCTTCTGCTTCACCCTCCAGACTTCACCTTCTCCTTCTCCTTCTTCTACTTCTTCTGATTCACCCTCCAGACTTCACCTTCTCCTTCTCCTTCTTCTGCTTCTTCTGATTCACCCTCCAGACTTCACCTTCTCCTTCTTCTTATTCTGCTTCTTCTGATTCACCCTCCAGACTTCACCTTCTCCTTCTCCTTCTTCTGCTTCTTCTGCTTCACCCTCCAGACTTCACCTTCTCCTTCTCCTTCTTCTGCTTCTTCTGCTGCGCCCTCCAGACTTCACCTTCTCCTTCTCCTTCTTCTGCTTCTTCTGCTTCACCCTCCTGACTTCACCTTCTCCTTCTCCTTCTTCTACTTCTTCTGCTTCAACCCCCTGACTTCACCTTCTCCTTCTCCTTCTTCTGCTTCTTCTGATTCACCCTCCTAACTTCACCTTCTCCTTCTCCTTGTTCTGCTTCTTCTGATTCACCCTCCAGACTTCACCTTCTCCTTCTCCTTCTTCTACTTCTTCTGATTCACCCTCCAGACTTCACCTTCTCCTTCTCCTTCTTCTACTTCTTCTGATTCACCCTCCAGTCTTCACCTTCTCCTTCTCCTTCTTCTGCTTCTTCTGCTTCACCCTCCAGACTTCACCTTCTCCTTCTCTTTCTTCTGCTTCTTCTGATTCAACCTCCTGACTTCACCTTCTCCTTCTCCTTCTTCTACTTCTTCTAATTCACCCTCCTGACTTCACCTTCTCCTTCTCCTTCTTCTACTTCTTCTGCTTCACCCTCCAGACATCACCTTCTCCTTCTCCTTCTTCTACTTCTTCTGATTCACGCTCCAGACTTCACCTTTTCCTTCTCCTTCTTCTGCTTCTTCTGATTCACCCTCCAGACTTCACCTTCTCCTTCTCCTTTTACTGCTTTTTCTGATTCACCCTCCAGACGTCACCTTCTCCTTCTCCTTCTTCTGCTTCTTCTGATACACCCTCCAGACTTCACCTTCTCCTTCTCCTTCTTCGACTTCTTCTGAGTCACCCTCCAGACTTCACCTTCTCCTTCTCCTTCTTCTGCTTCTTCTGATTCACCCTCCTGACTTCACCTTCTCCTTCTTCTTCTTCTACTTCTTCTGATTCACCCTCCTGACTTCGCCTTCTCCTTCTCCTTCTTCTACTTCTTCTGCTTCACCCTCCAGACTTCACCTTCTCCTTCTCCTTCTTCTACTTCTTCTGATTCACCCTCCAGACTTCACCTTCTCCTTCTCCTTCTTCTGCTTCTTCTGATTCACCCTCCAGACTTCACCTTCTCCTTCTTCTTATTCTGCTTCTTCTGATTCACCCTCCAGACTTCACCTTCTCCTTCTCCTTCTTCTGCTTCTTCTGATTCACCCTCCATACTTCACCTTCTCCTTCTCCTTTTTCTGCTTCTTCTGATTCACCCTCCAGACATCACCTTCTCCTTCTCCTTCTTCTACTTCTTCTGATTCACCCTCCAGACTTCACCTTCTCCTTCTCCTTCTTCTGATTCTTCTGATTCACCCTCCAGACTTCACCTTCTCCTTCTCCTTCTTCTGCTTCTTTTGATTCACCCTCCAGACTTCACCTTCTCCTTCTCCTTCTTCTACTTCTTCTGATTCACCCTCCAGACTTCATCTTCTCCTTCTCCTTCTTCTGCTTCTTCTGATTCACCCTCCAGACTTCACCTTCTCCTTCTCCTTCTTCTGCTTCTTCTGATTCACCCTCCAGGGTTCACCTTCTCCTTCTCCTTCTTCTACTTCTTCTGATTCACCCTCCAGACTTCACCTTCTCCTTCTCCTTCTTCTACTTCTTCTGATTCACCCTCCAGTCTTCACCTTCTCCTTCTCCTTCTTCTGCTTCTTCTGCTTCACCCTCCAGACTTCACCTTCTCCTTCTCTTTCTTCTGCTTCTTCTGATTCACACTCCAGACTTCACCTTCTCCTTCTCCTTCTTCTGATTCTTCTGATTCACCCTCCAGACTTCACCTTCCCCTTCTCCTTCTTCTGCTTCTTCTGATTCACCCTCCTGACTTCACCTTCTCCTTCTCCTTCTTATACTTCTTCTGATTCACCCTCCTGACTTCACCTTCTCCTTCTCCTTCTTCTACTTCTTCTGCTTCACACTCCAGACTTCACCTTCTCCTTCTCCTTCTTCTGCTTCTTCTGATTCACCCTCCAGACTGCACCTTCTCCTTCTCCTTATTCTGCTTCTTCTGATTCACCCTCCAGACTTCACTTTCTCCTTCTCCTTCTTCTGCTTCTTCTGATTCACCCTCCAGACTTCACCTTCTCCTTCTCCTTCTTCTGCTTCTTCTGATTCACCCTCCAGACTTCACCTTCTCCTTCTCCTTCTTCTACTTCTTCTGATTCACCCTCCAGACTTCATCTTCTCCTTCTCCTTCTTCTGCTTCTTCTGATTCACCCTCCAGACTTCACCTTCTCCTTCTCCTTCTTCTGCTTCTTCTGATTCACCCTCCAGACTTCACCTTCTCCTTCTCCTTCTTCTACTTCTTCTGATTCACACTCCAGTCTTCACCTTCTCCTTCTCCTTCTTCTGCTTCTTCTGATTCACCCTCCAGACTTCACCTTCAATTTCTGCTTCTTCTGCTTCTTCTGATTCACCCTCCTGACTTCACCTTCTCCTTCTCCTTCTTCTACTTCTTCTGATTCACCCTCCAGACTTCACCTTCTCCTTCTCCTTCTTCTACTACTTCTGATTCACCCTCCAGACTTCACCTTCTCCTTCTACTCCTTCTGCTTCTTCTGATTCACCCTCCAGACTTCACCTTCTCCTTCTCCTTCTTCTGCTTCTTCTGATTCACCCTCCTGACTTCACCTTCTCCTTCTTCTACTTCTTCTGATTCACCCTCCAGACTTCACCTTCTCCTTCTCCTTCTTCTACTACTTCTGATTCACCCTCCAGACTTCACCTTCTCCTTCTACTCCTTCTGCTTCTTCTGATTCACCCTCCAGACTTTACCTTCTCCTTCTCCTTCTTCTGCTTCTTCTGATTCACCCTCCAGACTTCACCTTCTCCTTCTCCTTCTTCTGCTTCTTCTGATTCACCCTCCAGACTTCACCTTCTCCTTCTCCTTCTTCTGCTTCTTCTGATTCACCCTCCAGACTTCACCTTCTCCTTCTCCTTCTTCTACTTCTTCTGATTCACCCTCCAGACTTCACCTTCTCCTTCTCCTTCTTCTGCTTCTTCTGATTCACCCTCCAGACTTCACCTTCTCCTTCTCCTTATTCTGCTTCTTCTGATTCACCCTCCAGACTACACCTTCTCCTTCTCCTTCTTCTACTTCTCCTGATTCACCCTCCAGACTTCACCTTCTCCTTCTCCTTCTTCTACTTCTTCTGATTCACCCTCCTGACTTCACCTTCTCCTTCTCCATCTTCTGCTTCTTCTGATTCAACCTACAGACTTCACCTTCTCCTTCTCCTTCTTCTGCTTGTTCTGCTTCACCCTCCAGATTTCACCTTCTCCTTCTCCTTCTTCTGCTTCTTCTGCTTCGCCCTCCAGACTTCACCTTCTCCTTCTCCTTCTCCTGCTTCTTCTGCTTCACCCTCCAGACTTCACCTTCTCCTTCTCCTTCTTCTGCTTCTCCTGCTTCACCCTCCTGACTTCACCTTCTCCTTCTCCTTCTTCTACTTCTTCTGATTCACCCTCCGGACTTCACCTTCTCTTTCTCCTTCTTCTGCATCTTCTGCTTCACCCTCCAGACTTCACCTTCTCCTTCTCCTTCTTCTGCTTCTTCTGCTGCGCCCTCCAGACTTCACCTTCTCCTTCTCCTTCTTCTGCTTCTTCTGATTCACCCTCCAGACTTCACCTTCTCCTTCTCCTTCTTCGGCTTCTTCTGATTCACCCTCCAGGCTTCACCTTCTCCTTTTCCTTCTTCTACTTCTTCTGATTCATCCTCCAGACTTCACCTTCTCCTTCTCCTTCTTCTACTTCTTCTGATTCACCCTCCAGTCTTCACCTTCTCCTTCTCCTTCTTCTGCTATTTCTGCTTCACCCTCCAGACTTAACCTTCTCCTTCTCTTTCTTCTGCTTCTTCTGATTCACCCTCCAGACTTCACCTTCTCCTTCTCCTTCTTCTGATTCTTCTGATTCACCCTCCAGACTTCACCTTCTCCTTTTCCTCCTTCTGCTTCTTCTGATTCATCCTCCTGACTTCACCTTATCCTTCTCCTTCTTCGACTTCTTCTGATTCACCCTCCAGTCTTCACCTTCTCCTTCTCCTTCTTCTGCTTCTTCTGCTTCGCCCTCCAGACTTCACCTTCTCCTTCTGCTTCTTCTGTTTCTTCTGCTTCACCTTCCAGACTTCACCTTCTCCTTCTCCTTCTTCTGCTTCTTCTGCTTTACCCTCCTGACTTCACCTTCTCCTTCTCCTTCTTCTACTTCTTCTGATTCACCCTCCTAACTTCTCCTTCTCCTTCTCCTTCTTCTGCTTCTTCTGATTCACCCTCCTGACTTCACCTTCTCCTTCTCCTTCTTCTGCTTCTTCTGAATCACCCTCCAGACTTCACCTTCTCCTTCTCCTTCTTCTGCTTCTTCTGATTCACCCTCCAGACTTCACCTTCTCCTTCTCCTTCTTCTGCTTCTTCTGATTCACCCTCCAGACTTCACCTTCACCTTCTCCTTCTTCTACTTCTTCTGATTCACCCTTCAGACTTCACCTTCTCCTTCTCCTTCTTCTACTTCTTCTGCTTCTTCCTCCAGAGTTCACCTTCTCCTTCTCCTTCTTCTGCTTCTTCTGATTCACCCTCCAGACTTCACCTTCTCCTTCTCCTTCTTCTACTTCTTCTGATTCACCCTCCAGACTTCACCTTCTCCTTCTCCTTCTTCTACTTCTTCTGATTCACCCTCCAGACTTCACCTTCTCCTTCTCCTTCTTCTACTTCTTCTGATTCACCCTCCTGACTTCACCTTCTCCTTCTCCTTCTTCTGCTTCTTCTGCTTCACCCTCCAGACTTCACCTTCTCCTTCTCCTTCTTCTGCTTCTTCTGCTTCACCCTCCAGACTTCACCTTCTCCTTCTCCTTCTTCTGCTTCTTCTGCTTCACCCTCCTGACTTCACCTTCTCCTTCTCCTTCTTCTACTACTTCTGATTCACCCTCCAGACTTCACCTTCTCCTTCTCCTTCTTCTGCATCTTCTGCTTCACCCTCCAGACTTCACCTTCTCCTTCTCCTTCTTCTGCTTCTTCTGCTGCGCCCTCCAGACTTCACCTTCTCCTTTTCCTTCTTCTGCTTCTTCTGCTTCACCCTCCTGACTTCACCATCTCCTTCTCCTTCTTCTACTTCTTCTGCTTCACCCCCCTGACTTCACCTTCTCCTTCTCCTTCTTCTGCTTCTTCTGATTCACCCTCCTAACTTCACCTTCTCCTTCTCCTTCTTCTGCTTCTTCTGATTCACCCTCCTGACTTCACCTTCTCCTTCTCCTTCTTCTGATTCTTCGGATTCACCCTCCAGACTTCACCTTCTCATTCTCCTTCTTCTGCTTCTTCTGATTCACCCTCCTGACTTCACCTTCTCCTTCTCCTTCTTCTACTTCTTCTGATTCACCCTCCTGACTTCGCCTTCTCCTTCTCCTTCTTCTACTTCTTCTGCTTCACCCTCCAGACTTCACCTTCTCCTTCTCCTTCTTCTACTTCTTCTGATTCACCCTCCAGACTTCACCTTCTCCTTCTCCTTCTTCTGCTTCTTCTGATTCACCCTCCAGACTTCACCTTCTCCTTCTTCTTATTCTGCTTCTTCTGATTCACCCTCCAGACTTCACCTTCTCCTTCTCCTTCTTCTGCTTCTTCTGATTCACCCTCCATACTTCACCTTCTCCTTCTCCTTTTTCTGCTTCTTCTGATTCACCCTCCAGACTTCACCTGCTCCTTCTCCTTCTTCTACTTCTTCTGATTCACCCTCCAGACTTCACCTTCTCCTTCTCCTTCTTCTGATTCTTCTGATTCACCCTCCAGACTTCACCTTCTCCTTCTCCTTCTTCTGCTTCTTTTGATTCACCCTCCAGACTTCACCTTCTCCTTCTCCTTCTTCTACTTCTTCTGATTCACCCTCCAGACTTCACCTTCTCCTTCTCCTTCTTCTACTTCTTCTGATTCACCCTCCAGTCTTCACCTTCTCCTTCTCCTTCTTCTGCTTCTTCTGCTTCACCCTCCTGACTTCACCTTCTCCTTCTCTTTCTTCTGCTTCTTCTGATTCACCCTCCAGATTTCACCTTCTCCTTCTCCTTCTTCTGCTTCTTCTGCTTCACCCTCCAGACTTCACCTTCTCCTTCTCCTTCTTCTGCTTCTTCTGCTACGCCCTCCAGACTTCACCTTCTCCTTCTCCTTCTTCTGCTTCTTCTGCTTCATCCCCCAGACTTCACCTTCTCCTTCTCCTTCTTCTGCTTCTTCTGCTTCACCCTCCTGACTTCACCTTCTCCTTCTCCTTCTTCTACTTCTTCTGATTCACCCTCCAGACTTCACCTTCTCCTTCTCCTTCTTCTGCTTCTTCTGCTTCACCCTCCAGACTTCACCTTCTCCTTCTCCTTCTTCTGCTTCTTCTGCTGCGCCCTCCAGACTTCACCTTCTCCTTCTCCTTCTTCTGATTCTTCTGCTTCACCCTCCTGACTTCACCTTCTCCTTCTCCTTCTTCTACTTCTTCTGCTTCAACCCCCTGACTTCACCTTCTCCTTCTCCTTCTTCTGCTTCTTCTGATTCACCCTCCTAACTTCACCTTCTCCTTCTCCTTGTTCTGCTTCTTCTGATTCACCCTCCAGACTTCACCTTCTCCTTCTCCTTCTTCTACTTCTTCTGATTCACCCTCCAGACTTCACCTTCTCCTTCTCCTTCTTCTACTTCTTCTGATTCACCCTCCAGTCTTCACCTTCTCCTTCTCCTTCTTCTGCTTCTTCTGCTTCACCCTCCAGACTTCACCTTCTCCTTCTCTTTCTTCTGCTTCTTCTGATTCACCCTCCAGACTTCACCTTCTCCTTCTCCTTCTTCTGCTTCTTCTGATTCACCCTCCTGACTTCACCTTCTCCTTCTCCTTCTTCTACTTCTTCTAATTCACCCTCCTGACTTCACCTTCTCCTTCTCCTTCTTCTACTTCTTCTGCTTCACCCTCCAGACATCACCTTCTCCTTCTCCTTCTTCTACTTCTTCTGATTCACGCTCCAGACTTCACCTTTTCCTTCTCCTTCTTCTGCTTCTTCTGATTCACCCTCCAGACTTCACCTTCTCCTTCTCCTTTTTCTGCTTCTTCTGATTCACCCTCCAGACTTCACCTTCTCCTTCTCCTTCTTCTGCTTCTTCTGATTCACCCTCCAGACTTCCCCTTCTCCTTCTCCTTCTTCGACTTCTTCTGAGTCACCCTCCAGACTTCACCTTCTCCTTCTCCTTCTTCTGATTCTTCTGATTCACCCTCCAGACTTCACCTTCTCCTTCTCCTTCTTCTGCTTCTTTTGATTCACCCTCCAGACTTCACCTTCTCCTTCTCCTTCTTCTACTTCTTCTGATTCACCCTCCAGACTTCACCTTCTCCTTCTCCTTCTTCTACTTCTTCTGATTCACCCTCCAGTCTTCACCTTCTCCTTCTCCTTCTTCTGCTTCTTCTGCTTCACCCTCCAGACTTCACCTTCTCCTTCTCTTTCTTCTGCTTCTTCTGATTCACCCTCCAGACTTCACCTTCTCCTTCTCCTTCTTCTGCTTCTTCTGCTTCAACCTCCAGACTTCACCTTCTCCTTCTCCTTCTTCTGCTTCTTCTGCTATGCCCTCCAGACTTCACCTTCTCCTTCTCCTTCTTCTGCTTCTTCTGCTTCACCCTCCAGACTTCACCTTCTCCTTCTCCTTCTTCTGCTTCTTCTGCTTCACCCTCCTGACTTCACCTTCTCCTTCTCCTTCTTCTGCTTCTTCTGATTCACCCTCCAGACTTCACCTTCTCCTTCTCCTTCTTCTGCTTCTTCTGCTTCACCCTCCAGACTTCACCTTCTCCTTCTCCTTCTTCTGCTTCTTCTGCTGCGCCCTCCAGACTTCACCTTCTCCTTCTCCTTCTTTTGCTTCTTCTGCTTCACCCTCCTGACTTCACCTTCTCCTTCTCCTTCTTCTACATCTTCTGCTTCACCCCCCTGACTTCACCTTCTCCTTCTCCTTCTTCTGCTTCTTCTGATTCACCCTCCTAACTTCACCTTCTCCTTCTCCTTCTTCTGCTTCTTCTGATTCACCCTCCTGACTTCACCTTCTCCTTCTCCTTCTTCTGATTCTTCTGATTCACCCTCCAGACTTCACCTTCTCCTTCTCCTTCTTCTGCTTCTTCTGATTCACCCTCCTGACTTCACCTTCTCCTTCTCCTTCTTCTACTTCTTCTGATTCACCCTCCTGACTTCACCTTCTCCTTCTCCTTCTTCTACTTCTTCTGCTTCACCCTCCAGACTTCACCTTCTCCTTCTCCTTCTTCTACTTCTTCTGATTCACCCTCCAGACTTCACCTTCTCCTTCTCCTTCTTCTGCTTCTTCTGATTCACCCTCCAGACTTCACCTTCTCCTTCTCCTTATTCTGCTTCTTCTTATTCACCCTCCAGACTTCACCTTCTCCTTCTCCTTCTTCTGCTTCTTCTGATTCACCCTCCAGACTTCACCTTCTCCTTCTCCTTCTTCTGCTTCTTCTGCTTCACCCTCCAGACTTCACCTTCTCCTTCTTCTGCTTCTTCTGCTGCGCCATCCAGACTTCACCTTCTCCTTCTCCTTCTTCTGCTTCTTCTGCTTCACCCTCCTGACTTCACCTTCTCCTTCTCCTTCTTCTGCTTCTTCTGATTCACCCTCCTAACTTCACCTTCTCCTTCTCCTTCTTCTGCTTCTTCTGATTCACCCTCCTGACTTCACCTTCTCCTTCTCCTTCTTCTACTTCTTCTGCTTCACCCTCCAGACTTCACCTTCTCCTTCTCCTTCTTCTACTTCTTCTGATTCACCCTCCAGACTTCACCTTCTCCTTCTCCTTCTTCTGCTTCTTCTGATTCACCCTCCAGACTTCACCTTCTCCTTCTCCTTATTCTGCTTCTTCTGATTCACCCTCCAGACTTCACCTTCTCCTTCTCCTTCTTCTGCTTCTTCTGATTCACCCTCCAGACTTCACCTTCTCCTTCTCCTTCTTCTGCTTCTTCTGATTCACCCTCCAGACTTCACCTTCTCCTTCTCCTTCTTCTACTTCTTCTGAGTCGCCCTCCAGACTTCACCTTCTCCTTCTCCTTCTTCTGCTTCTTCTGATTCACCCTCCTGACTTCACCTTCTCCTTCTCCTTCTTCTACTTCTTCTGATTCACCCTCCTGACTTCGCCTTCTCCTTCTCCTTCTTCTACTTCTTCTGCTTCACCCTCCAGACTTCACCTTCTCCTTCTCCTTCTTCTACTTCTTCTGATTCACCCTCCAGACTTCACCTTCTCCTTCTCCTTCTTCTGCTTCTTCTGATTCACCCTCCAGACTTCACCTTCTCCTTCTTCTTATTCTGCTTCTTCTGATTCACCCTCCAGACTTCACCTTCTCCTTCTCCTTCTTCTGCTTCTTCTGATTCACCCTCCATACTTCACCTTCTCCTTCTCCTTTTTCTGCTTCTTCTGATTCACCCTCCAGACTTCACCTTCTCCTTCTCCTTCTTCTGCTTCTTCTGATTCACCCTCCATACTTCACCTTCTCCTTCTCCTTTTTCTGCTTCTTCTGCTTCACCCTCCAGACTTCACCTTCTCCTTCTCCTTCTTCTACTTCTTCTGATTCACCCTCCAGACTTCACCTTCTCCTTCTCCTTCTTCTGCTTCTTCTGATTCACCCTCCAGACTTCACCTTCTCCTTCTCCTTATTCTGCTTCTTCTGATTCACCCTCCAGACTTCACCTTCTCCTTCTCCTTCTTCTGCTTCTTCTGATTCACCCTCCAGACTTCACCTTCTCCTTCTCCTTCTTCTGCTTCTTCTGATTCACCCTCCAGACTTCACCTTCTCCTTCTCCTTCTTCTACTTCTTCTGAGTCGCCCTCCAGACTTCACCTTCTCCTTCTCCTTCTTCTGCTTCTTCTGATTCACCCTCCTGACTTCACCTTCTCCTTCTCCTTCTTCTACTTCTTCTGATTCACCCTCCTGACTTCGCCTTCTCCTTCTCCTTCTTCTACTTCTTCTGCTTCACCCTCCAGACTTCACCTTCTCCTTCTCCTTCTTCTACTTCTTCTGATTCACCCTCCAGACTTCACCTTCTCCTTCTCCTTCTTCTGCTTCTTCTGATTCACCCTCCAGACTTCACCTTCTCCTTCTTCTTATTCTGCTTCTTCTGATTCACCCTCCAGACTTCACCTTCTCCTTCTCCTTCTTCTGCTTCTTCTGATTCACCCTCCATACTTCACCTTCTCCTTCTCCTTTTTCTGCTTCTTCTGATTCACCCTCCAGACTTCACCTGCTCCTTCTCCTTCTTCTACTTCTTCTGATTCACCCTCCAGACTTCACCTTCTCCTTCTCCTTCTTCTGATTCTTCTGATTCACCCTCCAGACTTCACCTTCTCCTTCTCCTTCTTCTGCTTCTTTTGATTCACCCTCCAGACTTCACCTTCTCCTTCTCCTTCTTCTACTTCTTCTGATTCACCCTCCAGACTTCACCTTCTCCTTCTCCTTCTTCTACTTCTTCTGATTCACCCTCCAGTCTTCAGCTTCTCCTTCTCCTTCTTCTGCTTCTTCTGCTTCACCCTCCTGACTTCACCTTCTCCTTCTCTTTCTTCTGCTTCTTCTGATTCACCCTCCAGACTTCACCTTCTCCTTCTCCTTCTTCTGCTTCTTCTGCTTCACCCTCCAGACTTCACCTTCTCCTTCTCCTTCTTCTGCTTCTTCTGCTACGCCCTCCAGACTTCACCTTCTCCTTCTCCTTCTTCTGCTTCTTCTGCTTCATCCCCCAGACTTCACCTTCTCCTTCTCCTTCTTCTGCTTCTTCTGCTTCACCCTCCTGACTTCACCTTCTCCTTCTCCTTCTTCTACTTCTTCTGATTCACCCTCCAGACTTCACCTTCTCCTTCTCCTTCTTCTGCTTCTTCTGCTTCACCCTCCAGACTTCACCTTCTCCTTCTCCTTCTTCTGCTTCTTCTGCTGCGCCCTCCAGACTTCACCTTCTCCTTCTCCTTCTTCTGCTTCTTCTGCTTCACCCTCCTGACTTCACCTTCTCCTTCTCCTTCTTCTACTTCTTCTGCTTCAACCCCCTGACTTCACCTTCTCCTTCTCCTTCTTCTGCTTCTTCTGATTCACCCTCCTAACTTCACCTTCTCCTTCTCCTTGTTCTGCTTCTTCTGATTCACCCTCCAGACTTCACCTTCTCCTTCTCCTTCTTCTACTTCTTCTGATTCACCCTCCAGACTTCACCTTCTCCTTCTCCTTCTTCTACTTCTTCTGATTCACCCTCCAGTCTTCACCTTCTCCTTCTCCTTCTTCTGCTTCTTCTGCTTCACCCTCCAGACTTCACCTTCTCCTTCTCTTTCTTCTGCTTCTTCTGATTCACCCTCCAGACTTCACCTTCTCCTTCTCCTTCTTCTGCTTCTTCTGATTCACCCTCCTGACTTCACCTTCTCCTTCTCCTTCTTCTACTTCTTCTAATTCACCCTCCTGACTTCACCTTCTCCTTCTCCTTCTTCTACTTCTTCTGCTTCACCCTCCAGACATCACCTTCTCCTTCTCCTTCTTCTACTTCTTCTGATTCACGCTCCAGACTTCACCTTTTCCTTCTCCTTCTTCTGCTTCTTCTGATTCACCCTCCAGACTTCACCTTCTCCTTCTCCTTTTTCTGCTTCTTCTGATTCACCCTCCAGACTTCACCTTCTCCTTCTCCTTCTTCTGCTTCTTCTGATTCACCCTCCAGACTTCCCCTTCTCCTTCTCCTTCTTCGACTTCTTCTGAGTCACCCTCCAGACTTCACCTTCTCCTTCTCCTTCTTCTGATTCTTCTGATTCACCCTCCAGACTTCACCTTCTCCTTCTCCTTCTTCTGCTTCTTTTGATTCACCCTCCAGACTTCACCTTCTCCTTCTCCTTCTTCTACTTCTTCTGATTCACCCTCCAGACTTCTCCTTCTCCTTCTCCTTCTTCTACTTCTTCTGATTCACCCTCCAGTCTTCACCTTCTCCTTCTCCTTCTTCTGCTTCTTCTGCTTCACCCTCCAGACTTCACCTTCTCCTTCTCTTTCTTCTGCTTCTTCTGATTCACCCTCCAGACTTCACCTTCTCCTTCTCCTTCTTCTGCTTCTTCTGCTTCAACCTCCAGACTTCACCTTCTCCTTCTCCTTCTTCTGCTTCTTCTGCTATGCCCTCCAGACTTCACCTTCTCCTTCTCCTTCTTCTGCTTCTTCTGCTTCACCCTCCAGACTTCACCTTCTCCTTCTCCTTCTTCTGCTTCTTCTGCTTCACCCTCCTGACTTCACCTTCTCCTTCTCCTTCTTCTGCTTCTTCTGATTCACCCTCCAGACTTCACCTTCTCCTTCTCCTTCTTCTGCTTCTTCTGCTTCACCCTCCAGACTTCACCTTCTCCTTCTCCTTCTTCTGCTTCTTCTGCTGCGCCCTCCAGACTTCACCTTCTCCTTCTCCTTCTTTTGCTTCTTCTGATTCACCCTCCAGACTTCACCTTCTCCTTCTCCTTCTTCTGCTTCTTCTGATTCACCCTCCTGACTTCACCTTCTCCTTCTCCTTCTTCTACTTCTTCTGATTCACCCTCCTGACTTCACCTTCTCCTTCTCCTTCTTCTACTTCTTCTGCTTCACCCTCCAGACTTCACCTTCTCCTTCTCCTTCTTCTACTTCTTCTGATTCACCCTCCAGACTTCACCTTCTCCTTCTCCTTCTTCTGCTTCTTCTGATTCACCCTCCAGACTTCACCTTCTCCTTCTCCTTATTCTGCTTCTTCTTATTCACCCTCCAGACTTCACCTTCTCCTTCTCCTTCTTCTGCTTCTTCTGATTCACCCTCCAGACTTCACCTTCTCCTTCTCCTTCTTCTGCTTCTTCTGCTTCACCCTCCAGACTTCACCTTCTCCTTCTTCTGCTTCTTCTGCTGCGCCATCCAGACTTCACCTTCTCCTTCTCCTTCTTCTGCTTCTTCTGCTTCACCCTCCTGACTTCACCTTCTCCTTCTCCTTCTTCTGCTTCTTCTGATTCACCCTCCTAACTTCACCTTCTCCTTCTCCTTCTTCTGCTTCTTCTGATTCACCCTCCTGACTTCACCTTCTCCTTCTCCTTCTTCTACTTCTTCTGCTTCACCCTCCAGACTTCACCTTCTCCTTCTCTTTCTTCTGCTTCTTCTGATTCACCCTCCAGACTTCACCTTCTCCTTCTCCTTCTTCTGCTTCTTCTGCTTCAACCTCCAGACTTCACCTTCTCCTTCTCCTTCTTCTGCTTCTTCTGCTATGCCCTCCAGACTTCACCTTCTCCTTCTCCTTCTTCTGCTTCTTCTGCTTCACCCTCCAGACTTCACCTTCTCCTTCTCCTTCTTCTGCTTCTTCTGCTTCACCCTCCTGACTTCACCTTCTCCTTCTCCTTCTTCTGCTTCTTCTGATTCACCCTCCAGACTTCACCTTCTCCTTCTCCTTCTTCTGCTTCTTCTGCTTCACCCTCCAGACTTCACCTTCTCCTTCTCCTTCTTCTGCTTCTTCTGCTGCGCCCTCCAGACTTCACCTTCTCCTTCTCCTTCTTTTGCTTCTTCTGCTTCACCCTCCTGACTTCACCTTCTCCTTCTCCTTCTTCTACTTCTTCTGCTTCACCCCCCTGACTTCACCTTCTCCTTCTCCTTCTTCTGCTTCTTCTGATTCACCCTCCTAACTTCACCTTCTCCTTCTCCTTCTTCTGCTTCTTCTGATTCACCCTCCTGACTTCACCTTCTCCTTCTCCTTCTTCTGATTCTTCTGATTCACCCTCCAGACTTCACCTTCTCCTTCTCCTTCTTCTGCTTCTTCTGATTCACCCTCCAGACTTCACCTTCTCCTTCTCCTTCTTCTACTTCTTCTGCTTCACCCTCCAGACTTCACCTTCTCCTTCTCTTTCTTCTGCTTCTTCTGATTCACCCTCCAGACTTCACCTTCTCCTTCTCCTTCTTCTGCTTCTTCTGCTTCAACCTCCAGACTTCACCTTCTCCTTCTCCTTCTTCTGCTTCTTCTGCTATGCCCTCCAGACTTCACCTTCTCCTTCTCCTTCTTCTGCTTCTTCTGCTTCACCCTCCAGACTTCACCTTCTCCTTCTCCTTCTTCTGCTTCTTCTGCTTCACCCTCCTGACTTCACCTTCTCCTTCTCCTTCTTCTGCTTCTTCTGATTCACCCTCCAGACTTCACCTTCTCCTTCTCCTTCTTCTGCTTCTTCTGCTTCACCCTCCAGACTTCACCTTCTCCTTCTCCTTCTTCTGCTTCTTCTGCTGCGCCCTCCAGACTTCACCTTCTCCTTCTCCTTCTTTTGCTTCTTCTGCTTCACCCTCCTGACTTCACCTTCTCCTTCTCCTTCTTCTACTTCTTCTGCTTCACCCCCCTGACTTCACCTTCTCCTTCTCCTTCTTCTGCTTCTTCTGATTCACCCTCCTAACTTCACCTTCTCCTTCTCCTTCTTCTGCTTCTTCTGATTCACCCTCCTGACTTCACCTTCTCCTTCTCCTTCTTCTGATTCTTCTGATTCACCCTCCAGACTTCACCTTCTCCTTCTCCTTCTTCTGCTTCTTCTGATTCACCCTCCTGACTTCACCTTCTCCTTCTCCTTCTTCTACTTCTTCTGATTCACCCTCCTGACTTCACCTTCTCCTTCTCCTTCTTCTACTTCTTCTGCTTCACCCTCCAGACTTCACCTTCTCCTTCTCCTTCTTCTACTTCTTCTGATTCACCCTCCAGACTTCACCATCTCCTTCTCCTTCTTCTGCTTCTTCTGATTCACCCTCCAGACTTCACCTTCTCCTTCTCCTTATTCTGCTTCTTCTTATTCACCCTCCAGACTTCACCTTCTCCTTCTCCTTCTTCTGCTTCTTCTGATTCACCCTCCAGACTTCACCTTCTCCTTCTCCTTCTTCTGCTTCTTCTGCTTCACCCTCCAGACTTCACCTTCTCCTTCTTCTGCTTCTTCTGCTGCGCCATCCAGACTTCACCTTCTCCTTCTCCTTCTTCTGCTTCTTCTGCTTCACCCTCCTGACTTCACCTTCTCCTTCTCCTTCTTCTGCTTCTTCTGATTCACCCTCCTAACTTCACCTTCTCCTTCTCCTTCTTCTGCTTCTTCTGATTCACCCTCCTGACTTCACCTTCTCCTTCTCCTTCTTCTACTTCTTCTGCTTCACCCTCCAGACTTCACCTTCTCCTTCTCCTTCTTCTACTTCTTCTGATTCACCCTCCAGACTTCACATTCTCCTTCTCCTTCTTCTGCTTCTTCTGATTCACCCTCCAGACTTCACCTTCTCCTTCTCCTTATTCTGCTTCTTCTGATTCACCCTCCAGACTTCACCTTCTCCTTCTCCTTCTTCTGCTTCTTCTGATTCACCCTCCAGACTTCACCTTCTCCTTCTCCTTCTTCTGCTTCTTCTGATTCACCCTCCAGACTTCACCTTCTCCTTCTCCTTCTTCTACTTCTTCTGAGTCGCCCTCCAGACTTCACCTTCTCCTTCTCCTTCTTCTGATTCTTCTGATTCACCCTCCTGACTTCACCATCTGCTGCTCCTTCTTCTGCTTCTTCTGATTCACCCTCCAGACTTTAACTTCTCCTTCTCCTTCTTCTACTTCTTCTGATTGACCCTCCAGACTTCACCTTCTCCTTCTCCTTCTTCTACTTCTTCTGATTCACCCTCCAGTCTTCACCTTCTCCTTCTCCTTCTTCTGCTTCTTCTGATTCACCCTCCTGACTTCACCTTCTCCTTCTCCTTCTTCTACTTCTTCTGATTCACCCTCCTGACTTCACCTTCTCCTTCTCCTTCTTCTACTTCTTCTGCTTCACCCTCCAGACATCACCTTCTCCTTCTCCTTCTTCTACTTCTTCTGATTCACGCTCCAGACTTCACCTTCTCCTTCTCCTTCTTCTGCTTCTTCTGATTCACCCTCCAGACTTCACCTTCTCCTTCTCCTTATTCTGCTTCTTCTGATTCACCCTCCAGGCTTCACCTTCTCCTTCTCCTTCTTCTGCTTCTTCTGATTCACCCTCCAGACTTCACCTTCTCCTTCTCCTTCTTCTGCTTCTTCTGATTCACCCTCCAGACTTCACCTTCTCCTTCTCCTTCTTCTACTTCTTCTGATTCACCCTCCAGACTTCATCTTCTCCTTCTCCTTCTTCTGCTTATTCTGATTCACCCTCCAGACTTCACCTTCTCCTTCTCCTTCTTCTGCTTCTTCTGATTCACCCTCGAGACTTCACCTTCTCCTTCTCCTTCTTCTACTTCTTCTGATTCACCCTCCAGACTTCACCTTCTCCTTCTCCTTCTTCTACTTCTTCTGATTCACCCTCCAGACTTCACCTTCTCCTTCTCCTTCTTCTACTTCTTCTGATTCACCCTCCTGACTTCACCTTCTCCTTCTCCTTCTTCTGCTTCTTCTGCTTCACCCTCCAGACTTCATCTTCTCCTTCTCCTTCTTCAGCTTCTTCTGCTTCACCCTCCAGACTTCACCTTCTCCTTCTCCTTCTTCTGCTTCTTCTGCTTCACCCTCCTGACTTCACCTCCTCCTTCTCCTTCTTCTACTTCTTCTGATTCACCCTCCAGACTTCACCTTCTCCTTCTTCCTTCTTCTGCTTCTTCTGCTTCACCCTCCAGACTTCACCTTCTCCTTCTCCTTCTTCTGCTTCTGCTGCTACGCCCTCCAGACTTCACCTTCTCCTTCTCCTTCTTCTGCTTCTTCTGCTTCACCCTCCAGACTTAACCTTCTCCTCCTCCTTCTTCTCTTCTTCTGCTTCACCCTCCTGACTTCACCTTCTCCTTCTCCTTATTCTGCTTCTTCTGATTCACCCTCCAGACTTCACCTTCTCCTTCTCCTTCTTCTGCTTCTTCTGATTCACCCTCCAGACTTCACCTTCTCATTCTCCTTCTTCTGCTTCTTCTGATTCACCCTCCAGACTTCACCTTCTCCTTCTCCTTCTTCTGCTTCTTCTGATTCACCCTCCAGACTTCACCTTCTCCTTCTCCTTCTTCTGATTCTTCTGATTCACCCTCCAGACTTCACCATCTCCTTCTCCTTCTTCTGCTTCTTCTGATTCACCCTCCAGACTTCACCTTCTCCTTCTCCTTCTTCTACTTCTTCTGATTCACCCTCCAGACTTCACCTTCTCCTTCTCCTTCTTCAACTTCTTCTGATTCACCCTCCAGTCTTCACCTTCTCCTTCTCCTTTTCTGCTTCTTCTGCTTCACCCTCCAGACTTCACCTTCTCCTTCTCTTTCTTCTGCTTCTTCTGATTCACCCTCCAGACTTCACCTTCTCCTTCTCCTTCTTCTGATTCTTCTGATTCACCCTCCAGACTTCACCTTCTCCTTCTCCTTCTTCTGCTTCTTCTGATTCACCCTCCTCACTTCACCTCCTTCTCCTTCTTCTACTTCTTCTGATTCACCCTCCTGACTTCACCTTCTCCTTCTCCTTCTTCTACTTCTTCTGCTTCACCCTCCAGACTTCAGCTTCTCCTTCTTCTACTTCTTCTGATTCACCCTCCAGACTTCACCTTCTCCTTCTCCTTCTTCTGCTTCTTCTGATTCACCCTCCAGACTTCACCTTCTCCTTCTCCTTATTCTGCTTCTTCTGATTCACCCTCCAGACTTCACCTTCACCTTCTCCTTCTTCTGCTTCTTCTGATTCACCCTCCAGACTTCACCTTCTCCTTCTCCTTCTTCTGCTTCTTCTGATTCACCCTCCAGACTTCACCTTCTCCTTCTCCTTCTTCTACTTCTTCTGATTCACCCTCCAGACTTCATCTTCTCCTTCTCCTTCTTCTGCTTCTTCTGATTCACCCTCCAGACTTCTCCTTCTCCTTCTCCTTCTTCTGCTTCTTCTGATTCACCCTCCAGACTTCACCTTCTCCTTCTCCTTCTTCTACTTCTTCTGATTCACCCTCCAGACTTCACCTTCTCCTTCTCCTTCTTCTGCTTCTTCTGATTCACCCTCCAGACCTCACCTTCTCCTTCTCCTTCTTCTACTTCTTCTGATTCACCCTCCAGACTTCAACTTCTCCTTCTCCTTCTTCTGCTTCTTCTGATTCACCCTCCAGACTTCACCTTCTCCTTCTCCTTCTTCTCCTTCTTCTGATTCACCCTCCAGACTTCGCCTTCTCCTTCTCCTTCTTCTACTTCTTCTGATTTACCCTCCAGACTTCACCTTCTCCTTCTCCTTCTTCTACTTCTTCTGATTCACCCTCCAGTCTTCACCTTCTCCTTCTCCTTCTTCTGCTTCTTCTGATTCACCCTCCAGACTTCACCTTCTCCTTCTCCTTCTTCTGCTTCTTCTGATTCACCCTCCAGACTTCACCTACTCCTTCTCCTTCTTCTACTTCTTCTGATTCACCCTCCAGACTTCACCTTCTCCTTCTCCTTCTTCTGCGTCTTCTGATTCACCCTCCAGACTTCACCTTCTCCTTCTCCTTCGTGTACTTCTTCTGATTCACCCTCCAGACTTCACCTTCTCCTTCTCCTTCTTCTACTTCTTCTGATTCACCCTCCAGACTTCATCTTCTCCTTCTCCTTCTTCTACTTCTTCTGCTTCACCCTCCTGACTTCACCTTCTCCTTCTCCTTCTTCTGCTTCTTCTGATTCACCCTCCTGACTTCAACTTCTCCTTCTCCTTCTTCTGCTTCTTCTGATTCACCCTCCAGACTTCACCTTCTCCTTCTCATTCTTCTGCTTCTTCTGCTTCACCCTCCTGACTTCACCTCCTCCTTCTCCTTCTTCTACTTCTTCTGATTCACCCTCCAGACTTCACCTTCTCCTTCTCCTTCTTCTGCTTCTTCTGCTTCACCCTCCAGACTTCACCTTCTCCTTCTCCTTCTTCTGCTTCTTCTGCTACGCCCTCCAGACTTCACCTTCTCCTTCTCCTTCTTCTGCTTCTTCTGCTTCACCCTCCAGACTTCAACTTCTCCTCCTCCTTCTTCTCTTCTTCTGCTTCACCCTCCTGACTTCACCTTCTCCTTCTCCTTATTCTGCTTCTTCTGATTCACCCTCCAGACTTCACCTTCTCCTTCTCCTTCTTCTGCTTCTTCTGATTCACCCTCCAGACTTCACCTTCTCATTCTCCTTCTTCTGCTTCTTCTGATTCACCCTCCAGACTTCACCTTCTCCTTCTCCTTCTTCTACTTCTTCTGATTCACCCTCCAGACTTCACCTTCTCCTTCTCCTTCTTCTGATTCTTCTGATTCACCCTCCAGACTTCACCATCTCCTTCTCCTTCTTCTGCTTCTTCTGATTCACCCTCCAGACTTCACCTTCTCCTTCTCCTTCTTCTACTTCTTCTGATTCACACTCCAGACTTCACCTTCTCCTTCTCCTTCTTCTACTTCTTCTGATTCACCCACCAGTCTTCACCTTCTCCTTCTCCTTTTCTGCTTCTTCTGCTTCACCCTCCAGACTTCACCTTCTCCTTCTCTTTCTTCTGCTTCTTCTGATTCACCCTCCTCACTTCACCTCCTTCTCCTTCTTCTAGTTCTTCTGATTCACCCTCCTGACTTCACCTTCTCCTTCTCCTTCTTCTACTTCTTCTGCTTCACCATCCAGACTTCAGCTTCTCCTTCTTCTACTTCTTCTGACTCACCCTCCAGACTTCACCTTCTCCTTCTCCTTCTTCTGCTTCTTCTGATTCACCCTACAGACTTCACCTTCTCCTTCTCCTTATTCTGCTTCTTCTGATTCACCCTCCAGACTTCACCTTCACCTTCTCCTTCTTCTGCTTCTTCTGATTCACCCTCCAGACTTCACCTTCTCCTTCTCCTTCTTCTGCTTCTTCTGATTCACCCTCCAGACTTCACCTTCTCCTTATCCTTCTTCTACTTCTTCTGATTCACCCTCCAGACTTCATCTTCTCCTTCTCCTTCTTCTGCTTCTTCTGATTCACCCTCCAGACTTCACCTTCTCCTTCTCCTTCTTCTGCTTCTTCTGATTCACCCTCCAGACTTCACCTTCTCCTTCTCCTTCTTCTGCTTCTTCTGATTCACCCTCCAGACTTCACCTTCTCCTTCTCCTTCGTCTACTTCTTCTGATGCACCCTCCAGACTACACCTTCTCCTTCTCCATCTTCTACTTCTTCTGATTCACCCTCCAGACTTCACCTTCTCCTTCTCCTTCTTCTGCTTCTTCTGATTCACCCTCCAGACTTCACCTTCTCCTTCTCCTTCTTCTACTTCTTCTGATTCACCCTCCAGACTTCACCTTCTCCTTCTCCTTCTTCTACTTCTTCTGATTGACACTCCAGACTTCATCTTCTCCTTCTCCTTCTTCTACTTCTTCTGCTTCTCCCTCCAGACTTCACCTTCTCCTTCTCCTTCTTCTGCTTCTTCTGATTCACCCTCCAGACTTCACCTTCTCCTTCTCCTTCTTCTGCTTCTTCTGATTCACCCTCCAGACTTCACCTTCTCCTTCTCCTTCTTCTGCTTCTTCTGCTTCACCATCCAGACTTCACCTTCTCCTTCTCCTTCTTCTGCTTCTTCTGCTTCACCCTCCTGACTTCACCTTCTCCTTCTCCTTCTTCTACTTCTTCTGATTCACCCTCCAGACTTCACCTTCTCCTTCTCCTTCTTCTGCTTCTTCTGATTCACCCTCCAGACTTCACCTTCTCCTTCTCCTTCTTCTGCTTCTTCTGATTCAGCCTTCAGACTTCACCTTCTCCTTCTCCTTCTTCTGCTTCTTCTGATTCTCACTCCAGACCTCACCTTCTCCTTCTCCTTCTTCTACTTCTTCTGATTCACCCTCCAGTCTACACCTTCTCCTTCTCCTTCTCCTGCTTCTTCTGATTCACCCTCCAGACTTCACCTTCTCCTTCTCCTTCTTCTGCTTCTTCTGATTCACCCTCCAGACTTCACCTTCTCCTTCTCCTTCTTCTGCTTCTTCTGATTCACCCTCCAGACTTCACCTTCTCCTTCTCCTTCTTCTACTTCTTCTGATTCACCCTCCAGACTTCACCTTCTCCTTCTCCTTCTTCTGCTTCTTCTGATTCACCCTCCAGACTTCACCTTCTCCTTCTCCTTCGTCTACTTCTTCTGATGCACCCTCCAGACTACACCTTCTCCTTCTCCATCTTCTACTTCTTCTGATTCACCCTCCAGACTTCACCTTCTCCTTCTCCTTCTTCTGCTTCTTCTGATTCACCCTCCAGACTTCACCTTCTCCTTCTCCTTCTTCTACTTCTTCTGATTCACCCTCCAGACTTCACCTTCTCCTTCTCCTTCTTCTACTTCTTCTGATTCACCCTCCAGACTTCATCTTCTCCTTCTCCTTCTTCTACTTCTTCTGCTTCTCCCTCCAGACTTCACCTTCTCCTTCTCCTTCTTCTGCTTCTTCTGATTCACCCTCCAGACTTCACCTTCTCCTTCTCCTTATTCTGCTTCTTCTGATTCACCCTCCAGACTTCACCTTCTCCTTCTCCTTCTTCTGCATCTTCTGCTTCACCCTCCAGACTTCACCTTCTCCTTGTCCTTCTTCTGCTTCTTCTGCTTTACCCTCCTGACTTCACCTTCTCCTTCTCCTTCTTCTACTTCTTCTGCTTCACCCTCCAGACTTCACCTTCTCCTTCTCCTTCTTCTGCTTCTTCTGCTTCACCCTCCTGACTTCACCTTCTCCTTCACCTTCTTCTACTTCTTCTGCTTCACCCTCCAGACTTCACCTTCTCCTTCTCCTTCTTCTGCTTCTTCTGCTGCGCACTCCAGACTTCACCTTCTCCTTCTCCTTCTTCTGCTTCTTCTGCTTCACCTTCCTGACTTCACCTTCTCCTTCTCCTTCTTCTACTTCTTCTGCTTCACCCCCCTGACTTCACCTTCTCCTTCTCCTTCTTCTGCTTCTTCTGATTCACCTTCCTAACTTCACCTTCTCCTTCTCCTTCTTCTGCTTCTTCTGATTCACCCTCCTGACTTCACCTTCTCCTTCTCCTTCTCCTGAATCTTCTGATTCACCCTCCAGACTTCACCTTCTCCTTCTCCTTCTTCTGCTTCTTCTGATTCACCCTCCTGACTTCACCTTCTCCTTCTCCTTCTTCTGCTTCTTCTGATTCACACTCCAGACCTCACCTTCTCCTTCTCCTTCTTCTACTTCTTCTGATTCACCCTCCAGACTTCAACTTCTCCTTCTCCTTCTTCTGCTTCTTCTGATTCACCCTCCAGACTTCACCTTCTCCTTCTCCTTCTTCTGCTTCTTCTGATTCACCCTCCAGACTTCGCCTTCTCCTTCTCCTTCTTCTACTTCTTCTGATTTACCCTCCAGACTTCACCTTCTCCTTCTCCTTCTTCTACTTCTTCTGATTCACCCTCCAGTCTTCATCTTCTCCTTCTCCTTCTTCTGATTCACCCTCCAGACTTCACCTTCTCCTTCTTCTTCTTCTGCTTCTTCTGATTCACCCTCCAGACTTCACCTTCTCCTTCTCCTTCTTCTGCTTCTTCTGATTCACCCTCCAGACTTCACCTTCTCCTTCTCCTTCTTCTACTTCTTCTGATTCACCCTCCAGACTTCACCTTCTCCTTCTCCTTCTTCTGCTTCTTCTGATTCACCCTCCAGACTTCACCTTATCCTTCTCCTTCGTCTACTTCTTCTGATGCACCCTCCAGACTACACCTTCTCCTTCTCCATCTTCTACTTCTTCTGATTCACCCTCCAGACTTCACCTTCTCCTTCTCCTTCTTCTGCTTCTTCTGATTCACCCTCCAGACTTCACCTTCTCCTTCTCCTTCTTCTACTTCTTCTGATTCACCCTCCAGACTTCACCTTCTCCTTCTCCTTATTCTGCTTCTTCTGATTCACCCTCCAGACTTCACCTTCTCCTTCTCCTTCTTCTGCTTCTTCTGCTTCACCCTCCAGACTTCACCTTCTCCTTCTCCTTCTTCTGCTTCTTCTGCTTCACCCTCCTGACTTCACCTTCTCCTTCTCCTTCTTCTACTTCTTCTGCTTCACCCTCCAGACTTCACCTTCTCCTTCTCCTTCTTCTGCTTCTTCTGCTTCACCCTCCTGACTTCACCTTCTCCTTCTCCTTCTTCTACTTCTTCTGATTCTCCCTCCAGACTTCACCTTCTCCTTCTCCTTCTACTGCTTCTTCTGCTTCAACCTCCAGACTTCACCTTCTCCTTCTCCTTCTTCTGCTTCTTCTGCTGCGCACTCCAGACTTCACCTTCTCCTTCTCCTTCTTCTGCTTCTTCTGCTTCACCTTCCTGACTTCACCTTCTCCTTCTCCTTCTTCTACTTCTTCTGCTTCACCCCCCTGACTTCACCTTCTCCTTCTCCTTCTTCTGCTTCTTCTGATTCACCTTCCTAACTTCAACTTCTCCTTCTCCTTCTTCTGCTTCTTCTGATTCACCCTCCTGACTTCACCTTCTCCTTCTCCTTCTCCTGAATCTTCTGATTCACCCTCCAGACTTCACCTTCTCCTTCTCCTTCTTCTGCTTCTTCTGATTCACCCTCCTGACTTCACCTTCTCCTTCTCCTTCTTCTACTTCTTCTGATTCACCCTCCTGACTTCACCTTCTCCTTCTCCTTCTTCTACTTCTTCTGCTTCACCCTCCGGACTTCACGTTCTCCTTCTCCTTCTTCTACTTCTTCTGATTCACCCTCCAGACTTCACCTTCTCCTTCTCCTTCTTCTGCTTCTTCTGATTCACCCTCCAGACTTCACCTTCTCCTTCGTCTTATTCTGCTTCTTCTGATTCACCCTCCAGACTTCACCTTCTCCTTCTCCTTCTTCTGCTTCTTCTGATTCACCCTCCAGACTTCACCTTCTCCTTCTCCTTCTTCTGCTTCTTCTGATTCACCCTCCAGACTTCACCTTCTCCTTCTCTTTCTTCTGCTTCTTCTGATTCACCCTCCAGACTTCACCTTCTCCTTCTCCTTCTTCTGATTCTTCTGATTCACCCTCCAGACTTCACCTTCTCCTTCTCCTTCTTCTGCTTCTTCTGATTCACCCTCCTCACTTCACCTCCTTCTCCTTTTTCTACTTCTTCTGATTCACCCTCCTGACTTCACCTTCTCCTTCTCCTTCTTCTACTTCTTCTGCTTCACCCTCCAGACTTCAGCTTCTCCTTCTTCTACTTCTTCTGATTCACCCTCCAGACTTCACCTTCTCCTTCTCCTTCTTCTGCTTCTTCTGATTCACCCTCCAGACTTCACCTTCTCCTTCTCCTTATTCTGCTTCTTCTGATTCACCCTCCAGACTTCACCTTCACCTTCTCCTTCTTCTGCTTCTTCTGATTCACCCTCCAGACTTCACCTTCTCCTTCTCCTTCTTCTGCTTCTTCTGATTCACCCTCCAGACTTCACCTTCTCCTTCTCCTTCTTCTACTTCTTCTGATTCACCCTCCAGACTTCATCTTCTCCTTCTCCTTCTTCTGCTTCTTCTGATTCACCCTCCAGACTTCACCTTCTCCTTCTCCTTCTTCTGCTTCTTCTGATTCACCCTCCAGACTTCACCTTCTCCTTCTCCTTCTTCTACTTCTTCTGATTCATCTCCAGACTTCACCTTCTCCTTCTCCTTCTTCTGCTTCTTCTGATTCACCCTCCAGACTTCACCTTCTCCTTCTCCTTCTTCTGCTTCTTCTGATTCACCCTTCAGACTTCACCTTCTACTTCTCCTTCTTCTGCTTCTTCTGATTCACACTCCAGACTTCACCTTCTCCTTCTCCTTCTTCTACTTCTTCTGATTCACCCTCCAGACTTCAACTTCTCCTTCTCCTTCTTCTGCTTCTTCTGATTCAACCTTCAGACTTCACCTTCTCCTTCTCCTTCTTCTGCTTCTTCTGATTCACCCTCCAGACTTCGCCTTCTCCTTCTCCTTCTTCTACTTCTTCTGATTTACCCTCCAGACTTCACCTTCTCCTTCTTCTACTTCTTCTGATTCACCCTCCAGTCTTCACCTTCTCCTTCTCCTTCTTCTGCTTCTTCTGATTCACCCTCCAGACTTCACCTTCTCCTTCTCCTTCTTCTGCTTCTTCTGATTCACGCTCCAGACTTCACCTTCTCCTTCTCCTTCTTCTGCTTCTTCTGCTTCACCCTCCTGACTTCACCTTCTCCTTCTCCTTCTTCTACTTCTTCTGCTTCACCCTCCAGACTTCACCTTCTCCTTCTCCTTCTTCTGCTTCTTCTGCTTCACCCTCCTGACTTCACCTTCTCCTTCTCCTTCTTCTACTTCTTCTGATTCACCCTCCAGACTTCACCTTCTCCTTCTCCTTCTACTGCTTCTTCTGCTTCAACCTCCAGACTTCACCTTCTCCTTCTCCTTCTTCTGCTTCTTCTGCTGCGCACTCCAGACTTCACCTTCTCCTTCTCCTTCTTCTGCTTCTTCTGCTTCACCTTCCTGACTTCACCTTCTCCTTCTCCTTCTTCTACTTCTTCTGCTTCACCCCCCTGACTTCACCTTCTCCTTCTCCTTCTTCTGCTTCTTCTGATTCACCTTCCTAACTTCACCTTCTCCTTCTCCTTCTTCTGCTTCTTCTGATTCACCCTCCTGACTTCACCTTCTCCTTCTCCTTCTCCTGAATCTTCTGATTCACCCTCCAGACTTCACCTTCTCCTTCTCCTTCTTCTGCTTCTTCTGATTCACCCTCCTGACTTCACCTTCTCCTTCTCCTTCTTCTACTTCTTCTGATTCACCCTCCTGACTTCACCTTCTCCTTCTCCTTCTTCTACTTCTTCTGCTTCACCCTCCAGACTTCACGTTCTCCTTCTCCTTCTTCTACTTCTTCTGATTCACCCTCCAGACTTCACCTTCTCCTTCTCCTTCTTCTGCTTCTTCTGATTCACCCTCCAGACTTCACCTTCTCCTTCGTCTTATTCTGCTTCTTCTGATTCACCCTCCAGACTTCACCTTCTCCTTCTCCTTCTTCTGCTTCTTCTGATTCACCCTCCAGACTTCACCTTCTCCTTCTCCTTCTTCTGCTTCTTCTGATTCACCCTCCAGACTTCACCTTCTCCTTCTCCTTCTTCTGCTTCTTCTGATTCACCCTCCAGACTTCACCTTCTCCTTCTCCTTCTTCTACTTCTTCTGATTCACCCTCCAGTCTTCACCTTCTCCTTCTCCTTTTCTGCTTCTTCTGCTTCACCCTCCAGACTTCACCTTCTCCTTCTCTTTCTTCTGCTTCTTCTGATTCACCCTCCAGACTTCACCTTCTCCTTCTCCTTCTTCTGATTCTTCTGATTCACCCTCCAGACTTCACCTTCTCCTTCTCCTTCTTCTGCTTCTTCTGATTCACCCTCCTCACTTCACCTCCTTCTCCTTCTTCTACTTCTTCTGATTCACCCTCCTGACTTCACCTTCTCCTTCTCCTTCTTCTACTTCTTCTGCTTCACCCTCCAGACTTCAGCTTCTCCTTCTTCTACTTCTTCTGATTCACCCTCCAGACTTCACCTTCTCCTTCTCCTTCTTCTGCTTCTTCTGATTCACCCTCCAGACTTCACCTTCTCCTTCTCCTTATTCTGCTTCTTCTGATTCACCCTCCAGACTTCACCTTCACCTTCTCCTTCTTCTGCTTCTTCTGATTCACCCTCCAGACTTCACCTTCTCCTTCTCCTTCTTCTGCTTCTTCTGATTCACCCTCCAGACTTCACCTTCTCCTTCTCCTTCTTCTACTTCTTCTGATTCACCCTCCAGACTTCATCTTCTCCTTCTCCTTCTTCTGCTTCTTCTGATTCACCCTCCAGACTTCACCTTCTCCTTCTCCTTCTTCTGCTTCTTCTGATTCACCCTCCAGACTTCACCTTCTCCTTCTCCTTCTTCTACTTCTTCTGATTCATCTCCAGACTTCACCTTCTCCTTCTCCTTCTTCTGCTTCTTCTGATTCACCCTCCAGACTTCACCTTCTCCTTCTCCTTCTTCTGCTTCTTCTGATTCACCCTTCAGACTTCACCTTCTACTTCTCCTTCTTCTGCTTCTTCTGATTCACACTCCAGACTTCACCTTCTCCTTCTCCTTCTTCTACTTCTTCTGATTCACCCTCCTGACTTCAACTTCTCCTTCTCCTTCTTCTGCTTCTTCAGATTCAACCTTCAGACTTCACCTTCTCCTTCTCCTTCTTCTGCTTCTTCTGATTCACCCTCCAGACTTCGCCTTCTCCTTCTCCTTCTTCTACTTCTTCTGATTTACCCTCCAGACTTCACCTTCTCCTTCTTCTACTTCTTCTGATTCACCCTCCAGTCTTCACCTTCTCCTTCTCCTTCTTCTGCTTCTTCTGATTCACCCTCCAGACTTCACCTTCTCCTTCTCCTTCTTCTGCTTCTTCTGATTCACGCTCCAGACTTCACCTTCTCCTTCTCCTTCTTCTGCTTCTTCTGATTCACCCTCCAGACTTCACCTTCTCCTTCTCCTTCTTCTACTTCTTCTGATTCACCCTCCAGACTTCACCTTCTCCTTCTCCTTCTTCTGCTTCTTCTGATTCACCCTCCAGACTTCACCTTCTCCTTCTCCTTCGTCTACTTCTTCTGATGCACCCTTCAGACTACACCTTCTCCTTCTCCATCTTCTACTTCTTCTGATTCACCCTCCAGACTTCACCTTCTCCTTCTCCTTCTTCTGCTTCTTCTGATTCACCCTCCAGACTTCACCTTCTCCTTCTCCTTCTTCTACTTCTTCTGATTCACCCTCCAGACTTCACCTTCTCCTTCTCCTTCTTCTACTTCTTCTGATTCACCCTCCAGACTTCATCTTCTCCTTCTCCTTCTTCTACTTCTTCTTCTTCTCCCTCCAGACTTCACCTTCTCCTTCTCCTTCTTCTGCTTCTTCTGATTCACCCTCCAGACTTCACCTTCTCCTTCTCCTTCTTCTGCTTCTTCTGATTCAGCCTCCAGACTTCACCTTCTCCTTCTCCTTCTTCTGCTTCTTCTGCTTCACCCTCCAGACTTCACCTTCTCCTTCTCCTTCTTCTGCTTCTTCTGCTTCACCCTCCTGACTTCACCTTCTCCTTCTCCTTCTTCTACTTCTTCTGATTCACCCTCCAGACTTCACCTTCTCCTTCTCCTTCTTCTGCTTCTTCTGATTCACCCTCCAGACTTTACCTTCTCCTTCTCCTTCTTCTGCTTCTTCTGATTCAGCCTTCAGACTTCACCTTCTCCTTCTCCTTCTTCTGCTTCTTCTGATTCACACTCCAGACCTCACCTTCTCCTTCTCCTTCTTCTACTTCTTCTGATTCACCCTCCAGACTTCAACTTCTCCTTCTCCTTCTTCTGCTTCTTCTGATTCACCCTCCAGACTTCTCCTTCTCCTTCTCCTTCTTCTGCTTCTTCTGATTCACCCTCCAGACTTCGCCTTCTCCTTCTCCTTCTTCTACTTCTTCTGATTTACCCTCCAGACTTCACCTTCTCCTTCTCCTTCTTCTACTTCTTCTGATTCACCCTCCAGTCTTCACCTTCTCCTTCTCCTTCTTCTGCTTCTTCTGATTCACCCTCCAGACTTCACCTTCTCCTTCTCCTTCTTCTGCTTCTTCTGATTCACCCTCCAGACTTTACCTTCTCCTTCTCCTTCTTCTGCTTCTTCTGATTCACCCTCCAGACTTCACCTTCTCCTTCTCCTTCTTCTACTTCTTCTGATTCACCCTCCAGACTTCACCTTCTCCTTCTCCTTCTTCTGCTTCTTCTGATTCACCCTCCAGACTTCACCTTCTCCTTCTCCTTCGTCTACTTCTTCTGATGCACCCTCCAGACTACACCTTCTCCTTCTCCATCTACTACTTCTTCTGATTCACCCTCCAGACTTCACCTTCTCCTTCTCCTTCTTCTGCTTCTTCTGATTCACCCTCCAGACTTCACCTTCTCCTTCTCCTTCTTCTACTTCTTCTGATTCACCCTCCAGACTTCATCTTCTCCTTCTCCTTCTTCTACTTCTTCTGCTTCTCCCTCCAGACTTCACCTTCTCCTTCTCCTTCTTCTGCTTCTTCTGATTCACCCTCCAGACTTCACCTTCTCCTTCTCCTTATTCTGCTTCTTCTGATTCACCCTCCAGACTTCACCTTCTCCTTCTCCTTCTTCTGCTTCTTCTGCTTCACCCTCCAGACTTCACCTTCTCCTTCTACTTCTTCTGCTTCTTCTGCTTCACCCTCCTGACTTCACCTTCTCCTTCTCCTTCTTCTACTTCTTCTGCTTCACCCTCCAGACTTCACCTTCTCCTTCTCCTTCTTCTGCTTCTTCTGCTTCACCCTCCTGACTTCACCTTCTCCTTCTCCTTCTTCTACTTCTTCTGATTCACCCTCCAGACTTCACCTTCTCCTTCTCCTTCTACTGCTTCTTCTGCTTCACCCTCCAGACTTCACCTTCTCCTTCTCCTTCTTCTGCTTCATCTGCTGCGCACTCCAGACTTCACCTTCTCCTTCTCCTTCTTCTGCTTCTTCTGCTTCACCCCCCTGACTTCACCTTCTCCTTCTCCTTCTTCTGCTTCTTCTGATTCACCTTCCTAACTTCACCTTCTCCTTCTCCTTCTTCTGCTTCTTCTGATTCACCCTCCTGACTTCACCTTCTCCTTCTCCTTCTCCTGAATCTTCTGATTCACCCTCCAGACTTCACCTTCTCCTTCTCCTTCTTCTGCTTCTTCTGATTCACCCTCCTGACTTCACCTTCTCCTTCTCCTTCTTCTACTTCTTCTGATTCACCCTCCTGACTTCACCTTCTCCTTCTCCTTCTTCTACTTCTTCTGCCTCACCCTCCAGACTTCACGTTCTCCTTCTCCTTCTTCTACTTCTTCTGATTCACCCTCCAGACTTCATCTTCTCCTTCTCCTTCTTCTGCTTCTTCTGATTCTCCCTCCAGACTTCACCTTCTCCTTCTTCTTATTCTGCTTCTTCTGATTCACCCTCCAGACTTCACCTTCTCCTTCTCCTTCTTCTGCTTCTTCTGATTCACCCTCCAGACTTCAGCTTCTCCTTCTCCTTCTTCTGCTTCTTCTGATTCACCCTCCAGACTTCACCTTCTCCTTCTCCTTCTTCTGCTTCTTCTGATTCACCCTCCAGACTTCACCTTCTCCTTCTCCTTCTTCTACTTCTTCTGATTCACCCTCCAGACTTCACCTTCTCCTTCTCCTTCTTCTACTTCTTCTGATTCACCCTCCAGACTTCACATTCTCCTTCTCGTTCTTCTACTTCTTCTGCTTCTCCCTCCAGACTTCACCTTCTCCTTCTCCTTCTTCTGCTTCTTCTGATTCACCCTCCAGACTTCTCCTTCTCCTTCTCCTTCTTCTACTTCTTCTGATTCACCCTCCAGACTTCACCTTCTCCTTCTCCTTCTTCTACTTCTTCTGATTGTCCCTCCAGACTTCACCTTCTCCTTCTCCTTCTTCTGCTTCTTCTGATTCACCCTCCAGACTTCACCTTCTCCTTCTTCTTATTCTGCTTCTTCTGATTCACCCTCCAGACTTCACCTTCTCCTTCTCCTTCTTCTGCTTCTTCTGATTCACCCTCCAGACTTCACCTTCTCCTTCTCCTTCTACTGCTTCTTCTGATTCACCCTCCAGACTTCACCTTCTCCTTCTCCTTCTTCTGCTTCTTCTGATTCACCCTCCAGACTTCACCTTCTCCTTCTCCTTCTACTGCTTCTTCTGATTCACCCTCCAGACTTCTCCTTCTCCTTCTCCTTCTTCTACTTCTTCTGATTCACCCTCCAGACTTCACCTTCTCCTTCTCCTTCTTCTACTTCTTCTGATTCTCCCTCCAGACTTCACCTTCTCCTTCTCCTTCTTCTACTTCTTCTGATTCACCCTCCTGACTTCACCTTCTCCTTCTCCTTCTTCTGCTTCTTCTGCTTCACCCTCCAGACTTCACCTTCTCCTTCTCCTTCTTCTGCTTCTTCTGCTTCACCTTCCTGACTTCACCTTCTCCTTCTCCTTCTTCTACTTCTTCTGCTTCACCCCCCTGACTTCACCTTCTCCTTCTCCTTCTTCTGCTTCTTCTGATTCACCTTCCTAACTTCACCTTCTCCTTCTCCTTCTTCTGCTTCTTCTGATTCACCCTCCTGACTTCACCTTCTCCTTCTCCTTCTCCTGAATCTTCTGATTCACCCTCCAGACTTCACCTTCTCCTTCTCCTTCTTCTGCTTCTTCTGATTCACCCTCCTGACTTCACCTTCTCCTTCTCCTTCTTCTACTTCTTCTGATTCACCCTCCTGACTTCACCTTCTCCTTCTGCTTCTTCTACTTCTTCTGCTTCACCCTCCAGACTTCACGTTCTCCTTCTCCTTCTTCTACTTCTTCTGATTCACCCTCCAGACTTCACCTTCTCCTTCTCCTTCTTCTGCTTCTTCTGATTCACCCTCCAGACTTCACCTTCTCCTTCTCCTTCTTCTGCTTCTTCTGATTCACCCTCCAGACTTCACCTTCTCCTTCTCCTTCTTCTGCTTCTTCTGATTCACCCTCCAGACTTCACCTTCTCCTTCTCCTTCTTCTGCTTCTTCTGATTCACCCTCCAGACTTCACCTTCTCCTTCTCCTTCTTCTGCTTCTTCTGATTCACCCTCCAGACTTCACCTTCTCCTTCTCCTTCTTCTACTTCTTCTGATTCACCCTCCAGACTTCACATTCTCCTTCTCGTTCTTCTACTTCTTCTGCTTCTCCCTCCAGACTTCACCTTCTCCTTCTCCTTCTTCTGCTTCTTCTGATTCACCCTCCAGACTTCACCTTCTCCTTCTCCTTCTACTGCTTCTTCTGATTCACCCTCCAGACTTCACCTTCTCCTTCTCCTTCTTCTGCTTCTTCTGATTCACCCTCCAGACTTCACCTTCTCCTTATCCTTCTTCTACTTCTTCTGATTCACCCTCCAGACTTCACCTTCTGCTTCTCCTTCTTTTACTTCTTCTGATTCACCCTCCAGACTTCACATTCTCCTTCTCGTTCTTCTACTTCTTCTGCTTCTCCCTCCAGACTTCACCTTCTCCTTCTCCTTCTTCTGCTTCTTCTGATTCACCCTCCAGACTTCTCCTTCTCCTTCTCCTTCTTCTACTTCTTCTGATTCACCCTCCAGACTTCACCTTCTCCTTCTCCTTCTTCTACTTCTTCTGATTCTCCCTCCAGACTTCACCTTCTCCTTCTCCTTCTTCTACTTCTTCTGATTCACCCTCCTGACTTCACCTTCTCCTTCTCCTTCTTCTGCTTCTTCTGCTTCACCCTCCAGACTTCACCTTCTCCTTCTCCTTCTTCTGCTTCTTCTGCTTCACCTTCCTGACTTCACCTTCTCCTTCTCCTTCTTCTACTTCTTCTGCTTCACCCCCCTGACTTCACCTTCTCCTTCTCCTTCTTCTGCTTCTTCTGATACACCTTCCTAACTTCACCTTCTCCTTCTCCTTCTTCTGCTTCTTCTGATTCACCCTCCTGACTTCACCTTCTCCTTCTCCTTCTCCTGAATCTTCTGATTCACCCTCCAGACTTCACCTTCTCCTTCTCCTTCTTCTGCTTCTTCTGATTCACCCTCCTGACTTCACCTTCTCCTTCTCCTTCTTCTACTTCTTCTGATTCACCCTCCTGACTTCACCTTCTCCTTCTCCTTCTTCTACTTCTTCTGCTTCACCCTCCAGACTTCACGTTCTCCTTCTCCTTCTTCTACTTCTTCTGATTCACCCTCCAGACTTCACCTTCTCCTTCTCCTTCTTCTGCTTCTTCTGATTCACCCTCCAGACTTCACCTTCTCCTTCTTCTTATTCTGCTTCTTCTGATTCACCCTCCAGACTTCACCTTCTCCTTCTCCTTCTTCTGCTTCTTCTGATTCACCCTCCAGACTTCACCTTCTCCTTCTCCTTCTTCTGCTTCTTCTGATTCACCCTCCAGACTTCACCTTCTCCTTCTCCTTCTTCTGCTTCTTCTGATTCACCCTCCAGACTTCACCTTCTCCTTCTCCTTCTTCTGCTTCTTCTGATTCACCCTCCAGACTTCACCTTCTCCTTCTCCTTCTTCTACTTCTTCTGATTCACCCTCCAGACTTCACATTCTCCTTCTCGTTCTTCTACTTCTTCTGCTTCTCCCTCCAGACTTCACCTTCTCCTTCTCCTTCTTCTGCTTCTTCTGATTCACCCTCCAGACTTCTCCTTCTCCTTCTCCTTCTTCTACTTCTTCTGATTCACCCTCCAGACTTCACCTTCTCCTTCTCCTTCTTCTACTTCTTCTGATTCTCCCTCCAGACTTCACCTTCTCCTTCTCCTTTTCTGCTTCTTCTGCTTCACCCTCCAGACTTCACCTTCTCCTTCTCTTTCTTCTGCTTCTTCTGATTCACCCTCCAGACTTCACCTTCTCCTTCTCCTTCTTCTGCTTCTTCTGATACACCCTCCAGATTTCACCTTCTCCTTCTCCTTCTTCTACTTCTTCTGATTCGCCCTCCAGACTTCACCTTCTCCTTCTCCTTCTTCTACTTCTTCTGATTCACCCTCCAGACTTCATCTTCTCCTTCTCCTTCTTCTACTTCTTCTGCTTCTCCCTCCAGACTTCACCTTCTCCTTCTCCTTCTTCTGCTTCTTCTGATTCACCCTCCAGACTTCACCTTCTCCTTCTCCTTATTCTGCTTCTTCTGATTCACCCTCCAGACTTCACCTTCTCCTTCTCCTTCTTCTGCTTCTTCTGCTTCACCCTCCAGACTTCACCTTCTCCTTCTCCTTCTTCTGCTTCTTCTGATTCACCCTCCTGACTTCACCTTCTCCTTCTCCTTCTTCTACTTCTTCTGCTTCACCCTCCAGACTTCACGTTCTCCTTCTCCTTCTTCTACTTCTTCTGCTTCACCCTCCAGACTTCACGTTCTCCTTCTCCTTCTTCTGCTTCTTCTGATTCACCCTCCTCACTTCACCTCCTTCTCCTTCTTCTACTTCTTCTGATTCACCCTCCTGACTTCACCTTCTCCTTCTCCTTCTTCTACTTCACCCTCCAGACTTCAGCTTCTCCTTCTTCTACTTCTTCTGATTCACCCTCCAGACTTCACCTTCTCCTTCTCCTTCTTCTGCTTCTTCTGATTCACCCTCCAGACTTCACCTTCACCTTCTCCTTCTTCTGCTTCTTATGATTCACCCTCCAGACTTCACCTTCTCCTTCTCCTTCTTCTGCTTCTTCTGATTCACCCTCCAGACTTCACCTTCTCCTTCTCCTTCTTCTACTTCTTCTGATTCACCCTCCAGACTTCATCTTCTCCTTCTCCTTCTTCTGCTTCTTCTGATTCACCCTCCAGACTTCACCTTCTCCTTCTCCTTCTTCTGCTTCTTCTGATTCACCCTCCAGACTTCACCTTCTCCTTCTCCTTCTTCTACTTCTTCTGATTCATCTCCAGATTTCACCTTCTCCTTCTCCTTCTTCTGCTTCTTCTGATTCACCCTCCAGACTTCACCTTCTCCTTCTCCTTCTTCTGCTTCTTCTGATTCACCCTTCAGACTTCACCTTCTACTTCTCCTTCTTCTGTTTCTTCTGATTCACACTCCAGACTTCACCTTCTCCTTCTCCTTCTTCTACTTCTTCTGATTCACCCTCCAGACTTCAACTTCTCCTTCTCCTTCTTCTGCTTCTTCTGATTCACCCTTCAGACTTCACCTTCTCCTTCTCCTTCTGCTTCTTCTGATTCACCCTCCAGACTTCGCCTTCTCCTTCTCCTTCTTCTACTTCTTCTGATTTACCCTCCAGACTTCACCTTCTCCTTCTTCTACTTCTTCTGATTCACCCTCCAGTCTTCACCTTCTCCTTCTCCTTCTTCTGCTTCTTCTGATTCACCCTCCAGACTTCACCTTCTCCTTCTCCTTCTTCTGCTTCTTCTGATTCACGCTCCAGACTTCAACTTCTCCTTCTCCTTCTTCTGCTTCTTCTGATTCACCCTCCAGACTTCACCTTCTCCTTCTCCTTCTTCTACTTCTTCTGATTCACCCTCCAGACTTCACCTTCTCCTTCTCCTTCTTCTACTTCTTCTGATTCACCCTCCAGACTTCACCTTCTCCTTCTCCTTCTTCTGCTTCTTCTGATTCACCCTCCAGACTTCACCTTCTCCTTCTTCTTATTCTGCTTCTTCTGATTCACCCTCCAGACTTCACCTTCTCCTTCTCCTTCTTCTGCTTCTTCTGATTCACCCTCCAGACTTCACCTTCTCCTTCTCCTTCTTCTGCTTCTTCTGATTCACCCTCCAGACTTCACCTTCTCCTTCTCCTTCTTCTGCTTCTTCTGATTCACCCTCCAGACTTCACCTTCTCCTTCTCCTTCTTCTGCTTCTTCTGATTCACCCTCCAGACTTCACCTTCTCCTTCTCCTTCTTCTACTTCTTCTGATTCACCCTCCAGACTTCACATTCTCCTTCTCGTTCTTCTACTTCTTCTGCTTCTCCCTCCAGACTTCACCTTCTCCTTCTCCTTCTTCTGCTTCTTCTGATTCACCCTCCAGACTTCTCCTTCTCCTTCTCCTTCTTCTACTTCTTCTGATTCACCCTCCAGACTTCATATTCTCCTTCTCCTTCTTCTACTTCTTCTGATTCTCCCTCCAGACTTCACCTTCTCCTTCTCCTTTTCTGCTTCTTCTGCTTCACCCTCCAGACTTCACCTTCTCCTTCTCTTTCTTCTGCTTCTTCTGATTCACCCTCCAGACTTCACCTTCTCCTTCTCCTTCTTCTGATTCTTCTGATTCACCGTCCAGACTTCACCTTCTCCTTCTCCTTCTTCTGCTTCTTCTGATTCACCCTCCTCACTTCACCTCCTTCTCCTTCTTCTACTTCTTCTGATTCACCCTCCTGACTTCACCTTCTCCTTCTCCTTCTTCTACTTCTTCTGCTTCACCCTCCAGACTTCAGCTTCTCCTTCTTCTACTTCTTCTGATTCACCCTCCAGACTTCACCTTCTCCTTCTCCTTCTTCTGCTTCTTCTGATTCACCCTCCAGACTTCACCTTCTCCTTCTCCTTATTCTGCTTCTTCTGATTCACCCTCCAGACTTCACCTTCACCTTCTCCTTCTTCTGCTTCTTATGATTCACCCTCCAGACTTCACCTTCTCCTTCTCCTTCTTCTGCTTCTTCTGATTCACCCTCCAGACTTCACCTTCTCCTTCTCCTTCTTCTACTTCTTCTGATTCACCCTCCAGACTTCATCTTCTCCTTCTCCTTCTTCTGCTTCTTCTGATTCACCCTCCAGACTTCACCTTCTCCTTCTCCTTCTTCTGCTTCTTCTGATTCACCCTCCAGACTTCACCTTCTCCTTCTCCTTCTTCTACTTCTTCTGATTCATCTCCAGACTTCACCTTCTCCTTCTCCTTCTTCTGCTTCTTCTGATTCACCCTCCAGACTTCACCTTCTCCTTCTCCTTCTTCTGCTTCTTCTGATTCACCCTTCAGACTTCACCTTCTACTTCTCCTTCTTCTGCTTCTTCTGATTCACACTCCAGACTTCACCTTCTCCTTCTCCTTCTTCTACTTCTTCTGATTCACCCTCCAGACTTCAACTTCTCCTTCTCCTTCTTCTGCTTCTTCTGATTCACCCTTCAGACTTCACCTTCTCCTTCTCCTTCTTCTGCTTCTTCTGATTCACGCTCCAGACTTCAACTTCTCCTTCTCCTTCTTCTGCTTCTTCTGATTCACCCTCCAGACTTCACCTTCTCCTTCTCCTTCTTCTACTTCTTCTGATTCACCCTCCAGACTTCACCTTCTCCTTCTCCTTCTTCTGCTTCTTCTGATTCACCCTCCAGACTTCACCTTCTCCTTCTCCTTCGTCTACTTCTTCTGATGCACCCTCCAGACTACACCTTCTCCTTCTCCATCTTCTACTTCTTCTGATTCACCCTCCAGACTTCAACTTCTCCTTCTCCTTCTTCTGCTTCTTCTGATTCACCCTCCAGACTTCACCTTCTCCTCTTCTGCTTCTTCTGATTCACCCTCCAGACTTCACCTTCTCCTTCTCCTTCGTCTACTTCTTCTGATGCACCCTCCAGACTACACCTTCTCCTTCTCCATCTTCTACTTCTTCTGATTCACCCTCCAGACTTCACCTTCTCCTTCTCCTTCTTCTGCTTCTTCTGATTCACCCTCCAGACTTCACCTTCTCCTTCTCCTTCTTCTACTTCTTCTGATTCACCCTCCAGACTTCACCTTCTCCTTCTCCTTCTTCTACTTCTTCTGATTCACCCTCCAGACTTCATCTTCTCCTTCTCCTTCTTCTACTTCTTCTGCTTCTCCCTCCAGACTTCACCTTCTCCTTCTCCTTCTTCTGCTTCTTCTGATTCACCCTCCAGACTTCACCTTCTCCTTCTCCTTCTTCTGCTTCTTCTGATTCAGCCTCCAGACTTCACCTTCTCCTTCTCCTTCTTCTGCTTCTTCTGCTTCACCCTCCAGACTTCACCTTCTCCTTCTCCTTCTTCTGCTTCTTCTGCTTCACCCTCCTGACTTCACCTTCTCCTTCTCCTTCTTCTACTTCTTCTGATTCACCCTCCAGACTTCACCTTCTCCTTCTCCTTCTTCTGCTTCTTCTGATTCACCCTCCAGACTTCACCTTCTCCTTCTCCTTCTTCTGCTTCTTCTGATTCAGCCTTCAGACTTCACCTTCTCCTTCTCCTTCTTCTGCTTCTTCTGATTCACACTCCAGACCTCACCTTCTCCTTCTCCTTCTTCTACTTCTTCTGATTCACCCTCCAGACTTCAACTTCTCCTTCTCCTTCTTCTGCTTCTTCTGATTCACCCTCCAGACTTCTCCTTCTCCTTCTCCTTCTTCTGCTTCTTCTGATTCACCCTCCAGACTTCGCCTTCTCCTTCTCCTTCTTCTACTTCTTCTGATTTACCCTCCAGACTTCACCTTCTCCTTCTCCTTCTTCTACTTCTTCTGATTCACCCTCCAGTCTTCACCTTCTCCTTCTCCTTCTTCTGCTTCTTCTGATTCACCCTCCAGACTTCACCTTCTCCTTCTCCTTCTTCTGCTTCTTCTGATTCACCCTCCAGACTTTACCTTCTCCTTCTCCTTCTTCTGCTTCTTCTGATTCACCCTCCAGACTTCACCTTCTCCTTCTCCTTCTTCTACTTCTTCTGATTCACCCTCCAGACTTCACCTTCTCCTTCTCCTTCTTCTGCTTCTTCTGATTCACCCTCCAGACTTCACCTTCTCCTTCTCCTTCGTCTACTTCTTCTGATGCACCCTCCAGACTACACCTTCTCCTTCTCCATCTACTACTTCTTCTGATTCACCCTCCAGACTTCACCTTCTCCTTCTCCTTCTTCTGCTTCTTCTGATTCACCCTCCAGACTTCACCTTCTCCTTCTCCTTCTTCTACTTCTTCTGATTCACCCTCCAGACTTCACCTTCTCCTTCTCCTTCTTCTACTTCTTCTGATTCACCCTCCAGACTTCATCTTCTCCTTCTCCTTCTTCTACTTCTTCTGCTTCTCCCTCCAGACTTCACCTTCTCCTTCTCCTTCTTCTGCTTCTTCTGATTCACCCTCCAGACTTCACCTTCTCCTTCTCCTTATTCTGCTTCTTCTGATTCACCCTCCAGACTTCACCTTCTCCTTCTCCTTCTTCTGCTTCTTCTGCTTCACCCTCCAGACTTCACCTTCTCCTTCTACTTCTTCTGCTTCTTCTGCTTCACCCTCCTGACTTCACCTTCTCCTTCTCCTTCTGCTACTTCTTCTGCTTCACCCTCCAGACTTCACCTTCTCCTTCTCCTTCTTCTGCTTCTTCTGCTTCACCCTCCTGACTTCACCTTCTCCTTCTCCTTCTTCTACTTCTTCTGATTCACCCTCCAGACTTCACCTTCTCCTTCTCCTTCTACTGCTTCTTCTGCTTCACCCTCCAGACTTCACCTTCTCCTTCTCCTTCTTCTGCTTCTTCTGCTGCGCACTCCAGACTTCACCTTCTCCTTCTCCTTCTTCTGCTTCTTCTGCTTCACCTTCCTGACTTCACCTTCTCCTTCTCCTTCTTCTACTTCTTCTGCTTCACCCCCCTGACTTCACCTTCTCCTTCTCCTTCTTCTGCTTCTTCTGATTCACCTTCCTAACTTCACCTTCTCCTTCTCCTTCTTCTGCTTCTTCTGATTCACCCTCCTGACTTCACCTTCTCCTTCTCCTTCTCCTGAATCTTCTGATTCACCCTCCAGACTTCACCTTCTCCTTCTCCTTCTTCTGCTTCTTCTGATTCACCCTCCTGACTTCACCTTCTCCTTCTCCTTCTTCTACTTCTTCTGATTCACCCTCCTGACTTCACCTTCTCCTTCTCCTTCTTCTACTTCTTCTGCCTCACCCTCCAGACTTCACGTTCTCCTTCTCCTTCTTCTACTTCTTCTGATTCACCCTCCAGACTTCACCTTCTCCTTCTCCTTCTTCTGCTTCTTCTGATTCTCCCTCCAGACTTCACCTTCTCCTTCTTCTTATTCTGCTTCTTCTGATTCACCCTCCAGACTTCGCCTTCTCCTTCTCCTTCTTCTGCTTCTTCTGATTCACCCTCCAGACTTCAGCTTCTCCTTCTCCTTCTTCTGCTTCTTCTGATTAACCCTCCAGACTTCACCTTCTCCTTCTCCTTCTTCTGCTTCTTCTGATTCACCCTCCAGACTTCACCTTCTCCTTCTCCTTCTTCTACTTCTTCTGATTCACCCTCCAGACTTCACCTTCTCCTTCTCCTTCTTCTACTTCTTCTGATTCACCCTCCAGACTTCACATTCTCCTTCTCGTTCTTCTACTTCTTCTGCTTCTCCCTCCAGACTTCACCTTCTCCTTCTCCTTCTTCTGCTTCTTCTGATTCACCCTCCAGACTTCTCCTTCTCCTTCTCCTTCTTCTACTTCTTCTGATTCACCCTCCAGACTTCACCTTCTCCTTCTCCTTCTTCTACTTCTTCTGATTGTCCCTCCAGACTTCACCTTCTCCTTCTCCTTCTTCTGCTTCTTCTGATTCACCCTCCAGACTTCACCTTCTCCTTCTTCTTATTCTGCTTCTTCTGATTCACCCTCCAGACTTCACCTTCTCCTTCTCCTTCTTCTGCTTCTTCTGATTCACCCTCCAGACTTCACCTTCTCCTTCTCCTTCTACTGCTTCTTCTGATTCACCCTCCAGACTTCACCTTCTCCTTCTCCTTCTTCTGCTTCTTCTGATTCACCCTCCAGACTTCACCTTCTCCTTCTCCTTCTTCTACTTCTTCTGATTCACCCTCCAGACTTCACCTTCTCCTTCTCCTTCTTCTACTTCTTCTGATTCACCCTCCAGACTTCACATTCTCCTTCTCGTTCTTCTACTTCTTCTGCTTCTCCCTCCAGACTTCACCTTCTCCTTCTCCTTCTTCTGCTTCTTCTGATTCACCCTCCAGACTTCTCCTTCTCCTTCTCCTTCTTCTACTTCTTCTGATTCACCCTCCAGACTTCACCTTCTCCTTCTCCTTCTTCTACTTCTTCTGATTCTCCCTCCAGACTTCACCTTCTCCTTCTCCTTCTTCTACTTCTTCTGATTCACCCTCCTGACTTCACCTTCTCCTTCTCCTTCTTCTGCTTCTTCTGCTTCACCCTCCAGACTTCACCTTCTCCTTCTCCTTCTTCTGCTTCTTCTGCTTCACCTTCCTGACTTCACCTTCTCCTTCTCCTTCTTCTACTTCTTCTGCTTCACCCCCCTGACTTCACCTTCTCCTTCTCCTTCTTCTGCTTCTTCTGATTCACCTTCCTAACTTCACCTTCTCCTTCTCCTTCTTCTGCTTCTTCTGATTCACCCTCCTGACTTCACCTTCTCCTTCTCCTTCTCCTGAATCTTCTGATTCACCCTCCAGACTTCACCTTCTCCTTCTCCTTCTTCTGCTTCTTCTGATTCACCCTCCTGACTTCACCTTCTCCTTCTCCTTCTTCTACTTCTTCTGATTCACCCTCCTGACTTCACCTTCTCCTTCTCCTTCTTCTACTTCTTCTGCTTCACCCTCCAGACTTCACGTTCTCCTTCTCCTTCTTCTACTTCTTCTGATTCACCCTCCAGACTTCACCTTCTCCTTCTCCTTCTTCTGCTTCTTCTGATTCACCCTCCAGACTTCACCTTCTCCTTCTTCTTATTCTGCTTCTTCTGATTCACCCTCCAGACTTCACCTTCTCCTTCTCCTTCTTCTGCTTCTTCTGATTCACCCTCCAGACTTCACCTTCTCCTTCTCCTTCTTCTGATTCACCCTCCAGACTTCACCTTCTCCTTCTCCTTCTTCTGCTTCTTCTGATTCACCCTCCAGACTTCACCTTCTCCTTCTCCTTCTTCTGCTTCTTCTGATTCACCCTCCAGACTTCACCTTCTCCTTCTCCTTCTTCTACTTCTTCTGATTCACCCTCCAGACTTCACATTCTCCTTCTCGTTCTTCTACTTCTTCTGCTTCTCCCTCCAGACTTCACCTTCTCCTTCTCCTTCTTCTGCTTCTTCTGATTCACCCTCCAGACTTCTCCTTCTCCTTCTCCTTCTTCTACTTCTTCTGATTCACCCTCCAGACTTCACCTTCTCCTTCTCCTTCTTCTACTTCTTCTGATTCTCCCTCCAGACTTCACCTTCTCCTTCTCCTTCTTCTGCTTCTTCTGATTCACCCTCCAGACTTCACCTTCTTCTTCTTCTTATTCTGCTTCTTCTGATTCACCCTCCAGACTTCACCTTCTCCTTCTCCTTCTTCTGCTTCTTCTGATTCACCCTCCAGACTTCACCTTCTCCTTCTCCTTCTTCTGCTTCTTCTGATTCACCCTCCAGACTTCACCTTCTCCTTCTCCTTCTTCTGCTTCTTCTGATTCACCCTCCGGACTTCACCTTCTCCTTCTCCTTCTTCTACTTCTTCTGATTCATCCTCCAGACTTCACCTTCTCCTTCTCCTTCTTCTACTTCTTCTGATTCACCCTCCAGACTTCACATTCTCCTTCTCGTTCTTCTACTTCTTCTGCTTCTCCCTCCAGACTTCACCTTCTCCTTCTCCTTCTTCTGCTTCTTCTGATTCACCCTCCAGACTTCTCCTTCTCCTTCTCCTTCTTCTACTTCTTCTGATTCACCCTCCAGACTTCACCTTCTCCTTCTCCTTCTTCTACTTCTTCTGATTCTCCCTCCAGACTTCACCTTCTCCTTCTCCTTCTTCTACTTCTTCTGATTCACCCTCCTGACTTCACCTTCTCCTTCCCCTTCTTCTGCTTCTTCTGCTTCAACCTCCAGACTTCACCTTCTCCTTCTCCTTCTTCTGCTTCTTCTGCTTCACCCTCCAGACTTCACCTTCTCCTTCTCCTTCTTCTGCTTCTTCTGCTTCACCCTCCTGACTTCACCTTCTCCTCCTCCTTCTTCTGCTTCTTCTGCTTCACCCTCCTGACTTCACCTTCTCCTCCTCCTTCTTCTACTTCTTCTGATTCACCCTCCAGACTTCACCTTCTCCTTCTCCTTCTTCTGCTTCTTCTGCTTCACCCTCCAGACTTCACTTTCTCCTTCTCCTCCTTCTGCTTCTTCTGCTACGCCCTCCAGATTTCACCTTCTCCTTCTCCTTCTTCTGCTTCTTCTGCTTCACCCTCCAGACTTCACCTTCTCCTTCTCCTTCTTCTGCTTCTTCTGCTTCACCCTCCAGACCTCACCTTCTCCTTCTCCTTCTTCTACTTCTTCTGATTCACCCTCCAGACCTCACCTTCTCCTTCTCCTTCTTCTACTTCTTCTGATTCACCCTCCAGACTTCACCTTCTCCTTCTCCTTCTTCTGCTTCTTCTGATTCACCCTCCTGACTTCACCTTCTCCTTCTCCTTCTTCTACTTCTTCTGCTTCTCCCTCCAGACTTCACCTTCTCCTTCTCCTTCTTCTGCTTCTTCTGATTCACCCTCCAGACTTCACCTTCTCCTTCTCCTTATTCTGCTTCTTCTGATTCACCCTCCAGACTTCACCTTCTCCTTCCCCTTCTTCTGCTTCTTCTGCTTCACCCTCCAGACTTCACCTTCTCCTTCTCCTTCTTCTGCTTCCTCTGCTTCACCCTCCTGACTTCACCTTCTCCTTCTCCTTCTTCTACTTCTTCTGCTTCACCCTCCAGACTTCACCTTCTCCTTCTCCTTCTTCTGCTTCTTCTGCTTCACCCTCCTGACTTCACCTTCTCCTTCTCCTTCTTCTACTTCTTCTGATTCACCCTCCAGACTTCACCTTCTCCTTCTCCTTCTACTGCTTCTTCTGCTTCACCCTCCAGACTTCACCTTCTCCTTCTCCTTCTTCTGCTTCTTCTGCTGCGCACTCCAGACTTCACCTTCTCCTTCTCCTTCTTCTGCTTCTCCTGCTTCACCTTCCTGACTTCACCTTCTCCTTCTCCTTCTTCTACTTCTTCTGCTTCACCCCCCTGACTTCACCTTCTCCTTCTCCTTCTTCTGCTTCTTCTGATTCACCTTCCTAACTTCACCTTCTCCTTCTCCTTCTTCTGCTTCTTCTGATTCACCATCCTGACTTCACCTTCTCCTTCTCCTTCTCCTGAATCTTCTGATTCACCCTCCAGACTTCACCTTCTCCTTCTCCTTCTTCTGCTTCTTCTGATTCACCCTCCTGACTTCACCTTCTCCTTCTCCTTCTTCTACTTCTTCTGATTCACCCTCCTGACTTCACCTTCTCCTTCTCCTTCTTCTACTTCTTCTGCTTCACCCTCCAGACTTCACGTTCTCCTTCTCCTTCTTCTACTTCTTCTGATTCACCCTCCAGACTTCACCTTCTCCTTCTCCTTCTTCTGCTTCTTCTGATTCACCCTCCAGACTTCACCTTCTCCTTCTTCTTATTCTGCTTCTTCTGATTCACCCTCCAGACTTCACCTTCTCCTTCTCCTTCTTCTGCTTCTTCTGATTCACCCTCCAGACTTCAGCTTCTCCTTCTCCTTCTTCTGCTTCTTCTGATTCACCCTCCAGACTTCACCTTCTCCTTCTCCTTCTTCTGCTTCTTCTGATTCACCCTCCAGACTTCACCTTCTCCTTCTCCTTCTTCTACTTCTTCTGATTCACCCTCCAGACTTCACCTTCTCCTTCTCCTTCTTCTACTTCTTCTGATTCACCCTCCAGACTTCACATTCTCCTTCTCGTTCTTCTACTTCTTCTGCTTCTCGCTCCAGACTTCACCTTCTCCTTCTCCTTCTTCTGCTTCTTCTGATTCACCCTCCAGACTTCTCCTTCTCCTTCTCCTTCTTCTACTTCTTCTGATTCACCCTCCAGACTTCACCTTCTCCTTCTCCTTCTTCTACTTCTTCTGATTGTCCCTCCAGACTTCACCTTCTCCTTCTCCTTCTTCTGCTTCTTCTGATTCATCCTCCAGACTTCACCTTCTCCTTCTTCTTATTCTGCTTCTTCTGATTCACCCTCCAGACTTCACCTTCTCCTTCTCCTTCTTCTGCTTCTTCTGATTCACCCTCCAGACTTCACCTTCTCCTTCTCCTTCTTCTGCTTCTTCTGATTCACCCTCCAGACTTCACCTTCTCCTTCTCCTTCTTCTGCTTCTTCTGATTCACCCTCCAGACTTCACCTTCTCCTTCTCCTTCTTCTACTTCTCCTGATTCACCCTCCAGACTTCACCTTCTCCTTCTCTTTCTTCTACTTCTTCTGATTCACCCTCCAGACTTCACATTCTCCTTCTCGTTCTTCTACCTCTTCTGCTTCTCCCTCCAGACTTCACCTTCTCCTTCTCCTTCTTCTGCTTCTTCTGATTCACCCTCCAGACTTCTCCTTCTCCTTCTCCTTCTTCTTCTGATTCACCCTCCAGACTTCACCTTCTCCTTCTCCTTCTTCTACTTCTTCTGATTCTCCCTCCAGACTTCACCTTCTCCTTCTCCTTCTTCTACTTCTTCTGATTCACCCTCCAGACTTCACCTTCTCCTTCTCCTTCTTCTACTTCTTCTGATTCTCCCTCCAGACTTCACCTTCTCCTTCTCCTTCTTCTGCTTCTTCTGATTCACCCTCCAGACTTCACCTTCTTCTTCTTCTTATTCTGCTTCTTCTGATTCACCCTCCAGACTTCACCTTCTCCTTCTCCTTCTTCTGCTTCTTCTGATTCACCCTCCAGACTTCACCTTCTCCTTCTCCTTCTTCTGCTTCTTCTGATTCACCCTCCAGACTTCACCTTCTCCTTCTCCTTCTTCTGCTTCTTCTGATTCACCCTCCGGACTTCACCTTCTCCTTCTCCTTCTTCTACTTCTTCTGATTCATCCTCCAGACTTCACCTTCTCCTTCTCCTTCTTCTACTTCTTCTGATTCACCCTCCAGACTTCACATTCTCCTTCTCGTTCTTCTACTTCTTCTGCTTCTCCCTCCAGACTTCACCTTCTCCTTCTCCTTCTTCTGCTTCTTCTGATTCACCCTCCAGACTTCTCCTTCTCCTTCTCCTTCTTCTACTTCTTCTGATTCACCCTCCAGACTTCACCTTCTCCTTCTCCTTCTTCTACTTCTTCTGATTCTCCCTCCAGACTTCACCTTCTCCTTCTCCTTCTTCTACTTCTTCTGATTCACCCTCCTGACTTCACCTTCTCCTTCTCCTTCTTCTGCTTCTTCTGCTTCAACCTCCAGACTTCACCTTCTCCTTCTCCTTCTTCTGCTTCTTCTGCTTCACCCTCCAGACTTCACCTTCTCCTTCTCCTTCTTCTGCTTCTTCTGCTTCACCCTCCTGACTTCACCTTCTCCTCCTCCTTCTTCTGCTTCTTCTGCTTCACCCTCCTGACTTCACCTTCTCCTCCTCCTTCTTCTACTTCTTCTGATTCACCCTCCAGACTTCACCTTCTCCTTCTCCTTCTTCTGCTTCTTCTGCTTCACCCTCCAGACTTCACTTTCTCCTTCTCCTCCTTCTGCTTCTTCTGCTACGCCCTCCAGATTTCACCTTCTCCTTCTCCTTCTTCTGCTTCTTCTGCTTCACCCTCCAGACTTCACCTTCTCCTTCTCCTTCTTCTGCTTCTTCTGCTTCACCCTCCAGACCTCACCTTCTCCTTCTCCTTCTTCTACTTCTTCTGATTCACCCTCCAGACCTCACCTTCTCCTTCTCCTTCTTCTACTTCTTCTGATTCACCCTCCAGACTTCACCTTCTCCTTCTCCTTCTTCTGCTTCTTCTGATTCACCCTCCTGACTTCACCTTCTCCTTCTCCTTCTTCTACTTCTTCTGCTTCTCCCTCCAGACTTCACCTTCTCCTTCTCCTTCTTCTGCTTCTTCTGATTCACCCTCCAGACTTCACCTTCTCCTTCTCCTTATTCTGCTTCTTCTGATTCACCCTCCAGACTTCACCTTCTCCTTCCCCTTCTTCTGCTTCTTCTGCTTCACCCTCCAGACTTCACCTTCTCCTTCTCCTTCTTCTGCTTCCTCTGCTTCACCCTCCTGACTTCACCTTCTCCTTCTCCTTCTTCTACTTCTTCTGCTTCACCCTCCAGACTTCACCTTCTCCTTCTCCTTCTTCTGCTTCTTCTGCTTCACCCTCCTGACTTCACCTTCTCCTTCTCCTTCTTCTACTTCTTCTGATTCACCCTCCAGACTTCACCTTCTCCTTCTCCTTCTACTGCTTCTTCTGCTTCACCCTCCAGACTTCACCTTCTCCTTCTCCTTCTTCTGCTTCTTCTGCTGCGCACTCCAGACTTCACCTTCTCCTTCTCCTTCTTCTGCTTCTCCTGCTTCACCTTCCTGACTTCACCTTCTCCTTCTCCTTCTTCTACTTCTTCTGCTTCACCCCCCTGACTTCACCTTCTCCTTCTCCTTCTTCTGCTTCTTCTGATTCACCTTCCTAACTTCACCTTCTCCTTCTCCTTCTTCTGCTTCTTCTGATTCACCATCCTGACTTCACCTTCTCCTTCTCCTTCTCCTGAATCTTCTGATTCACCCTCCAGACTTCACCTTCTCCTTCTCCTTCTTCTGCTTCTTCTGATTCACCCTACTGACTTCACCTTCTCCTTCTCCTTCTTCTACTTCTTCTGATTCACCCTCCTGACTTCACCTTCTCCTTCTCCTTCTTCTACTTCTTCTGCTTCACCCTCCAGACTTCACGTTCTCCTTCTCCTTCTTCTACTTCTTCTGATTCACCCTCCAGACTTCACCTTCTCCTTCTCCTTCTTCTGCTTCTTCTGATTCACCCTCCAGACTTCACCTTCTCCTTCTTCTTATTCTGCTTCTTCTGATTCACCCTCCAGACTTCACCTTCTCCTTCTCCTTCTTCTGCTTCTTCTGATTCACCCTCCAGACTTCAGCTTCTCCTTCTCCTTCTTCTGCTTCTTCTGATTCACCCTCCAGACTTCACCTTCTCCTTCTCCTTCTTCTGCTTCTTCTGATTCACCCTCCAGACTTCACCTTCTCCTTCTCCTTCTTCTACTTCTTCTGATTCACCCTCCAGACTTCACCTTCTCCTTCTCCTTCTTCTACTTCTTCTGATTCACCCTCCAGACTTCACATTCTCCTTCTCGTTCTACTTCTTCTGCTTCTCGCTCCAGACTTCACCTTCTCCTTCTCCTTCTTCTGCTTCTTCTGATTCACCCTCCAGACTTCTCCTTCTCCTTCTCCTTCTTCTACTTCTTCTGATTCACCCTCCAGACTTCACCTTCTCCTTCTCCTTCTTCTACTTCTTCTGATTGTCCCTCCAGACTTCACCTTCTCCTTCTCCTTCTTCTGCTTCTTCTGATTCATCCTCCAGACTTCACCTTCTCCTTCTTCTTATTCTGCTTCTTCTGATTCACCCTCCAGACTTCACCTTCTCCTTCTCCTTCTTCTGCTTCTTCTGATTCACCCTCCAGACTTCACCTTCTCCTTCTCCTTCTTCTGCTTCTTCTGATTCACCCTCCAGACTTCACCTTCTCCTTCTCCTTCTTCTGCTTCTTCTGATTCACCCTCCAGACTTCACCTTCTCCTTCTCCTTCTTCTACTTCTCCTGATTCACCCTCCAGACTTCACCTTCTCCTTCTCTTTCTTCTACTTCTTCTGATTCACCCTCCAGACTTCACATTCTCCTTCTCGTTCTTCTACCTCTTCTGCTTCTCCCTCCAGACTTCACCTTCTCCTTCTCCTTCTTCTGCTTCTTCTGATTCACCCTCCAGACTTCTCCTTCTCCTTCTCCTTCTTCTTCTGATTCACCCTCCAGACTTCACCTTCTCCTTCTCCTTCTTCTACTTCTTCTGATTCTCCCTCCAGACTTCACCTTCTCCTTCTCCTTCTTCTACTTCTTCTGATTCACCCTCCTGACTTCACCTTCTCCTTCTCCTTCTTCTGCTTCTTCTGCTTCACCCTCCAGACTTCACCTTCTCCTTCTCCTTCTTCTGCTTCTTCTGCTTCACCTTCCTGACTTCACCTTCTCCTTCTCCTTCTTCTACTTCTTCTGCTTCACCCCCCTGACTTCACCTTCTCCTTCTCCTTCTCCTGAATCTTCTGATTCACCCTCCAGACTTCACCTTCTCCTTCTCCTTCTTCTGCTTCTTCTGATTCACCCTCCTGACTTCACCTTCTCCTTCTCCTTCTTCTACTTCTTCTGATTCACCCTCCTGACTTCACCTTCTCCTTCTCCTTCTTCTACTTCTTCTGCTTCACCCTCCAGACTTCACGTTCTCCTTCTCCTTCTTCTACTTCTTCTGATTCACCCTCCAGACTTCACCTTCTCCTTCTCCTTCTTCTGCTTCTTCTGATTCACCCTCCAGACTTCACCTTCTCCTTGTTCTTATTCTGCTTCTTCTGATTCACCCTCCAGACTTCACCTTCTCCTTCTCCTTCTTCTGCTTCTTCTGATTCACCCTCCAGACTTCACCTTCTCCTTCTCCTTCTTCTGCTTCTTCTGATTCACCCTCCAGACTTCACCTTCTCCTTCTCCTTCTTCTGCTTCTTCTGATTCACCCTCCAGACTTCACCTTCTCCTTCTCCTTCTTCTACTTCTTCTGATTCACCCTCCAGACTTCACCTTCTCCTTCTCCTTCTTCTACCTCTTCTGATTCACCCTCCAGACTTCACATTCTCCTTTTCGTTCTTCTACTTCTTCTGCTTCTCCCTCCAGACTTCACCTTCTCCTTCTCCTTCTTCTGCTTCTTCTGATTCACCCTCCAGACTTCTCCTTCTCCTTCTCCTTCTTCTACTTCTTCTGATTCACCCTCCAGACTTCACCTTCTCCTTCTCCTTCTTCTACTTTTCTGATTCTCCCTCCAGACTTCACCTTCTCCTTCTCCTTCTTCTGCTTCTTCTGATTCACCCTCCAGACTTCACCTTCTCCTTCTTCTTCTTCTGCTTCTTCTGATTCACCCTCCAGACTTCACCTTCTCCTTCTCCTTCTTCTGCTTCTTCTGATTCACCCTCCAGACTTCACCTTCTCCTTCTCCTTCTTCTGCTTCTTCTGATTCACCCTCCAGACTTCACCTTCTCCTTCTCCTTCTTCTGCTTCTTCTGATTCACCCTCCAGACTTCACCTTCTCCTTTTCCTCTTCTACTTCTTCTGATTCACCCTCCAGACTTCACCTTCTCCTTCTTCTACTTCTTCTGATTCACCCTCCAGACTTCACATTCTCCTTCTCGTTCTTCTACTTCTTCTGCTTCTCCCTCCAGACTTCACCTTCTCCTTCTCCTTCTTCTGCTTCTTCTGATTCACCCTCCAGACTTCTCCTTCTCCTTCTCCTTCTTCTACTTCTTCTGATTCACCCTCCAGACTTCACCTTCTCCTTCTCCTTCTTCTACTTCTTCTGATTCTCCCTCCAGACTTCACCTTCTCCTTCTCCTTCTTCTACTTCTTCTATTCACCCTCCTGACTTCACCTTCTCCTTATCCGTCTTCTGCTTCTTCTGCTTCACCCTCCAGACTTCACCTTCTCCTTCTCCTTCTTCTGCTTCTTCTGCTTCACCCTCCAGACTTCACCTTCTCCTTCTCCTTCTTCTGCTTCTTCTGCTTCACCCTCCTGACTTCACCTTCTCCTTCTCCTTCTTCTACTTCTTCTGATTCACCCTCCAGACTTCACCTTCTCCTTCTCCTTCTTCTGCTTCTTCTGCTTCACCCTCCAGACTTCACCTTCTCCTTCTCCTCCTTCTGCTTCTTCTGCTACGCCCTCCAGACTTCACCTTCTCCTTCTCCTTCTTCTGCTTCTTCTGCTTCACCCTCCAGACTTCACCTTCTCCTTCTCCTTCTTCTGCTTCTTCTGCTTCACCCTCCAGACCTCACCTTCTCCTTCTCCTTCTTCTACTTCTTCTGATTCACCCTCCAGACCTCACCTTCTCCTTCTCCTTCTTCTACTTCTTCTGATTCACCCTCCAGACTTCACCTTCTCCTTCTCCTTCTTCTGCTTCTTCTGATTCACCCTCCAGACTTCACCTTCTCCTTCTCCTTCTTCTACTTCTTCTGATTCACCCTCCAGACTTCACATTCTCCTTCTCCTTCTTCTACTTCTTCTGCTTCTCCCTCCAGACTTCACCTTCTCCTTCTCCTTCTTCTGCTTCTTCTGATTCACCCTCCAGACTTCTCCTTCTCCTTCTCCTTCTTCTACTTCTTCTGATTCACCCTCCAGACTTCACCTTCTCCTTCTCCTTCTTCTACTTCTTCTGATTCTCCCTCCAGACTTCACCTTCTCCTTCTCCTTCTTCTACTTCTTCTGATTCACCCTCCTGACTTCACCTTCTCCTTCTCCTTCTTCTGCTTCTTCTGCTTCACCCTCCAGACTTCACCTTCTCCTTCTTCTGCTTCTTCTGCTTCACCCTCCTGACTTCACCTTCTCCTTCTCCTTCTTCTACTTCTTCTGATTCACCCTCCAGACCTCACCTTCGCCTTCTCCTTCTTCTACTTCTTCTGATTCACCCTCCAGACCTCACCTTCTCCTTCTCCTTCTTCTACTTCTTCTGATTCACCCTCCAGACTTCACCTTCTCCTTCTCCTTCTGCTTCTTCTGATTCACCCTCCAGACTTCGCCTTCTCCTTCTCCTTCTTCACCTTCTTCTGATTTACCCTCCAGACTTCACCTTCTCCTTCTCCTTCTTCTACTTCTTCTGATTCTCCCTCCAGACTTCACCTTCTCCTTCTCCTTCTTCTGCTTCTTCTGATTCATCCTCCAGACTTCACCTTCTCCTTCTCCTTCTTCTGCTTCCTCTGATTCACCCTTCAGACTTCACCTTCTCCTTCTCCTTCTTCTGCTTCTTCTGATTCACACTCCAGACTTCACCTTCTCCTTCTCCTTCTTCTACTTCTTCTGATTCACCCTCCAGACTTCAACTTCTCCTTCTCCTTCTTCTGCTTCTTCTGATTCACCCTTCAGACTTCACCTTCTCCTTCTCCTTCTTCTGCTTCTTCTGATTCACGCACCAGACTTCGCCTTCTCCTTCTCCTTCTTCTACTTCTTCTGATTTACCCTCCAGACTTCACCTTCTCCTTCTTCTACTTCTTCTGATTCACCCTCCAGTCTTCACCTTCTCCTTCTCCTTCTTCTGCTTCTTCTGATTCACCCTCCAGACTTCACCTTCTCCTTCTCCTTCTTCTGCTTCTTCTGATTCACGCTCCAGACTTCACCTTCTCCTTCTCCTTCTTCTGCTTCTTCTGATTCACCCTCCAGACTTCACCTTCTCCTTCTCCTTCTTCTACTTCTTCTGATTCACCCTCCAGACTTCACCTTCTCCTTCTCCTTCTTCTGCTTCTTCTGATTCACCCTCCAGACTTCACCTTCTCCTTCTCCTTCGTCTACTTCTTCTGATGCACCCTCCAGACTACACCTTCTCCTTCTCCATCTTCTACTTCTTCTGATTCACCCTCCAGACTTCACCTTCTCCTTCTCCTTCTTCTGCTTCTTCTGATTCACCCTCCAGACTTCACCTTCTCCTTCTCCTTCTTCTACTTCTTCTGATTCACCCTCCAGACTTCACCTTCTCCTTCTCCTTCTTCTACTTCTTCTGATTCACCCTCCAGACTTCATCTTCTCCTTCTCCTTCTTCTACTTCTTCTGCTTCTCCCACCAGACTTCACCTTCTCCTTCTCCTTCTTCTGCTTCTTCTGATTCACCCTCCAGACTTCACCTTCTCCTTCTCCTTCTTCTGCTTCTTCTGATTCAGCCTCCAGACTTCACCTTCTCCTTCTCCTTCTTCTGCTTCTTCTGCTTCACCCTCCAGACTTCACCTTCTCCTTCTCCTTCTTCTGCTTCTTCTGCATCACCCTCCTGACTTCACCTTCTCCTTCTCCTTCTTCTACTTCTTCTGATTCACCCTCCAGACTTCACCTTCTCCTTCTCCTTCTTCTGCTTCTTCTGATTCACCCTCCAGACTTTACCTTCTCCTTCTCCTTCTTCTGCTTCTTCTGATTCAGCCTTCAGACTTCACCTTCTCCTTCTCCTTCTTCTGCTTCTTCTGATTCACACTCCAGACCTCACCTTCTCCTTCTCCTTCTTCTACTTCTTCTGATTCACCCTCCAGACTTCAACTTCTCCTTCTCCTTCTTCTGCTTCTTCTGATTCACCCTCCAGACTTCTCCTTCTCCTTCTCCTTCTTCTGCTTCTTCTGATTCACCCTCCAGACTTCGCCTTCTCCTTCTCCTTCTTCTACTTCTTCTGATTTACCCTCCAGACTTCACCTTCTCCTTCTCCTTCTTCTACTTCTTCTGATTCACCCTCCAGTCTTCACCTTCTCCTTCTCCTTCTTCTGCTTCTTCTGATTCACCCTCCAGACTTCACCTTCTCCTTCTCCTTCTTCTGCTTCTTCTGATTCACCCTCCAGACTTCACCTTCTCCTTCTCCTTCTTCTGCTTCTTCTGATTCACCCTCCAGACTTCACCTTCTCCTTCTCCTTCTTCTACTTCTTCTGATTCACCCTCCAGACTTCACCTTCTCCTTCTCCTTCTTCTGCTTCTTCTGATTCACCCTCCAGACTTCACCTTCTCCTTCTCCTTCGTCTACTTCTTCTGATGCACCCTCCAGACTACACCTTCTCCTTCTCCATCTACTACTTCTTCTGATTCACCCTCCAGACTTCACCTTCTCCTTCTCCTTCTTCTGCTTCTTCTGATTCACCCTCCAGACTTCACCTTCTCCTTCTCCTTCTTCTACTTCTTCTGATTCACCCTCCAGACTTCACCTTCTCCTTCTCCTTCTTCTACTTCTTCTGATTCACCCTCCAGACTTCATCTTCTCCTTCTCCTTCTTCTACTTCTTCTGCTTCTCCCTCCAGACTTCACCTTCTCCTTCTCCTTCTTCTGCTTCTTCTGATTCACCCTCCAGACTTCACCTTCTCCTTCTCCTTATTCTGCTTCTTCTGATTCACCCTCCAGACTTCACCTTCTGCTTCTCCTTCTTCTGCTTCTTCTGCTTCACCCTCCAGACTTCACCTTCTCCTTCTCCTTCTTCTGCTTCTTCTGCTTCACCCTCCTGACTTCACCTTCTCCTTCTCCTTCTTCTACTTCTTCTGCTTCACCCTCCAGACTTCACCTTCTCCTTCTCCTTCTTCTGCTTCTTCTGCTTCACCCTCCTGACTTCACCTTCTCCTTCTCCTTCTTCTACTTCTTCTGATTCACCCTCCAGACTTCACCTTCTCCTTCTCCTTCTACTGCTTCTTCTGCTTCACCCTCCAGACTTCACCTTCTCCTTCTCCTTCTTCTGCTTCTTCTGCTGCGCACTCCAGACTTCAACTTCTCCTTCTCCTTCTTCTGCTTCTTCTGCTTCACCTTCCTGACTTCACCTTCTCCTTCTCCTTCTTCTACTTCTTCTGCTTCACCCCCCTGACTTCACCTTCTCCTTCTCCTTCTTCTGCTTCTTCTGATTCACCTTCCTAACTTCACCTTCTCCTTCTCCTTCTTCTGCTTCTTCTGATTCACCCTCCTGACTTCACCTTCTCCTTCTCCTTCTCCTGAATCTTCTGATTCACCCTCCAGACTTCACCTTCTCCTTCTCCTTCTTCTGCTTCTTCTGATTCACCCTCCTGACTTCACCTTCTCCTTCTCCTTCTTCTACTTCTTCTGATTCACCCTCCTGACTTCACCTTCTCCTTCTCCTTCTTCTACTTCTTCTGCCTCACCCTCCAGACTTCACGTTCTCCTTCTCCTTCTTCTACTTCTTCTGATTCACCCTCCAGACTTCACCTTCTCCTTCTCCTTCTTCTGCTTCTTCTGATTCTCCCTCCAGACTTCACCTTCTCCTTCTTCTTATTCTGCTTCTTCTGATTCACCCTCCAGACTTCACCTTCTCCTTCTCCTTCTTCTGCTTCTTCTGATTCACCCTCCAGACTTCAGCTTCTCCTTCTCCTTCTTCTGCTTCTTCTGATTCACCCTCCAGACTTCACCTTCTCCTTCTCCTTCTTCTGCTTCTTCTGATTCACCCTCCAGACTTCACCTTCTCCTTCTCCTTCTTCTACTTCTTCTGATTCACCCTCCAGACTTCACCTTCTCCTTCTCCTTCTTCTACTTCTTCTGATTCACCCTCCAGACTTCACATTCTCCTTCTCGTTCTTCTACTTCTTCTGCTTCTCCCTCCAGACTTCACCTTCTCCTTCTCCTTCTTCTGCTTCTTCTGATTCACCCTCCAGACTTCTCCTTCTCCTTCTCCTTCTTCTACTTCTTCTGATTCACCCTCCAGACTTCACCTTCTCCTTCTCCTTCTTCTACTTCTTCTGATTGTCCCTCCAGACTTCACCTTCTCCTTCTCCTTCTTCTGCTTCTTCTGATTCACCCTCCAGACTTCACCTTCTCCTTCTTCTTATTCTGCTTCTTCTGATTCACCCTCCAGACTTCACCTTCTCCTTCTCCTTCTTCTGCTTCTTCTGATTCACCCTCCAGACTTCACCTTCTCCTTCTCCTTCTACTGCTTCTTCTGATTCACCCTCCAGACTTCACCTTCTCCTTCTCCTTCTTCTGCTTCTTCTGATTCACCCTCCAGACTTCACCTTCTCCTTCTCCTTCTTCTACTTCTTCTGATTCACCCTCCAGACTTCACCTTCTCCTTCTCCTTCTTCTACTTCTTCTGATTCACCCTCCAGACTTCACATTCTCCTTCTCATTCTTCTACTTCTTCTGCTTCTCCCTCCAGACTTCACCTTCTCCTTCTCCTTCTTCTGCTTCTTCTGATTCACCCTCAAGACTTCTCCTTCTCCTTCTTCTACTTCTTCTGATTCACCCTCCAGACTTCACCTTCTCCTTCTCCTTCTTCTACTTCTTCTGATTCTCCCTCCAGACTTCACCTTCTCCTTCTCCTTCTTCTACTTCTTCTGATTCACCCTCCTGACTTCACCTTCTCCTTCTCCTTCTTCTGCTTCTTCTGCTTCACCCTCCAGACTTCACCTTCTCCTTCTCCTTCTTCTGCTTCTTCTGCTTCACCTTCCTGACTTCACCTTCTCCTTCTCCTTCTTCTACTTCTTCTGCTTCACCCCCCTGACTTCACCTTCTCCTTCTCCTTCTTCTGCTTCTTCTTATTCACCTTCCTAACTTCACCTTCTCCTTCTCCTTCTTCTGCTTCTTCTGATTCACCCTCCTGACTTCACCTTCTCCTTCTCCTTCTCCTGAATCTTCTGATTCACCCTCCAGACTTCACCTTCTCCTTCTCCTTCTTCTGCTTCTTCTGATTCACCCTCCTGACTTCACCTTCTCCTTCTCCTTCTTCTACTTCTTCTGATTCACCCTCCTGACTTCACCTTCTCCTTCTCCTTCTTCTACTTCTTCTGCCTCACCCTCCAGACTTCACGTTCTCCTTCTCCTTCTTCTACTTCTTCTGATTCACCCTCCAGACTTCACCTTCTCCTTCTCCTTCTTCTGCTTCTTCTGATTCTCCCTCCAGACTTCACCTTCTCCTTCTTCTTATTCTGCTTCTTCTGATTCACCCTCCAGACTTCACCTTCTCCTTCTCCTTCTTCTGCTTCTTCTGATTCACCCTCCAGACTTCAGCTTCTCCTTCTCCTTCTTCTGCTTCTTCTGATTCACCCTCCAGACTTCACCTTCTCCTTCTCCTTCTTCTGCTTCTTCTGATTCACCCTCCAGACTTCACCTTCTCCTTCTCCTTCTTCTACTTCTTCTGATTCACCCTCCAGACTTCACCTTCTCCTTCTCCTTCTTCTACTTCTTCTGATTCACCCTCCAGACTTCACATTCTCCTTCTCGTTCTTCTACTTCTTCTGCTTCTCCCTCCAGACTTCACCTTCTCCTTCTCCTTCTTCTGCTTCTTCTGATTCACCCTCCAGACTTCTCCTTCTCCTTCTCCTTCTTCTACTTCTTCTGATTCACCCTCCAGACTTCACCTTCTCCTTCTCCTTCTTCTACTTCTTCTGATTGTCCCTCCAGACTTCACCTTCTCCTTCTCCTTCTTCTGCTTCTTCTGATTCACCCTCCAGACTTCACCTTCTCCTTCTTCTTATTCTGCTTCTTCTGATTCACCCTCCAGACTTCACCTTCTCCTTCTCCTTCTTCTGCTTCTTCTGATTCACCCTCCAGACTTCACCTTCTCCTTCTCCTTCTACTGCTTCTTCTGATTCACCCTCCAGACTTCACCTTCTCCTTCTCCTTCTTCTGCTTCTTCTGATTCACCCTCCAGACTTCACCTTCTCCTTCTCCTTCTTCTACTTCTTCTGATTCACCCTCCAGACTTCACCTTCTCCTTCTCCTTCTTCTACTTCTTCTGATTCACCCTCCAGACTTCACATTCTCCTTCTCATTCTTCTACTTCTTCTGCTTCTCCCTCCAGACTTCACCTTCTCCTTCTCCTTCTTCTGCTTCTTCTGATTCACCCTCAAGACTTCTCCTTCTCCTTCTTCTACTTCTTCTGATTCACCCTCCAGACTTCACCTTCTCCTTCTCCTTCTTCTACTTCTTCTGATTCTCCCTCCAGACTTCACCTTCTCCTTCTCCTTCTTCTACTTCTTCTGATTCACCCTCCTGACTTCACCTTCTCCTTCTCCTTCTTCTGCTTCTTCTGCTTCACCCTCCAGACTTCACCTTCTCCTTCTCCTTCTTCTGCTTCTTCTGCTTCACCTTCCTGACTTCACCTTCTCCTTCTCCTTCTTCTACTTCTTCTGCTTCACCCCCCTGACTTCACCTTCTCCTTCTCCTTCTTCTGCTTCTTCTGATTCACCTTCCTAACTTCACCTTCTCCTTCTCCTTCTTCTGCTTCTTCTGATTCACCCTCCTGACTTCACCTTCTCCTTCTCCTTCTCCTGAATCTTCTGATTCACCCTCCAGACTTCACCTTCTCCTTCTCCTTCTTCTGCTTCTTCTGATTCACCCTCCTGACTTCACCTTCTCCTTCTCCTTCTTCTACTTCTTCTGATTCACCCTCCTGACTTCACCTTCTCCTTCTCCTTCTTCTACTTCTTCTGCCTCACCCTCCAGACTTCACGTTCTCCTTCTCCTTCTTCTACTTCTTCTGATTCACCCTCCAGACTTCACCTTCTCCTTCTCCTTCTTCTGCTTCTTCTGATTCTCCCTCCAGACTTCACCTTCTCCTTCTTCTTATTCTGCTTCTTCTGATTCACCCTCCAGACTTCACCTTCTCCTTCTCCTTCTTCTGCTTCTTCTGATTCACCCTCCAGACTTCAGCTTCTCCTTCTCCTTCTTCTGCTTCTTCTGATTCACCCTCCAGACTTCACCTTCTCCTTCTCCTTCTTCTGCTTCTTCTGATTCACCCTCCAGACTTCACCTTCTCCTTCTCCTTCTTCTACTTCTTCTGATTCACCCTCCAGACTTCACCTTCTCCTTCTCCTTCTTCTACTTCTTCTGATTCACCCTCCAGACTTCACATTCTCCTTCTCGTTCTTCTACTTCTTCTGCTTCTCCCTCCAGACTTCACCTTCTCCTTCTCCTTCTTCTGCTTCTTCTGATTCACCCTCCAGACTTCTCCTTCTCCTTCTCCTTCTTCTACTTCTTCTGATTCACCCTCCAGACTTCACCTTCTCCTTCTCCTTCTTCTACTTCTTCTGATTGTCCCTCCAGACTTCACCTTCTCCTTCTCCTTCTTCTGCTTCTTCTGATTCACCCTCCAGACTTCACCTTCTCCTTCTTCTTATTCTGCTTCTTCTGATTCACCATCCAGACTTCACCTTCTCCTTCTCCTTCTACTGCTTCTTCTGATTCACCCTCCAGACTTCACCTTCGCCTTCTCCTTCTTCTGCTTCTTCTGATTCACCCTCCAGACTTCACCTTCTCCTTCTCCTTCTTCTACTTCTTCTGATTCACCCTCCAGACTTCACCTTCTCCTTCTCCTTCTTCTACTTCTTCTGATTCACCCTCCAGACTTCACATTCTCCTTCTCGTTCTTCTACTTCTTCTGCTTCTCCCTCCAGACTTCACCTTCTCCTTCTCCTTCTTCTGCTTCTTCTGATTCACCCTCCAGACTTCTCCTTCTCCTTCTTCTACTTCTTCTGATTCACCCTCCAGACTTCACCTTCTCCTTCTCCTTCTTCTACTTCTTCTGATTCTCCCTCCAGACTTCACCTTCTCCTTCTCCTTCTTCTGCTTCTTCTGCTTCACCTTCCTGACTTCACCTTCTCCTTCTCCTTCTTCTGCTTCTTCTGATTCACCTTCCTAACTTCACCTTCTCCTTCTCCTTCTTCTGCTTCTTCTGATTCACCTTCCTGACTTCACCTTCTCCTTCTCCTTCTTCTACTTCTTCTGCTTCACCCCCCTGACTTCACCTTCTCCTTCTCCTTCTTCTGCTTCTTCTGATTCACCTTCCTAACTTCACCTTCTCCTTCTCCTTCTTCTGCTTCTTCTGATTCACCCTCCTGACTTCACCTTCTCCTTCTCCTTCTCCTGAATCTTCTGATTCACCCTCCAGACTTCACCTTCTCCTTCTCCTTCTTCTGCTTCTTCTGATTCACCCTCCTGACTTCACCTTCTCCTTCTCCTTCTTCTACTTCTTCTGATTCACCCTCCTGACTTCACCTTCTCCTTCTCCTTCTTCTACTTCTTCTGCTTCACCCTCCAGACTTCACGTTCTCCTTCTCCTTCTTCTACTTCTTCTGATTCACCCTCCAGACTTCACCTTCTCCTTCTCCTTCTTCTGCTTCTTCTGATTCACCCTCCAGACTTCACCTTCTCCTTCTTCTTATTCTGCTTCTTCTGATTCACCCTCCAGACTTCACCTTCTCCTTCTCCTTCTTCTGCTTCTTCTGATTCACCCTCCAGACTTCACCTTCTCCTTCTCCTTCTTCTGCTTCTTCTGATTCACCCTCCAGACTTCACCTTCTCCTTCTCCTTCTTCTGCTTCTTCTGATTCACCCTCCAGACTTCACCTTCTGCTTCTCCTTCTTCTGCTTCTTCTGATTCACCCTCCAGACTTCACCTTCTCCTTCTCCTTCTTCTACTTCTTCTGATTCACCCTCCAGACTTCACATTCTCCTTCTCGTTCTTCTACTTCTTCTGCTTCTCCCTCCAGACTTCACCTTCTCCTTCTCCTTCTTCTGCTTCTTCTGATTCACCCTCCAGACTTCTCCTTCTCCTTCTCCTTCTTCTACTTCTTCTGATTCACCCTCCAGACTTCACCTTCTCCTTCTCCTTCTTCTACTTCTTCTGATTCTCCCTCCAGACTTCACCTTCTCCTTCTCCTTCTTCTGCTTCTTCTGATTCACCCTCCAGACTTCACCTTCTTCTTCTTCTTATTCTGCTTCTTCTGATTCACCCTCCAGACTTCACCTTCTCCTTCTCCTTCTTCTGCTTCTTCTGATTCACCCTCCAGACTTCACCTTCTCCTTCTCCTTCTTCTGCTTCTTCTGATTCACCCTCCAGACTTCACCTTCTCCTTCTCCTTCTTCTACTTCTTCTGATTCACCCTCCAGACTTCACATTCTCCTTCTCGTTCTTCTACTTCTTCTGCTTCTCCCTCCAGACTTCACCTTCTCCTTCTCCTTCTTCTGCTTCTTCTGATTCACCCTCCAGACTTCTCCTTCTCCTTCTCCTTCTTCTACTTCTTCTGATTCACCCTCCAGATTTCACCTTCTCCTTCTCCTTCTTCTGCTTCTTCTGATTCTCCCTCCAGACTTCACCTTCTCCTTCTCCTTCTTCTACTTCTTCTGATTCACCCTCCTGACTTCACCTTCTCCTTCTCCTTCTTCTGCTTCTTCTGCTTCAACCTCCAGACTTCACCTTCTCCTTCTCCTTCTTCTGCTTCTCCTGCTTCACCCTCCAGACTTCACCTTCTCCTTCTCCTTCTTCTGCTTCTTCTGCTTCACCCTCCTGACTTCACCTTCTCCTCCTCCTTCTTCTACTTCTTCTGATTCACCCTCCAGACTTCACCTTCTCCTTCTCCTTCTTCTGCTTCTTCTGCTTCACCCTCCAGACTTCACTTTCTCCTTCTCCTCCTTCTGCTTCTTCTGCTACGCCCTCCAGATTTCACCTTCTCCTTCTCCTTCTTCTGCTTCTTCTGCTTCACCCTCCAGACTTCACCTTCTCCTTCTCCTTCTTCTGCTTCTTCTGCTTCACCCTCCAGACCTCACCTTCTCCTTCTCCTTCTTCTACTTCTTCTGATTCACCCTCCAGACCTCACCTTCTCCTTCTCCTTCTTCTACTTCTTCTGATTCACCCTCCAGACTTCACCTTCTCCTTCTCCTTCTTCTGCTTCTTCTGATTCACCCTCCTGACTTCACCTTCTCCTTCTCCTTCTTCTACTTCTTCTGCTTCTCCCTCCAGACTTCACCTTCTCCTTCTCCTTCTTCTGCTTCTTCTGATTCACCCTCCAGACTTCACCTTCTCCTTCTCCTTATTCTGCTTCTTCTGATTCACCCTCCAGACTTCACCTTCTCCTTCCCCTTCTTCTGCTTCTTCTGCTTCACCCTCCAGACTTCACCTCCTTCTCCTTCTTCTGCTTCCTCTGCTTCACCTTCCTGACTTCACCTTCTCCTTCTCCTTCTTCTACTTCTTCTGCTTCACCCTCCAGACTTCACCTTCTCCTTCTCCTTCTTCTGCTTCTTCTGCTTCACCCTCCTGACTTCACCTTCTCCTTCTCCTTCTTCTACTTCTTCTGATTCACCCTCCAGACTTCACCTTCTCCTTCTCCTTCTACTGCTTCTTCTGCTTCACCCTCCAGACTTCACCTTCTCCTTCTCCTTCTTCTGCTTCTTCTGCTGCGCACTCCAGACTTCACCTTCTCCTTCTCCTTCTTCTGCTTCTCCTGCTTCACCTTCCTGACTTCACCTTCTCCTTCTCCTTCTTCTACTTCTTCTGCTTCACCCCCCTGACTTCACCTTCTCCTTCTCCTTCTTCTGCTTCTTCTGATTCACCTTCCTAACATCACCTTCTCCTTCTCCTTCTTCTGCTTCTTCTGATTCACCCTCCTGACTTCACCTTCTCCTTCTCCTTCTCCTGAATCTTCTGATTCACCCTCCAGACTTCACCTTCTCCTTCTCCTTCTTCTGCTTCTTCTGATTCACCCTCCTGACTTCACCTTCTCCTTCTCCTTCTTCTACTTCTTCTGATTCACCCTCCTGACTTCACCTTCTCCTTCTCCTTCTTCTACTTCTTCTGCTTCACCCTCCAGACTTCACGTTCTCCTTCTCCTTCTTCTACTTCTTCTGATTCACCCTCCAGACTTCACCTTCTCCTTCTCCTTCTTCTGCTTCTTCTGATTCACCCTCCAGACTTCACCTTCTCCTTCTTCTTATTCTGCTTCTTCTGATTCACCCTCCAGACTTCATCTTCTCCTTCTCCTTCTTCTGCTTCTTCTGATTCACCCTCCAGACTTCAGCTTCTCCTTCTCCTTCTTCTGCTTCTTCTGATTCACCCTCCAGACTTCACCTTCTCCTTCTCCTTCTTCTGCTTCTTCTGATTCACCCTCCAGACTTCACCTTCTCCTTCTCCTTCTTCTACTTCTTCTGATTCACCCTCCAGACTTCACCTTCTCCTTCTCCTTCTTCTACTTCTTCTGATTCACCCTCCAGACTTCACATTCTCCTTCTCGTTCTTCTACTTCTTCTGCTTCTCGCTCCAGACTTCACCTTCTCCTTCTCCTTCTTCTGCTTCTTCTGATTCACCCTCCAGACTTCTCCTTCTCCTTCTCCTTCTTCTACTTCTTCTGATTCACCCTCCAGACTTCACCTTCTCCTTCTCCTTCTTCTACTTCTTCTGATTGTCCCTCCAGACTTCACCTTCTCCTTCTCCTTCTTCTGCTTCTTCTGATTCACCCTCCAGACTTCACCTTCTCCTTCTTCTTATTCTGCTTCTTCTGATTCACCCTCCAGACTTCACCTTCTCCTTCTCCTTCTTCTGCTTCTTCTGATTCACCCTCCAGACTTCACCTTCTCCTTCTCCTTCTTCTGCTTCTTCTGATTCACCCTCCAGACTTCACCTTCTCCTTCTCCTTCTTCTGCTTCTTCTGATTCACCCTCCAGACTTCACCTTCTCCTTCTCCTTCTTCTACTTCTCCTGATTCACCCTCCAGACTTCACCTTCTCCTTCTCCTTCTTCTACTTCTTCTGATTCACCCTCCAGACTTCACATTCTCCTTCTCGTTCTTCTACCTCTTCTGCTTCTCCCTCCAGACTTCACCTTCTCCTTCTCCTTCTTCTGCTTCTTCTGATTCACCCTCCAGACTTCTCCTTCTCCTTCTCCTTCTTCTTCTGATTCACCCTCCAGACTTCACCTTCTCCTTCTCCTTCTTCTACTTCTTCTGATTCTCCCTCCAGACTTCACCTTCTCCTTCTCCTTCTTCTACTTCTTCTGATTCACCCTCCTGACTTCACCTTCTCCTTCTCCTTCTTCTGCTTCTTCTGCTTCACCCTCCAGACTTCACCTTCTCCTTCTCCTTCTTCTGCTTCTTCTGCTTCACCTTCCTGACTTCACCTTCTCCTTCTCCTTCTTCTACTTCTTCTGCTTCACCCCCCTGACTTCACCTTCTCCTTCTCCTTCTCCTGAATCTTCTGATTCACCCTCCAGACTTCACCTTCTCCTTCTCCTTCTTCTGCTTCTTCTGATTCACCCTCCTGACTTCACCTTCTCCTTCTCCTTCTTCTACTTCTTCTGATTCACCCTCCTGACTTCACCTTCTCCTTCTCCTTCTTCTACTTCTTCTGCTTCACCCTCCAGACTTCACGTTCTCCTTCTCCTTCTTCTACTTCTTCTGATTCACCCTCCAGACTTCACCTTCTCCTTCTCCTTCTTCTGCTTCTTCTGATTCACCCTCCAGACTTCACCTTCTCCTTGTTCTTATTCTGCTTCTTCTGATTCACCCTCCAGACTTCACCTTCTCCTTCTCCTTCTTCTGCTTCTTCTGATTCACCCTCCAGACTTCACCTTCTCCTTCTCCTTCTTCTGCTTCTTCTGATTCACCCTCCAGACTTCACCTTCTCCTTCTCCTTCTTCTGCTTCTTCTGATTCACCCTCCAGACTTCACCTTCTCCTTCTCCTTCTTCTACTTCTTCTGATTCACCCTCCAGACTTCACCTTCTCCTTCTCCTTCTTCTACTTCTTCTGATTCACCCTCCAGACTTCACATTCTCCTTCTCGTTCTTCTACTTCTTCTGCTTCTCCCTCCAGACTTCACCTTCTCCTTCTCCTTCTTCTGCTTCTTCTGATTCACCCTCCAGACTTCTCCTTCTCCTTCTCCTTCTTCTACTTCTTCTGATTCACCCTCCAGACTTCACCTTCTCCTTCTCCTTCTTCTACTTCTTCTGATTCTCCCTCCAGACTTCACCTTCTCCTTCTCCTTCTTCTGCTTCTTCTGATTCACCCTCCAGACTTCACCTTCTCCTTCTTCTTCTTCTGCTTCTTCTGATTCACCCTCCAGACTTCACCTTCTCCTTCTCCTTCTTCTGCTTCTTCTGATTCACCCTCCAGACTTCACCTTCTCCTTTTCCTCTTCTACTTCTTCTGATTCACCCTCCAGACTTCACCTTCTCCTTCTCCTTCTTCTACTTCTTCTGATTCACCCTCCAGACTTCACATTCTCCTTCTCGTTCTTCTACTTCTTCTGCTTCTCCCTCCAGACTTCACCTTCTCCTTCTCCTTCTTCTGCTTCATCTGATTCACCCTCCAGACTTCTCCTTCTCCTTCTCCTTCTTCTACTTCTTCTGATTCACCCTCCAGACTTCACCTTCTCCTTCTCCTTCTTCTACTTCTTCTGATTCTCCCTCCAGACTTCACCTTCTCCTTCTCCTTCTTCTACTTCTTCTGATTCACCCTCCTGACTTCACCTTCTCCTTCTCCTTCTTCTGCTTCTTCTGCTTCACCCTCCAGACTTCACCTTCTCCTTCTCCTTCTTCTGCTTCTTCTGCTTCACCCTCCAGACTTCACCTTCTCCTTCTCCTTCTTCTGCTTCTTCTGCTTCACCCTCCTGACTTCACCTTCTCCTTCTCCTTCTTCTACTTCTTCTGATTCACCCTCCAGACTTCACCTTCTCCTTCTCCTTCTTCTGCTTCTTCTGCTTCACCCTCCAGACTTCACCTTCTCCTTCTCCTCCTTCTGCTTCTTCTGCTACGCCCTCCAGACTTCACCTTCTCCTTCTCCTTCTTCTGCTTCTTCTGCTTCACCCTCCAGACTTCACCTTCTCCTTCTCCTTCTTCTGCTTCTTCTGCTTCACCCTCCAGACCTCACCTTCTCCTTCTCCTTCTTCTACTTCTTCTGATTCACCCTCCAGACCTCACCTTCTCCTTCTCCTTCTTCTACTTCTTCTGATTCACCCTCCAGACTTCACCTTCTCCTTCTCCTTCTTCTGCTTCTTCTGATTCACCCTCCAGACTTCACCTTCTCCTTCTCCTTCTTCTACTTCTTCTGATTCACCCTCCAGACTTCACATTCTCCTTCTCCTTCTTCTACTTCTTCTGCTTCTCCCTCCAGACTTCACCTTCTCCTTCTCCTTCTTCTGCTGCTTCTGATTCACCCTCCAGACTTCTCCTTCCCCTTCTCCTTCTTCTACTTCTTCTGATTCACCCTCCAGACTTCACCTTCTCCTTCTCCTTCTTCTACTTCTTCTGATTCTCCCTCCAGACTTCACCTTCTCCTTCTCCTTCTTCTACTTCTTCTGATTCACCCTCCTGACTTCACCTTCTCCTTCTCCTTCTTCTGCTTCTTCTGCTTCACCCTCCAGACTTCACCTTCTCCTTCTCCTTCTTCTGCTTCTTCTGCTTCACCCTCCTGACTTCACCTTCTCCTTCTCCTTCTTCTCCTTCTTCTGATTCACCCTCCAGACCTCACCTTCGCCTTCTCCTTCTTCTACTTCTTCTGATTCACCCTCCAGACCTCACCTTCTCCTTCTCCTTATTCTACTTCTTCTGATTCACCCTCCAGACTTCACCTTCTCCTTCTCCTTCTTCTGCTTCTTCTGATTCACCCTCCAGACTTCGCCTTCTCCTTCTCCTTCTTCACCTTCTTCTGATTTACCCTCCAGACTTCACCTTCTCCTTCTCCTTCTTCTACTTCTTCTGATTCTCCCTCCAGACTTCACCTTCTCCTTCTCCTTCTTCTGCTTCTTCTGATTCACCCTCCAGACTTCACCTTCTCCTTCTTCTTCTTCTGCTTCTTCTGATTCACCCTCCAGACTTCACCTTCTCCTTCTCCTTCTTCTGCTTCTTCTGATTCACCCTCCAGACTTCACCTTCTCCTTCTCCTTCTTCTGCTTCTTCTGATTCACCCTCCAGACTTCACCTTCTCCTTCTCCTTCTTCTGCTTCTTCTGATTCACCCTCCAGACTTCACCTTCTCCTTCTCCTTCTTCTACTTCTTCTGATTCACCCTCCAGACTTCACCTTCTCCTTCTCCTTCTTCTACTTCTTCTGATTCACCCTCCAGACTTCACATTCTCCTTCTCGTTCTTCTACTTCTTCTGCTTCTCCCTCCAGACTTCACCTTCTCCTTCTCCTTCTTCTGCTTCTTCTGATTCACCCTCCAGACTTCTCCTTCTCCTTCTCCTTCTTCTACTTCTTCTGATTCACCCTCCAGACTTCACCTTCTCCTTCTCCTTCTTCTACTTCTTCTGATTCTCCCTCCAGACTTCACCTTCTCCTTCTCCTTCTTCTACTTCTTCTGATTCACCCTCCTGACTTCACCTTCTCCTTCTCCTTCTTCTGCTTCTTCTGCTTCACCCTCCAGACTTCACCTTCTCCTTCTCCTTCTTCTGCTTCTTCTGCTTCACCCTCCAGACTTCACCTTCTCCTTCTCCTTCTTCTGCTTCTTCTGCTTCACCCTCCTGACTTCACCTTCTCCTTCTCCTTCTTCTGCTTCTTCTGCTACGCCCTCCAGACTTCACCTTCTCCTTCTCCTTCTTCTGCTTCTTCTGCTTCACCCTCCAGACTTCACCTTCTCCTTCTCCTTCTTCTGCTTCTTCTGCTTCACCCTCCAGACCTCACCTTCTCCTTCTCCTTCTTCTACTTCTTCTGATTCACCCTCCAGACCTCACCTTCTCCTTCTCCTTCTTCTACTTCTTCTGATTCACCCTCCAGACTTCACCTTCTCCTTCTCCTTCTTCTGCTTCTTCTGATTCACCCTCCAGACTTCACATTCTCCTTCTCCTTCTTCTACTTCTTCTGCTTCTCCCTCCAGACTTCACCTTCTCCTTCTCCTTCTTCTGCTTCTTCTGATTCACCCTCCAGACTTCTCCTTCTCCTTCTCCTTCTTCTACTTCTTCTGATTCACCCTCCAGACTTCACCTTCTCCTTCTCCTTCTTCTACTTCTTCTGATTCTCCCTCCAGACTTCACCTTCTCCTTCTCCTTCTTCTACTTCTTCTGATTCACCCTCCTGACTTCACCTTCTCCTTCTCCTTCTTCTGCTTCTTCTGCTTCACCCTCCAGACTTCACCTTCTCCTTCTCCTTCTTCTGCTTCTTCTGCTTCACCCTCCTGACTTCACCTTCTCCTTCTCCTTCTTCTACTTCTTCTGATTCACCCTCCAGACCTCACCTTCGCCTTCTCCTTCTTCTACTTCTTCTGATTCACCCTCCAGACCTCACCTTCTCTTTCTCCTTCTTCTACTTCTTCTGATTCACCCTCCAGACTTCACCTTCTCCTTCTCCTTCTTCTGCTTCTTCTGATTCACCCTCCAGACTTCGCCTTCTCCTTCTCCTTCTTCACCTTCTTCTGATTTACCCTCCAGACTTCACCTTCTCCTTCTCCTTCTTCTACTTCTTCTGATTCTCCCTCCAGACTTCACCTTCTCCTTCTCCTTCTTCTGCTTCTTCTGATTCACCCTCCAGACTTCACCTTCTCCTTCTTCTTCTTCTGCTTCTTCTGATTCACCCTCCAGACTTCACCTTCTCCTTCTCCTTCTTCTGCTTCTTCTGATTCACCCTCCAGACTTCACCTTCTCCTTCTCCTTCTTCTGCTTCTTCTGATTCACCCTCCAGACTTCACCTTCTCCTTCTCCTTCTTCTGCTTCTTCTGATTCACCCTCCAGACTTCACCTTCTCCTTCTCCTTCTTCTACTTCTTCTGATTCACCCTCCAGACTTCACCTTCTCCTTCTCCTTCTTCTACTTCTTCTGATTCACCCTCCAGACTTCACATTCTCCTTCTCGTTCTTCTACTTCTTCTGCTTCTCCCTCCAGACTTCACCTTCTCCTTCTCCTTCTTCTGCTTCTTCTGATTCACCCTCCAGACTTCTCCTTCTCCTTCTCCTTCTTCTACTTCTTCTGATTCACCCTCCAGACTTCACCTTCTCCTTCTCCTTCTTCTATTTCTTCTGATTCTCCCTCCAGACTTCACCTTCTCCTTCTCCTTCTTCTACTTCTTCTGATTCACCCTCCTGACTTCACCTTCTCCTTCTCCTTCTTCTGCTTCTTCTGCTTCACCCTCCAGACTTCACCTTCTCCTTCTCCTTCTTCTGCTTCTTCTGCTTCACCCTCCAGACTTCACCTTCTCCTTCTCCTTCTTCTGCTTCTTCTGCTTCACCCTCCTGACTTCACCTTCTCCTTCTCCTTCTTCTACTTCTTCTGATTCACCCTCCAGACTTCACCTTCTCCTTCTCCTTCTTCTGCTTCTTCTGCTTCACCCTCCAGACTTCACCTTCTCCTTCTCCTCCTTCTGCTTCTTCTGCTACGCCCTCCAGACTTCACCTTCTCCTTCTCCTTCTTCTGCTTCTTCTGCTTCACCCTCCAGACTTCACCTTCTCCTTCTCCTTCTTCTGCTTCTTCTGCTTCACCCTCCAGACCTCACCTTCTCCTTCTCCTTCATCTACTTCTTCTGATTCACCCTCCAGACCTCACCTTCTCCTTCTCCTTCTTCTACTTCTTCTGATTCACCCTCCAGACTTCACCTTCTCCTTCTCCTTCTTCTGCTTCTTCTGATTCACCCTCCAGACTTCACCTTCTCCTTCTCCTTCTTCTACATCTTCTGATTCACCCTCCAGACTTCACATTCTCCTTCTCCTTCTTCTACTTCTTCTGCTTCTCCCTCCAGACTTCACCTTCTCCTTCTCCTTCTTCTGCTTCTTCTGATTCACCCTCCAGACTTCTCCTTCTCCTTCTCCTTCTTCTACTTCTTCTGATTCACCCTCCAGACTTCACCTTCTCCTTCTCCTTATTCTACTTCTTCTGATTCTCCCTCCAGACTTCACCTTCTCCTTCTCCTTCTTCTACTTCTTCTGATTCACCCTCCTGACTTCACCTTCTCCTTCTCCTTCTTCTGCTTCTTCTGCTTCACCCTCCAGACTTCACCTTCTCCTTCTCCTTCTTCTGCTTCTTCTGCTTCACCCTCCTGACTTCACCTTCTCCTTCTCCTTCTTCTACTTCTTCTGGTTCACCCTCCAGACCTCACCTTCTCCTTCTCCTTCTTCTACTTCTTCTGATTCACCCTCCAGACCTCACCTTCTCCTTCTCCTTCTTCTACTTCTTCTGATTCACCCTCCAGACTTCACCTTCTCCTTCTCCTTCTTCTGCTTCTTCTGATTCACCCTCCAGACTTCGCCTTCTCCTTCTCCTTCTTCACCTTCTTCTGATTTACCCTCCAGACTTCACCTTCTCCTTCTCCTTCTTCTACTTCTTCTGATTCACCCTCCAGTCTTCACCTTCTCCTTCTCCTTCTTCTGTTTCTTCTGATTCACCCTCCAGACTTCACCTTCTCCTTCTCCTTGTTCTGCATCTTCTGATTCACCCTCCAGACTTCACCTTCTCCTTCTCCTTCTTCTGCTTCTTCTGATTCACCCTCCAGACTTCACCTTCTCCTTCTCCTTCTTCTACTTCTTCTGATTCACCCTCCAGACTTCACCTTCTCCTTCTCCTTCTTCTGCTTCTTCTGATTCACCCTCCAGACTTCACCTTCTCCTTCTCCTTCGTCTACTTCTTCTGATTCACCCTCCAGACTACATCTTCTCCTTCTCCATCTTCTACTTCTTCTGATTCACCCTCCAGACTTCACCTTCTCCTTCTCCTTCTTCTGCTTCTTCTAATTCACCCTCCAGACTTCACCTTCTCCTTCTCCTTCTTGTACTTCTTCTGATTCACCCTCCAGACTTCACCTTCTCCTTCTCCTTCTTCTACTTCTTCTGATTCGCCCTCCAGACTTCATCTTCTCCTTCTCCTTCTTCTACTTCTTCTGCTTCTCCCTCCAGACTTCACCTTCTCCTTCTCCTTCTTCTGCTTCTTCTGATTCACCCTCCAGACTTCACCTTCTCCTTCTCCTTATTCTGCTTCTTCTGATTCACCCTCCAGACTTCACCTTCTCCTTCTCCTTCTTCTGCTTCTTCTGCTTCACCCTCCAGACTTCACCTTCTCCTTCTCCTTCTTCTACTTCTTCTGATTCACCCTCCAGACTTCACCTTCTCCTTCTCCTTCTTCTGCTTCTTCTGATTCACCCTCCAGACTTCACCTTCTCCTTCTCCTTCGTCTACTTCTTCTGATTCACCCTCCAGACTACATCTTCTCCTTCTCCATCTTCTACTTCTTCTGATTCACCCTCCAGACTTCACCTTCTCCTTCTCCTTCTTCTACTTCTTCTGATTCACCCTCCAGACTTCACCTTCTCCTTCTCCTTCTTCTGCTTCTTCTGCTTCACCCTCCAGACTTCACCTTCTCCTTCTCCTTCTTCTGCTTCTTCTGCTGCGCACTCCAGACTTCACCTTCTCCTTCTCCTTCTTCTGCTTCTCCTGCTTCACCGTCCTGACTTCACCTTCTCCTTCTCCTTCTTCTACTTCTTCGGCTTCACCCCCCTGACTTCACCTTCTCCTTCTCCTTCTTCTGCTTCTTCTGATTCACCTTCCTAACATCACCTTCTCCTTCTCCTTCTTCTGCTTCTTCTGATTCACCCTCCTGACTTCACCTTCTCCTTCTCCTTCTCCTGAATCTTCTGATTAACCCTCCAGACTTCACCTTCTCCTTCTCCTTCTTCTGCTTCTTCTGATTCACCCTCCTGACTTCACCTTCTCCTTCTCCTTCTTCTACTTCTTCTGATTCACCCTCCTGACTTCACCTTCCCCTTCTCCTTCTTCTACTTCTTCTGATTCACCCTCCAGACTTCACCTTCTCCTTCTCCTTCTTCTACTTCTTCTGATTCACCCTCCAGACTTCAACTTCTCCTTCTCCTTCTTCTGCTTCTTCTGATTCACCCTCCAGACTTCACCTTCTCCTTCTTCTTATTCTGCTTCTTCTGATTCACCCTCCAGACTTCACCTTCTCCTTCTCCTTCTTCTGCTTCTTCTGATTCACCCTCCAGACTTCACCTTCTCCTTCTACTTCTTCTGCTTCTTCTGATTCACCCTCCTGACTTCACCTTCTCATTCACCTTCTTCTACTTCTTCTGATTCACCCTCCTGACTTCACCTTCCCCTTCTCCTTCTTCTACTTCTTCTGCTTCACCCTCCAGACTTCACCTTCTCCTTCTCCTTCTTCTACATCTTCTGATTCACCCTCCAGACTTCACCTTCTCCTTCTCCTTCTTCTGCTTCTTCTGATTCACCCTCCAGACTTCACCTTCTCCTTCTTCTTATTCTGCTTCTTCTGATTCACCCTCCAGACTTCACCTTCTCCTTCTCCTTCTTCTGCTTCTTCTGATTCACCCTCCAGACTTCACCTTCTCCTTCTACTTCTTCTGCTTCTTCTGATTCACCTTCCAGACTTCATCTTCTCCTTCTCCTTCTTCTGCTTCTTCTGATTCACCCTCCAGACTTCACCTTCTCCTTCTTCTACTTCTTCTGATTCACCCTCCAGACTTCACCTTCTCCTTCTCCTTCTTCTACTTCTTCTGATTCACCCTCCTGACTTCACCTTCTCCTTCTCCTTCTTCTGCTTCTTCTGCTTCACCCTCCAGACTTCACCTTCTCCTTCTCCTTCTTCTGCTTCTTCTGCTTCACCCTCCAGACTTCACCTTCTCCTTCTCCTTCTTCTGCTTCTTCTGCTTCACCCTCCTGACTTCACCTTCTCCTTCTCCTTCTTCTACTTCTTCTGATTCACCCTCCAGACTTCATCTTCTCCTTCTCCTTCTTCTACTTCTTCTGCTTCTCCCTCCAGACTTCACCTTCTCCTTCTCCTTCTTCTGCTTCTTCTGATTCACCGACCAGACTTCACCTTCTCCTTCTCCTTCTTCTACTTCTTCTGCTTCTCCCTCCAGACTTCACCTTCTCCTTCTCCTTCTTCTGCTTCTTCTGATTCACCGTCCAGACTTCACCTTCTCCTTCTCCTTATTCTGCTTCTTCTGATTCACCCTCCTGACTTCACCTTCTCCTTCTCCTTCTTCTGCTTCTTCTGCTTCTCCCTCCAGACTTCACCTTCTCCTTCTCCTTCTTCTGCTTCTTCTGCTTCACCCTCCAGACTTCACCTTCTCCTTCTCCTTCTTCTGCTTCTTCTGCTTCACCCTCCTGACTTCACCTTCTCCTTCTCCTTCTTCTGCTTCTTCTGCTGCGCACTCCAGAATTCACCTTCTCCTTCTCCTTCTTCTGCTTCTCCTGCTTCACCGTCCTGACTTCACCTTCTCATTCTCCTTCTTCTACTTCTTCTGCTTCACCCCCCTGACTTCACCTTCTCCTTCTCCTTCTTCTGTTTCTTCTGATTCACCTTCCTAACTTCACCTTCTCCTTCTCCTTCTTCTGCTTCTTCTGATTCACCCTCCTGACTTCACCTTCTCCTTCTCCTTCTCCTGAATCTTCTGCTTCACCCTCCAGACTTCACCTTCTCCTTCTCCTTCTTCTGCTTCTTCTGATTCACCCTCCTGACTTCACCTTCTCCTTCTCCTTCTTCTACTTCTTCTGATTCACCCTCCTGACTTCACCTTCCCCTTCTCCTTCTTCTACTTCTTCTGCTTCACCCTCCAGACTTCACCTTCTCCTTCTCCTTCTACTACTTCTTCTGATTCACCCTCCAGACTTCACCTTCTCCTTCTCCTTCTTCTGCTTCTTCTGATTCACCCTCCAGACTTCACCTTCTCCTTCTTCTTATTCTGCTTCTTCTGATTCACCCTCCAGACTTCGCCTTCTCCTTCTCCTTCTTCTGCTTCTTCTGATTCACCCTCCAGACTTCACCTTCTCCTTCTACTTCTTCTGCTTCTTCTGATTCACCCTCCAGACTTCACCTTCTCCTTCTCCTTCTTCTGCTTCTGCTGATTCACCCTCCAGACTTCACCTTCTCCTTCTCCTTCTTCTACTTCTTCTGATTCACCCTCCAGACTTCACCTTCTCCTTCTCCTTCTTCTACTTCTTCTGATTCACCCTCCAGACTTCATCTTCTCCTTCTCCTTCTTCTACTTCTTCTGCTTCTCCCTCCAGACTTCACCTTCTCCTTCTCCTTCTTCTGCTTCTTCTGATTCACCCTCCAGACTTCACCTTCTCCTTCTCCTTATTCTGCTTCTTCTGATTCACCCTCCAGACTTCACCTTCTCCTTCTCCTTCTTCTGCTTCTTCTGCTTCACCCTCCAGACTTCACCTTCTCCTTCTCCTTCTTCTGCTTCTTCTGCTTCACCCTCCTGACTTCACCTTCTCCTTCTCCTTCTTCTACTTCTTCTGCTTCACCCTCCAGACTTCACCTTCTCCTTCTCCTTCTTCTGCTTCTGCTGATTCACCCTCCAGACTTCACCTTCTCCTTCTCCTTCTTCTACTTCTTCTGATTCACCCTCCAGACTTCACCTTCTCCTTCTCCTTCTTCTACTTCTTCTGATTCACCCTCCAGACTTCATCTTCTCCTTCTCCTTCTTCTACTTCTTCTGCTTCTCCCTCCAGACTTCACCTTCTCCTTCTCCTTCTTCTGCTTCTTCTGCTTCACCCTCCAGACTTCACCTTCTCCTTCTCCTTCTTCTGCTTCTTCTGCTTCACCCTCCAGACTTCACCTTCTCCTTCTCCTTCTTCTGCTTCTTCTGCTTCACCCTCCTGACTTCACCTTCTCCTTCTCCTTCTTCTACTTCTTCTGATTCACCCTCCAGACTTCACCTTCTCCTTCACCTTCTTCTGCTTCTTCTGCTTCACCCTCCAGACTTCACCTTCTCCTTCTCCTTCTTCTGCTCCTTCTGCTGCGCACTCCAGACTTCACCTTCTCCTTCTCCTTCTTCTGCTTCTCCTGCTTCACCGTCCTGACATCACCTTCTCCTTCTTCTACTTCTTCTGCTTCACCCCCCTGACTTCACCTTCTCCTTCTCCTTCTTCTGTTTCTTCTGATTCACCTTCCTAACTTCACCTTCTCCTTCTCCTTCTTCTGCTTCTTCTGATTCACCCTCATGACTTCACCTTCTCCTTCTCCTTCTCCTGAATCTTCTGATTCACCATCCAGACTTCACCTTCTCCTTCTCCTTCTTCTGCTTCTTCTGATTCACCCTCCTGACTTCACCTTCTCCTTCTCCTTCTTCTACTTCTTCTGATTCACCCTCCTGACTTCACCTTCCCCTTCCCCTTCTTCTACTTCTTCTGCTTCACCCTCCAGACTTCACCTTCTACTTCTCCTTCTTCTACTTCTTCTGATTCACCCTCCAGACTTCACCTTCTCCTTCACCTTCTTCTGCTTCTTCTGATTCACCCTCCAGACTTCACCTTCTCCTTCTTCTTATTCTGCTTCTTCTGATTCACCCTCCAGACTTCACCTTCACCTTCTCCTTCTTCTGCTTCTTCTGCTTCACCCTCCTGACTTCACCTTCTCCTTCTCCTTCTTCTACTTCTTCTGCTTCACCCTCCAGACTTCACCTTCTCCTTCTCCTTCTTCTGCTTCTTCTGCTTCACCCTCCTGACTTCACCTTCTCCTTCTCCTTCTTCTACTTCTTCTGATTCACCCTCCAGACTTCACCTTCTCCTTCTCCTTCTTCTGCTTCTTCTGCTTCACCCTCCAGACTTCACCTTCTCCTTCTCCTTCTTCTCCTTCTTCTGCTGCGCACTCCAGACTTCACCTTCTCCTTCTCATTCTTCTGCTTCTCCTGCTTCACCGTCCTGACTTCACCTTCTCCTTCTCCTTCTTCTACTTCTTCTGCTTCACCCCCTGACTTCACCTTCTCCTTCTTCTGTTTCTTCTGATTCACCTTCCTAACTTCACCTTCTCCTTCTCCTTCTTCTGCTTCTTCTGATTCACCCTCCTGACTTCACCTTCTCCTTCTCCTTCTCCTGAATCTTCTGATTCACACTCCAGACTTCACCTTCTCCTTCTCCTTCTTCTGCTTCTTCTGATTCACCCTCCTGACTTCATCTTCTCCTTCTCCTTCTTCTACTTCTTCTGATTCACCCTCCTGACTTCACCTTCCCCTTCTCCTTCTTCTACTTCTCCTGCTTCACCCTCCAGACTTCACCTTCTCCTTCTCCTTCTTCCACTTCTTCTGATTCACCCTCCAGACTTCACCTTCTCCTTCGCCTTCTTCTGCTTCTTCTGATTCACCCTCCAGACTTCACCTTCTCCTTCTTCTTATTCTGCTTCTTCTGATTCACCCTCCAGACTTCACCTTCTCCTTCTCCTTCTTCTGCTTCTTCTGATTCACCCTCCAGACTTCACCTTCTCCTTCTACTTCTTCTGCTTCTTCTGATTCACCCTCCAGACTTCACCTTCTCCTTCTCCTTCTTGTGCTTCTTCTGATTCACCCTCCAGACTTCACCTTCTCCTTCTCCTTCTTCTACTTCTTCTGATTCACCCTCCAGACTTCATCTTCTCCTTCTCCTTCTTCTACTTCTTCTGCTTCTCCCTCCAGACTTCACCTTCTCCTTCTCCTTCTTCTGCTTCTTGTGATTCACCCTCCAGACTTCAGCTTCTCCTTCTCCTTATTCTGCTTCTTCTGATTCACCCTCCAGACTTCACCTTCTCCTTCTCCTTCTTCTGCTTCTTCTGCTTCACCCTCCAGACTTCACCTTCTCCTTCTCCTTCTTCTGCTTCTTCTGCTTCACCCTCCTGACTTCACCTTCTCCTTCTCCTTCTTCTACTTCTTCTGCTTCACCCTCCAGACTTCACCTTCTCCTTCTCCTTCTTCTGCTTCTTCTGCTTCACCCTCCTGACTTCACCTTCTCCTTCTCCTTCTTCTACTTCTTCTGATTCACCCTCCAGACTTCACCTTCTCCTTCTCCTTCTTCTGCTTCTTCTGCTTCACCCTCCAGACTTCACCTTCTCCTTCTCCTTTTTCTGCTTCTTCTGCTGCGCACTCCAGACTTCACCTTCTCCTTCTCCTTCTTCTGCTTCTCCTGCTTCACCGTCCTGACTTCACCTTCTCCTTCTCCGTCTTCTACTTCTTCTGCTTCACCCCCCTGACTTCACCTTCTCCTTCTCCTTCTTCTGTTTCTTCTGATTCACCTTCCTAACTTCACCTTCTCCTTCTCCTTCTTCTGCTTCTTCTGATTCACCCTCCTGACTTCACCTTCTCCTTCTCCTTCTCCTGAATCTTCTGATTCACCCTCCAGACTTCACCTTCTCCTTCTCCTTCTTCTGCTTCTTCTGATTCACCCTCCTGACTTCACCTTCTCCTTCTCCTTCTTCTACATCTTCTGATTCACCCTCCTGACTTCACCTTCCCCTTGTCCTTCTTCTACTTCTTCTGCTTCACCCTCCAGACTTCACCTTCTCCTTCTCCTTCTTCTGCTTCTTCTGATTCACCCTCCAGACTTCACCTTCTCCTTCTTCTTATTCTGCTACTTCTGATTCACCCTCCAGACTTCACGTTCTCCTTCTCCTTCTTCTGCTTCTTCTGATTCACCCTCCAGACTTCACCTTCTCCTTCTACTTCTTCTGCTTCTTCTGATTCACCCTCCAGACTTCACCTTCTCCTTCTCCTTCTTCTGCTTCTTCTGATTCACCCTCCAGACTTCACCTTCTCCTTCTCCTTCTTCTACTTCTTCTGATTCACCCTCCAGACTTCACCTTCTCCTTCTCCTTCTTCTACTTCTTCTGATTCACCCTCCAGATTTCACATTCTCCTTCTCGTTCTTCTCCTTCTTCTGCTTCTCCCTCCAGACTTCACCTTCTCCTTCTCCTTCTTCTGCTTCTTCTGATTCACCCTCCAGACTTCTCCTTCTCCTTCTCCTTCTTCTACTTCTTCTGATTCATCCTCCAGACTTCACCTTCTCCTTCTCCTTCTTCTACTTCTTCTGATTTTCCCTCCAGACTTCACCTTCTCCTTCTCCTTCTTCTACTTGTTCTGATTCACCCTCCTGACTTCACCTTCTCCTGCTCCTTCTTCTGCTTCTTCTGCTTCACCCTCCAGACTTCACCTTCTCCTTCTCCTTCTTCTGCTTCTTCTGCTTCACCCTCCAGACTTCACCTTCTCCTTCTCCTTCTTCTGCTTCTTCTGCTTCACCCTCCTGACTTCACCTTCTCCTTCTCCTTTTTCTACTTCTTCTGATTCACCCTCCAGACTTCACCTTCTCCTTCTCCTTCTTCTGCTTCTTCTGCTTCACCCTCCAGACTTCACCTTCTCCTTCTCCTTCTTCTGCTTCTTCTGCTACGCCCTCCAGACTTCACCTTCTCCTTCTCCTTCTTCTGCTTCTTCTGCTTCACCCTCCAGACTTCACCTTCTCCTTCTTCTGCTTCTTCTGCTTCACCCTCCTGACTTCACCTTCTCCTTCTCCTTCTTCTACTTCTTTTGATTCACCCTCCAGACTTCACCTTCTCCTTCTCCTTCTTCTGCTTCTTCTGCTTCACCCTCCAGACTTCACCTTCTCCTTCTCCTTCTTCTGCTTCTTCTGCTGCGCCCTCCAGACTTCACCTTCTCCTTCTCCTTCTTCTGCTTCTTCTGCTTCACCCTCCTGACTTCAACTTCTCCTTCTCCTTCTTCTGATTCTTCGGATTCACCCTCCAGACTTCACCTTCTCCTTCTCCTTCTTCTGCTTCTTCTGATTCACCCTCCTGACTTCACCTTCTACTTCTCCTTCTTCTACTTCTTCTGATTCACCCTCCTGACTTCACCTTCTCCTTCTTCTTCTTCTACTTCTTCTGCTTCACCCTCCAGACTTCACCTTCTCCTTCTCCTTCTTCCACTTCTTCTGATTCACCCTCCAGACTTCACCTTCTCCTTCTCCTTCTTCTGCTTCTTCTGATTCACCCTCCAGACATCACCTTCTCCTTCTTCTTATTCTGCTTCTTCTGATTCACCCTCCAGACTTCACCTTCTCCTTCTCCTTCTTATGCTTCTTCTGATTCACCCTCCAGACTTCACCTTCTCCTTCTCCTTCTTCTGCTTCTTCTGATTCACCCTCCAGACTTCACCTTCTCCTTCTTCTTCTTCTACTTCTTCTGAGTCACCCTCCAGACTTCACCTTCTCCTTCTCCTTCTTCTGATTCTTCTGATTCACCCTCCAGACTTCACCTTCTCCTTCTCCTTCATCTGCTTCTTTTGATTCACCCTCCAGACTTCAACTTCTCCTTCTCCTTCTTCTGCTTCTTTTGATTCATCCCCCAGTCTTCACCTTCTCCTTCTCCTTCTTCTACTTCCTCTGATTCACCCTCCAGTCTTCACCTTCTCCTTCTCCTTCTTCTGCTTCTTCTGCTTCACCCTCCAGACTTCACCTTCTCCTTCTCTTTCTTCTGCTTCTACTGATTCACCCTCCAGATTTCACCTTCTCTTTCTCCTTCTTCTGCTTCTTCTGCTTCACCCTCCAGACTTCACCTTCTCCTTCTCCTTCTTCTGCTTCTTCTGCTACGCCCTCCAGACTTCACCTTCTCCTTCTCCTTCTTCTGTTTCTTCTGCTTCACCCCCCAGACTTCACCTTCTCCTTCTCCTTCATCTGCTTCTTTTGATTCACCCTCCAGACTTCACCTTCTCCTTCTCCTTCTTCTACTTCTTCTGATTCACCCTCCAGACTTCACCTTCTCCTTCTCCTTCTTCTGCTTCTTCTGCTTCACCCTCCAGACTTCACCTTCTCCTTCTCCTTCTTCTGCTTCTTCTGCTGCGCCCTCCAGACTTCACCTTCTCCTTCTCCTTCTTCTGCTTCTTCTGCTTCACCCTCCTGACTTCAACTTCTCCTTCTCCTTCTTCTGATTCTTCGGATTCACCCTCCAGACTTCACCTTCTCCTTCTCCTTCTTCTGCTTCTTCTGATTCACCCTCCTGACTTCACCTTCTACTTCTCCTTCTTCTACTTCTTCTGATTCACCCTCCTGACTTCACCTTCTCCTTCTTCTTCTTCTACTTCTTCTGCTTCACCCTCCAGACTTCACCTTCTCCTTCTCCTTCTTCCACTTCTTCTGATTCACCCTCCAGACTTCACCTTCTCCTTCTCCTTCTTCTGCTTCTTCTGATTCACCCTCCAGACATCACCTTCTCCTTCTTCTTTTTCTGCTTCTTCTGATTCACCCTCCAGACTTCACCTTCTCCTTCTCCTTCTTATGCTTCTTCTGATTCACCCTCCAGACTTCACCTTCTCCTTCTCCTTCTTCTGCTTCTTCTGATTCACCCTCCAGACTTCACCTTCTCCTTCTTCTTCTTCTACTTCTTCTGAGTCACCCTCCAGACTTCACCTTCTCCTTCTCCTTCTTCTGATTCTTCTGATTCACCCTCCAGACTTCACCTTCTCCTTCTCCTTCATCTGCTTCTTTTGATTCACCCTCCAGACTTCACCTTCTCCTTCTCCTTCTTCTGCTTCTTTTGATTCACCCCCCAGACTTCACCTTCTCCTTCTCCTTCTTCTACTTCCTCTGATTCACCCTCCAGTCTTCACCTTCTCCTTCTCCTTCTTCTGGTTCTTCTGCTTCACCCTCCAGACTTCACCTTCTCCTTCTCTTTCTTCTGCTTCTACTGATTCACCCTCCAGATTTCACCTTCTCTTTCTCCTTCTTCTGCTTCTTCTGCTTCACCCTCCAGACTTCACCTTCTCCTTCTCCTTCTTCTGCTTCTTCTGCTACGCCCTCCAGACTTCACCTTCTCCTTCTCCTTCTTCTGTTTCTTCTGCTTCACCCCCCAGACTTCACATTCTCCTTCTCCTTCTTCTGCTTCTTCTGCTTCACCCTCCTGACTTCACCTTCTCCTTCTCCTTCTTCTACTTCTTCTGATTCACCCTCCAGACTTCACCTTCTCCTTCTCCTTCTTCTGCTTCTTCTGCTTCACCCTCCAGACTTTACCTTCTCCTTCTCCTTCTTCTGCTTCTTCTGCTGCGCCCTCCAGACTTCACCTTCTCCTTCTCCTTCTTCTGCTTCTTCTGCTTCACCCTCCTGACTTCACCTTCTCCTTCTCCTTCTTCTACTTCGTCTGCTTCACCCCCCTGACTTCACCTTCTCCTTCTCCTTCTTCTGCTTCTTCTGATTCACCCTCCTAACTTCACCTTCTCCTTCTCCTTCTTCTGCTTGTTCTGATTCACCCTCCTGACTTCACCTTCTACTTCTCCTTCTTCTGATTCTTCTGATTCACCCTCCAGACTTCACCTTCTCCTTCTCCTTCTTCTGCTTCTTCTGATTCACCCTCCTGACTTCACCTTCTCCTTCTCCTTCTTCTACTTCTTCTGATTCACCCTTCTGACCTCACCTTCTCCTTCTCCTTCTTCTACTTCTTCTGCTTCACTCTCCAGACTTCACCTTCTCCTTCTCCTTCTTCTACTTCTTCTGATTCACCCTCCAGACTTCACCTTCTCCTTCTCCTTCTTCTGCTTCTTCTGATTCACCCTCCAGACTTCACCTTCTCCTTCTCCTTATTCTGCTTCTTCTGATTCACCCTCCAGACTTCACCTTCTCCTTCTCCTTCTTCTGCTTCTTCTGATTCACCCACCAGACTTCACCTTCTCCTTCTCCTTCTTCTGCTTCTTCTGATTCACCCTCCAGACTTCACCTTCTCCTTCTCCTTCTTCTACTTATTCTGAGTCACCCTCCAGACTTCACCTTCTCCTTCTCCTTCTTCTGATTCTTCTGATTCACCCTCCAGACTTCACCTTCTCCTTCTCCTTCTTCTGCTTCTTCTGATTCACCCTCCAGACTTCACCTTCTCCTTCTCCTTCTTCTACTTCTTCTGATTCACCCTCCAGACTCCACCTTCTCCTTCTCCTTCTTCTACTTCTTCTGATTCACCCTCCAGTCTTCACCTTCTCCTTCTCCTTCTACTGCTTCTTCTGCTTCACCCTCCAGACTTCACCTTCTCCTTCTCTTTCTTCTGCTTCTTCTGATTCACCCTCCTGACATCACCTTCTCCTTCTCTTTCTTCTTCTTCTTCTAATTCACCCTCCTGACTTCACCTTCTCCTTCTCCTTCTTCTACTTCTTCTGCTTCACCCTCCAGACATCACCTTCTCCTTCTCCTTCTTTTACTTCTTCTGATTCACGCTCCAGACTTCACCTTCTCCTTCTCCTTCTTCTGCTTCTTCTGATTCACCCTCCAGACTTCACCTTCTCCTTCTCCTTGTTCTGCTTCTTCTGATTCACCCTCCAGACTTCACCCTCTCCTTCTCCTTCTTCTGCTTCTTCTGATTCACCCTCCAGACTTCACCTTCTCCTTCTCCTTCTTCTACTTCTTCTGAGTCACCCTCCAGACTTCACCTTCTCCTTCTCCTTCTTCTACTTCTTCTGATTCACCCTCCAGACTTCACCTTCTCCTTCTCCTTCTTCTACTTCTTCTGATTCACCCTCCAGACTTCACCTTCTCCTTCTCCTTCTTCTGCTTCTTCTGCTTCACCCTCCAGACTTAACCTTCTCCTTCTCCTTCTTCTGCTTCTTCTGCTACGCCCTCCAGACTTCACCTTCTCCTTCTCCTTATTCTGCTTCTTCTGATTCACCCTCCAGACTTGACCTTCTCCTTCTCCTTCTTCTGCTTCTTCTGATTCACCCTCCAGACTTCACCTTCTCCTTCTCCTTCTTCTGCTTCTTCTGATTCACCCTCCAGACTTCACCTTCTCCTTCTCCTTCTTCTACTTCTTCTGATTCACCCTCCAGACTTCACATTCTCCTTCTCGTTCTTCTACTTCTTCTGCTTCTCCCTCCAGACTTCACCTTCTCCTTCTCCTTCTTCTGCTTCTTCTGATTCACCCTCCAGACTTCTCCTTCTCCTTCTCCTTCTTCTACTTCTTCTGATTCACCCTCCAGACTTCACCTTCTCCTTCTCCTTTTCTACTTCTTCTGATTCTCCCTCCAGACTTCACCTTCTCCTTCTCCTTCTTCTGCTTCTTCTGATTCACCCTCCAGACTTCACCTTCTCCTTCTTCTTATTCTGCTTCTTCTGATACACCCTCCAGACTTCACCTTCTCCTTCTCCTTCTTCTGCTTCTTCTGATTCACCCTCCAGACTTCACCTTCTCCTTCTCCTTCTTCTGCTTCTTCTGATTCACCCTCCAGACTTCACCTTCTCCTTCTCCTTATTCTGCTTCTTCTGATTCACCCTCCAGACTTCACCTTCTCCTTCTCCTTCTTCTACTTCCTCTGATTCACCCTCCAGACTTCACCTTCTCCTTCTCCTTCTTCTACTTCTTCTGATTCACCCTCCAGACTTCACATTCTCCTTCTCGTTCTTCTACTTCTTCTGCTTCTCCCTCCAGACTTCACCTTCTCCTTCTCCTTCTTCTGCTTCTTCTGATTCACCCTCCAGACTTCTCCTTCTCCTTCTCCTTCTTCTACTTCTTCTGATTCACCCTCCAGACTTCACCTTCTCCTTCTCCTTCTTCTACTTCTTCTGATTCTCCCTCCAGACTTCACCTTCTCCTTCTCCTTCTTCTACTTCTTCTGATTCTCCCTCCTGACTTCACCTTCTCCTTCTCCTTCTTCTGCTTCTTCTGCTTCACCCTCCAGACTTCACCTTCTCCTTCTCCTTCTTCTGCTTCTTCTGCTTCACCCTCCAGACTTCACCTTCTCCTTCTCCTTCTTCTGCTTCTTCTGCTTCACCCTCCTGACTTCACCTTCTCCTTCTCCTTCTTCTACTTCTTCTGATTCACCCTCCAGACTTCACCTTCTCCTTCTCCTTCTTCAGCTTCTTCTGCTTCACCCTCCAGACTTCACCTTCTCCTTCTCCTTCTTCTGCTTCTTCTGCTACGCCCTCCAGACTTCACCTTCTAATTCTCCTTCTTCTTCTTCTTCTAATTCACCCTCCTGACTTCACCTTCTCCTTCTCCTTCTTCTACTTCTTCTGCTTCACCCTCCAGACATCACCTTCTCCTTCTCCTTCTTTTACTTCTTCTGATTCACGCTCCAGACTTCACCTTCTCCTTCTCTTCTTCTGCTTCTTCTGATTCACCCTCCAGACTTCACCTTCTCCTTCTCCTTATTCTGCTTCTTCTGATTCACCCTCCAGACTTCACCCTCTCCTTCTCCTTCTTCTGCTTCTTCTGATTCACCCTCCAGACTTCACCATCTCCTTCTCCTTCTTCTACTTCTTCTGAGTCACCCTCCAGACTTCACCTTCTCCTTCTCCTTCTTCTACTTCTTCTGATTCACCCTCCAGACTTCACCTTCTCCTTCTCCTTCTTCTACTTCTTCTGATTCACCCTCCAGACTTCACCTTCTCCTTCTCCTTCTTCTGCTTCTTCTGCTTCACCCTCCAGACTTCACCTTCTCCTTCTCCTTCTTCTGCTTCTTCTGCTACGCCCTCCAGACTTCACCTTCTCCTTCTCCTTATTCTGCTTCTTCTGATTCACCCTCCAGACTTGACCTTCTCCTTCTCCTTCTTCTGCTTCTTCTGATTCACCCTCCAGACTTCACCTTCTACTTCTCCTTATTCTGCTTCTTCTGATTCACCCTCCAGACTTCACCCTCTCCTTCTCCTTCTTCTGCTTCTTCTGATTCACCCTCCAGACTTCACCTTCTCCTTCTCCTTCTTCTACTTCTTCTGAGTCACCCTCCAGACTTCACCTTCTCCTTCTCCTTCTTCTACTTCTTCTGATTCACCCTCCAGACTTCACCTTCTCCTTCTCCTTCTTCTACTTCTTCTGATTCACCCTCCAGACTTCACCTTCTCCTTCTCCTTCTTCTGCTTCTTCTGCTTCACCCTCCAGACTTCACCTTCTCCTTCTCCTTCTTCTGCTTCTTCTGCTACGCCCTCCAGACTTCACCTTCTCCTTCTCCTTATTCTGCTTCTTCTGATTCACCCTCCAGACTTGACCTTCTCCTTCTCCTTCTTCTGCTTCTTCTGATTCACCCTCCAGACTTCACATTCTCCTTCTCGTTCTTTTACTTCTTCTGCTTCTCCCTCCAGACTTCACCTTCTCCTTCTCCTTCTTCTGCTTCTTCTGATTCACCCTCCAGACTTCTCCTTCTCCTTCTCCTTCTTCTACTTCTTCTGATTCACCCTCCAGACTTCACCTTCTCCTTCTCCTTCTTCTACTTCTTCTGATTCTCACTCCAGACTTCATCTTCTCCTTCTCCTTCTTCTGCTTCTTCTGATTCACCCTCCAGACTTCACCTTCTCCTTCTCCTTCTTCTGCTTCTTCTGATTCACCCTCCAGACTTCACCTTCTCCTTCTCCTTCTTCTGCTTCTTCTGATTCACCCTCCAGACTTCACCTTCTCCTTCTCCTTCTTCTACTTCTTCTGATTCACCCTCCAGACTTCACCTTCTCCTTCTCCTTCTTCTACTTCTTCTGATTCACCCTCCAGACTTCACATTCTCCTTCTCGTTCTTCTACTTCTTCTGCTTCTCCCTCCAGACTTCACCTTCTCCTTCTCCTTCTTCTGCTTCTTCTGATTCACCCTCCAGACTTCTCCTTCTCCTTCTCCTTCTTCTACTTCTTCTGATTCACCCTCCAGACTTCACCTTCTCCTTCTCCTTCTTCTACTTCTTCTGATTCTCCCTCCAGACTTCACCTTCTCCTTCTCCTTCTTCTACTTCTTCTGATTCACCCTCCTGACTTCACCTTCTCCTTCTCCTTCTTCTGCTTCTTCTGCTTCACCCTCCAGACTTCACCTTCTCCTTCTCCTTCTTCTGCTACTTCTGCTTCACCCTCCAGACTTCACCTTCTCCTTCTCCTTCTTCTGCTTCTTCTGCTTCACCCTCCTGACTTCACCTTCTCCTTCTCCTTCTTCTACTTCTTCTGATTCACCCTCCAGACTTCACCTTCTCCTTCTCCTTCTTCAGCTTCTTCTGCTTCACCCTCCAGACTTCACCTTCTCCTTCTCCTTCTTCTGCTTCTTCTGCTACGCCCTCCAGACTTCACCTTCTCCTTCTCCTTCTTCTGCTTCTTCTGCTTCACCCTCCAGACTTCACCTTCTCCTTCTCCTTATTCTGCTTCTTCTGCTTCACCCTCCAGACCTCACCTTCTCCTTCTCCTTCTTCACCTTCTTCTGATTTACCCTCCAGACTTCACCTTCTCCTTCTCCTTCTTCTACTTCTTCTGATTCACCCTCCAGACTTCAGCTTCTCCTTCTCCTTCTTCTACTTCTTCTGATTCACCCTCCAGACTTCATCTTCTCCTTCTCCTTCTTCTACTTCTTCTGCTTCTCCCTCCAGACTTCACCTTCTCCTTATTCTGCTTCTTCTGATTCACCCTCCAGACTTCACCTTCTCCTTCTCCTTCTTCTGCTTCTTCTGCTTCACCCTCCAGACTTCACCTTCTCCTTCTCCTTCTTCTGCTTCTTCTGCTTCACCCTCCTGACTTCACCTTCTCCTTCTCCTTCTTCTACTTCTTCTGCTTCACCCTCCAGACTTCACCTTCTCCTTCTCCTTCTTCTGCTCCTTCTGCTTCACCCTCCTGACTTCACCTTCTCCTTCTCCTTCTTCTACTTCTTCTGATTCACCCTCCAGACTTCACCTTCTCCTTCTCCTTCTTCTGCTTCTTCTGCTTCACCCTCCAGACTTCACCTTCTCCTTCTCCTTCTTCTGCTTCTTCTGCTGCGCACTCCAGACTTCACCTTCTCCTTCTCCTTCTTCTGCTTCTCCTGCTTCACCGTCCTGACTTCACCTTCTCCTTCTCCTTCTTCTACTTCTTCTGCTTCACCCCCCTGACTTCACCTTCTCCTTCTCCTTCTTCTGCTTCTTCTGATTCACCTTCCTAACTTCACCTTCTCCTTCTCCTTCTTCTGCTTCTTCTGATTCACCCTCCTGACTTCACCTTCTCCTTCTCCTTCTCCTGAATCTTCTGATTCACCCTCCAGACTTCACCTTCTCCTTCTCCTTCTTCTGCTTCTTCTGATTCACCCTCCTGACTTCACCTTCTCCTTCTCCTTCTTCTACTTCTTCTGATTCACCCTCCTGACTTCACCTTCCCCTTCTCCTTCTTCGACTTCTTCTGCTTCACCCTCCAGACTTCACCTTCTCCTTCTCCTTCTTCTACTTCTTCTGATTCACCCTCCAGTCTTCACCTTCTCCTTCTCCTTCATCTGCTTCTTCTGATTCACACTCCAGACTTCACCTTCTCCTTCTTCTTATTCTGCTTCTTCTGATTCACACTCCAGACTTCACCTTCTCCTTCTCCTTCTTCTGCTTCTTCTGATTCAACCTCCAGACTTCACCTTCTCCTTCTACTTCTTCTGCTTCTTCTGATTCACCCTCCAGACTTCACCTTCTCCTTCTCCTTCTTCTGCTTCTTCTGATTCACCCTCCAGACTTCACCTTCTCCTTCTCCTTCTTCTACTTCTTCTGATTCACCCTCCAGACTTCACCTTCTCCTTCTCCTTCTTCTACTTCTTCTGATTCACCCTCCAGACTTCACATTCTCCTTCTCGTTCTTCTACTTCTTCTGCTTCTCCCTCCAGACTTCACCTTCTCCTTCTCCTTCTTCTGCTTCTTCTGATTCACCCTCCAGACTTCTCCTTCTCCTTCTCCTTCTTCTACTTCTTCTGATTCATCCTCCAGACTTCACCTTCTCCTTCTCCTTCTTCTACTTCTTCTGATTTTCCCTCCAGACTTCACCTTTTCCTTCTCCTTCTTCTACTTCTTCTGATTCACCCTCCTGACTTCACCTTCTCCTTCTCCTTCTTCTGCTTCTTCTGCTTCACCCTCCAGACTTCACCTTCTCCTTCTCCTTCTTCTGCTTCTTCTGCTTCACCCTCCAGACTTCACCTTCTCCTTCTCCTTCTTCTGCTTCTTCTGCTTCACCCTCCTGACTTCACCTTCTCCTTCTCCTTCTTCTACTTCTTCTGATTCACCCTCCAGACTTCACCTTCTCCTTCTCCTTCTTCTGCTTCTTCTGCTTCACCCTCCAGACTTCACCTTCTCCTTCTCCTTCTTCTGCTTCTTCTGCTACGCCCTCCAGACTTCACCTTCTCCTTCTCCTTCTTCTGCTTCTTCTGCTTCACCCTCCAGACTTCACCTTCTCCTTCTCCTTCTTCTGCTTCTTCTGCTTCACCCTCCTGACTTCACCTTCTCCTTCTCCTTCTTCTACTTCTTCTGATTCACCCTCCAGACTTCACCTTCTCCTTCTCCTTCTTCTGCTTCTTCTGCTTCACCCTCCAGACTTCACCTTCTCCTTCTCCTTCTTCTGCTTCTTCTGCTGCGCACTCCAGACTTCACCTTCTCCTTCTCCTTCTTCTGCTTCTCCTGCTTCACCGTCCTGACTTCACCTTCTCCTTCTCCTTCTTCTACTTCTTCTGCTTCACCCCCCTGACTTCACCTTCTCCTTCTCCTTCTTCTGCTTCTTCTGATTCACCTTCCTAACTTCACCTTCTCCTTCTCCTTCTTCTGCTTCTTCTGATTCACCCTCCTGACTTCACCTTCTCCTTCTCCTTCTCCTGAATCTTCTGATTCACCCTCCAGACTTCACCTTCTCCTTCTCCTTCTTCTGCTTCTTCTGATTCACCCTCCTGACTTCACCTTCTCCTTCTCCTTCTTCTACTTCTTCTGATTCACCCTCCTGACTTCCCCTTCCCCTTCTCCTTCTTCGACTTCTTCTGCTTCACCCTCCAGACTTCACCTTCTCCTTCTCCTTCTTCTACTTCTTCTGATTCACCCTCCAGTCTTCACCTTCTCCTTCTCCTTCTTCTGCTTCTTCTGATTCACCCTCCAGACTTCACCTTCTCCTTCTTCTTATTCTGCTTCTTCTGATTCACACTCCAGACTTCACCTTCTCCTTCTCCTTCTTCTGCTTCTTCTGATTCACCCTCCAGACTTCACCTTCTCCTTCTACTTCTTCTGCTTCTTCTGATTCACCCTCCAGACTTCACCTTCTCCTTCTCCTTCTTCTGCTTCTTCTGATTCACCCTCCAGACTTCACCTTCTCCTTCTCCTTCTTCTACTTCTTCTGATTCACCCTCCAGACTTCACCTTCTCCTTCTCCTTCTTCTACTTCTTCTGATTCACCCTCCAGACTTCACATTCTCCTTCTCGTTCTTTTCCTTCTTCTGCTTCTCCCTCCAGACTTCACCTTCTCCTTCTCCTTCTTCTGCTTCTTCTGATTCACCCTCCAGACTTCTCCTTCTCCTTCTCCTTCTTCTACTTCTTCTGATTCATCCTCCAGACTTCACCTTCTCCTTCTCCTTCTTCTACTTCTTCTGATTTTCCCTCCAGACTTCACCTTTTCCTTCTCCTTCTTCTACTTCTTCTGATTCACCCTCCTGACTTCACGTTCTCCTTCTCCTTCTTCTGCTTCTTCTGCTTCACCCTCCAGACTTCACCTTCTCCTTCTCCTTCTTCTGCTTCTTCTGCTTCACCCTCCAGACTTCACCTTCTCCTTCTCCTTCTTCTGCTTCTTCTGCTTCACCCTCCTGACTTCACCTTCTCCTTCTCCTTCTTCTACTTCTTCTGATTCCCCCTCCAGACTTCACCTTCTCCTTCTCCTTCTTCTGCTTCTTCTGCTTCACCCTCCAGACTTCACCTTCTCCTTCTCCTTCTTCTGCTTCTTCTGCTACGCCCTCCAGACTTCACCTTCTCCTTCTCCTTCTTCTGCTTCTTCTGCTTCACCCTCCAGACTTCACCTTCTCCTTCTCCTTCTTCTGCTTCTTCTGCTTCACCCTCCTGACTTCACCTTCTCCTTCTCCTTCTTCTACTTCTTCTGATTCACCCTCCAGACTTCACCTTCTCCTTCTCCTTCTTCTGCTTCTTCTGCTTCACCCTCCAGACTTCACCTTCTGCTTCTCCTTCTTCTGCTTCTTCTGCTGCGCCCTCCAGACTTCACCTTCTCCTTCTCCTTCTTCTGCTTCTTCTGCTTCACCCTCCTGACTTCACCTTCTCCTTCTCCTTCTTCTACTTCTTCTGCTTTACCCCCCTGACTTCGCCTTCTCCTTCTCCTTCTTCTGCTTCTTCTGATTCACCCTCCTAACTTCACCTTCTCCTTCTCCTTCTTCTGCTTCTTCTGATTCACCCTCCTGACTTCAACTTCTCCTTCTCCTTCTTCTGATTCTTCGGATTCACCCTCCAGACTTCACCTTCTCCTTCTCCTTCTTCTGCTTCTTCTGATTCACCCTCCTGACTTCACCTTCTCCTTCTCCTTCTTCTACTTCTTCCGATTCACCCTCCTGACTTCACCTTCTCCTTCTTCTTATTCTGCTTCTTCTGATTCACCCTCCAGACTTCACCTTCTCCTTCTCCTTCTTATGCTTCTTCTGATTCACCCTCCAGACATCACCTTCTCCTTCTCCTTCTTCTGCTTCTTCTGATTCACCCTCCAGACTTCACCTTCTCCTTCTCCTTCTTCTACTTCTTCTGAGTCATCCTCCAGACTTCACCTTCTCCTTCTTCTGATTCTTCTGATTCACCCTCCAGACTTCACCTTCTCCTTCTCCTACTTCTGCTTCTTTTGATTCACCCTCCAGACTTCACCTTCTCCTTCTCCTTCTTCTGCTTCTTTTGATTCACCCCCCAGACTTCACCTTCTCCTTCTCCTTCTTCTACTTCTTCTGATTCACCCTCCAGTCTTCACCTTCTCCTTCTCCTTCTTCTGCTTCTTCTGCTTCACCCTCCAGACTTCACCTTCTCCTTCTCTTTCTTCTGCTTCTTCTGATTCACCCTCCAGACTTCACCTTCTCTTTCTCCTTCTTCTGCTTCTTCTGCTTCACCCTCCAGACTTCACCTTCTCCTTCTCCTTCTTCTGCTTCTTCTGCTACGCCCTCCAGACTTCACCTTCTCCTTCTCCTTCTTCTGCTTCTTCTGCTTCACCCCCCAGACTTCACCTTCTCCTTTTCCTTCTACTGCTTCTTCTGCTTCACCCTCCTGACTTCACCTTCTCCTTCTCCTTCTTCTACTTCTTCTGATTCACCCTCCTAACGTCACCTTCTCCTTCTCCTTCTTCTGCTTCTTCTGATTCACCCTCCTGACTTCACCTTCTCCTTCTCCTTCTTCTGATTCTTCTGATTCACCCTCCAGACTTCACCTTCTCCTTCTCCTTCTTCTGCTTCTTCTGATTCACCCTCCTGACTTCACCTTCTCCTTCTCCTTCTTCTACTTCTTCTGATTCACCCTCCTGACCTCACCTTCTCCTTCTCCTTCTTCTACTTCTTCTGCTTCACTCTCCAGACTTCACCTTCTCCTTCTCCTTCTTCTACTTCTTCTGATTCACCCTCCAGACTTCACCTTCTCCTTCTCCTTCTTCTGCTTCTTCTGATTCACCCTCCAGACTTCACCTTCTCCTTCTCCTTATTCTGCTTCTTCTGATTCACCCTCCAGACTTCACCTTCTCCTTCTCCTTCTTCTGCTTCTTCTGATTCACCCACCAGACTTCACCTTCTCCTTCTCCTTCTTCTGCTTCTTCTGATTCACCCTCCAGACTTCACCTTCTCCTTCTCCTTCTTCAACTTCTTCTGAGTCACCCTCCAGACTTCACCTTCTCCTTCTCCTTCTTCTGATTCTTCTGATTCACCCTCCAGACTTCACCTTCTCCTTCTCCTTCTTCTGCTTCTTCTGATTCACCCTCCAGACTTCACCTTCTCCTTCTCCTTCTTCTACTTCTTCTGATTCACCCTCCAGACTTCACCTTCTCCTTCTCCTTCTTCTACTTCTTCTGATTCACCCTCCAGTCTTCACCTTCTCCTTCTCCTTCTTCTGCTTCTTCTGCTTCACCCTCCAGACTTCACCTTCTCCTTCTCTTTCTTCTGCTTCTTCTGATTCACCCTCCTGACTTCACCTTCTCCTTCTCCTTCTTCTACTTCTTCTAATTCACCCTCCTGACTTCACCTTCTCCTTCTCCTTCTTCTACTTCTTCTGCTTCACCCTCCAGACATCACCTTCTCCTTCTCCTTCTTTTACTTCTTCTGATTCACGCTCCAGACTTCACCTTCTCCTTCTCCTTCTTCTGCTTCTTCTGATTCACCCTCCAGACTTCACCTTCTCCTTCTCCTTATTCTGCTTCTTCTGATTCACCCTCCAGACTTCACCCTCTCCTTCTCCTTCTTCTGCTTCTTCTGATTCACCCTCCAGACTTCACCTTCTCATTCTCCTTCTTCTACTTCTTCTGAGTCACCCTCCAGACTTCACCTTCTCCTTCTCCTTCTTCTACTTCTTCTGATTCACCCTCCAGACTTCACCTTCTCCTTCTCCTTCTTCTACTTCTTCTGATTCACCCTCCAGACTTCACCTTCTCCTTCTCCTTCTTCTGCTTCTTCTGCTTCACCCTCCAGACTTCACCTTCTCCTTCTCCTTCTTCTGCTTCTTCTGCTTCACCCTCCAGACTTCAACTTCTCCTTCTCCTTCTTCTGCTTCTTCTGCTACGCCCTCCAGACTTCACCTTCTCCTTCTCCTTCTTCTACTTCTTCTGATTCACCCTCCAGACTTCACCTTCTCCTTCTCCTTCTTCTACTTCTTCTGATTCTCCCTCCAGACTTCACCTTCTCCTTCTCCTTCTTCTACTTCTTCTGATTCACCCTCCTGACTTCACCTTCTCCTTCTCCTTCTTCTGCTTCTTCTGCTTCACCCTCCAGACTTCACCTTCTCCTTCTCCTTCTTCTGCTACTTCTGCTTCACCCTCCAGACTTCACCTTCTCCTTCTCCTTCTTCTGCTTCTTCTGCTTCACCCTCCTGACTTCACCTTCTCCTTCTCCTTCTTCTACTTCTTCTGATTCACCCTCCAGACTTCACCTTCTCCTTCTCCTTCTTCAGCTTCTTCTGCTTCACCCTCCAGACTTCACCTTCTCCTTCTCCTTCTTCTGCTTCTTCTGCTACGCCCTCCAGACTTCACCTTCTCCTTCTCCTTCTTCTGGTTCTTCTGCTTCACCCTCCAGACTTCACCTTCTCCTTCTCCTTCTTCTGCTTCTTCTGCTTCACCCTCCAGACCTCACCTTCTCCTTCTCCTTCTTCACCTTCTTCTGATTTACCCTCCAGACTTCACCTTCTCCTTCTCCTTCTTCTACTTCTTCTGATTCACCCTCCAGACTTCACCTTCTCCTTCTCCTTCTTCTACTTCTTCTGATTCACCCTCCAGTCTTCACCTTCTCCTTCTCCTTCTTCTGCTTCTTCTGCTTCACCCTCCAGACTTCACCTTCTCCTTCTCTTTCTTCTGCTTCTTCTGATTCACCCTCCTGACTTCACCTTCTCCTTCTCCTTCTTCTACTTCTTCTAATTCACCCTCCTGACTTCACCTTCTCCTTCTCCTTCTTCTACTTCTTCTGCTTCACCCTCCAGACATCACCTTCTCCTTCTCCTTCTTTTACTTCTTCTGATTCACGCTCCAGACTTCACCTTCTCCTTCTCCTTCTTCTGCTTCTTCTGATTCACCCTCCAGACTTCACCTTCTCCTTCTCCTTATTCTGCTTCTTCTGATTCACCCTCCAGACTTCACCCTCTCCTTCTCCTTCTTCTGCTTCTTCTGATTCACCCTCCAGACTTCACCTTCTCATTCTCCTTCTTCTACTTCTTCTGAGTCACCCTCCAGACTTCACCTTCTCCTTCTCCTTCTTCTACTTCTTCTGATTCACCCTCCAGACTTCACCTTCTCCTTCTCCTTCTTCTACTTCTTCTGATTCACCCTCCAGACTTCACCTTCTCCTTCTCCTTCTTCTGCTTCTTCTGCTTCACCCTCCAGACTTCACCTTCTCCTTCTCCTTCTTCTGCTTCTTCTGCTTCACCCTCCAGACTTCAACTTCTCCTTCTCCTTCTTCTGCTTCTTCTGCTACGCCCTCCAGACTTCACCTTCTCCTTCTCCTTCTTCTACTTCTTCTGATTCACCCTCCAGACTTCACCTTCTCCTTCTCCTTCTTCTACTTCTTCTGATTCTCCCTCCAGACTTCACCTTCTCCTTCTCCTTCTTCTACTTCTTCTGATTCACCCTCCTGACTTCACCTTCTCCTTCTCCTTCTTCTGCTTCTTCTGCTTCACCCTCCAGACTTCACCTTCTCCTTCTCCTTCTTCTGCTACTTCTGCTTCACCCTCCAGACTTCACCTTCTCCTTCTCCTTCTTCTGCTTCTTCTGCTTCACCCTCCTGACTTCACCTTCTCCTTCTCCTTCTTCTACTTCTTCTGATTCACCCTCCAGACTTCACCTTCTCCTTCTCCTTCTTCAGCTTCTTCTGCTTCACCCTCCAGACTTCACCTTCTCCTTCTCCTTCTTCTGCTTCTTCTGCTACGCCCTCCAGACTTCACCTTCTCCTTCTCCTTCTTCTGCTTCTTCTGCTTCACCCTCCAGACTTCACCTTCTCCTTCTCCTTCTTCTGCTTCTTCTGCTTCACCCTCCAGACTTCACCTCTCCTTCTTCTTATTCTGCTTCTTCTGATTCACACTCCAGACTTCACCTTCTCCTTCTCCTTCTTCTGCTTCTTCTGATTCACCCTCCAGACTTCACCTTCTCCTTCTACTTCTTCTGCTTCTTCTGATTCACCCTCCAGACTTCACCTTCTCCTTCTCCTTCTTCTGCTTCTTCTGATTCACCCTCCAGACTTCACCTTCTCCTTCTCCTTCTTCTACTTCTTCTGATTCACCCTCCAGACTTCACCTTCTCCTTCTCCTTCTTCTACTTCTTCTGATTCACCCTCCAGACTTCACATTCTCCTTCTCGTTCTTCTACTTCTTCTGCTTCTCCCTCCAGACTTCACCTTCTCCTTCTCCTTCTTCTGCTTCTTCTGATTCACCCTCCAGACTTCTCCTTCTCCTTCTCCTTCTTCTACTTCTTCTGATTCATCCTCCAGACTTCACCTTCTCCTTCTCCTTCTTCTACTTCTTCTGATTTTCCCTCCAGACTTCACCTTTTCCTTCTCCTTCTTCTACTTCTTCTGATTCACCCTCCTGACTTCACCTTCTCCTTCTGCTTCTTCTGCTTCTTCTGCTTCACCCTCCAGACTTCACCTTCTCCTTCTCCTTCTTCTGCTTCTTCTGCTTCACCCTCCAGACTTCACCTTCTCCTTCTCCTTCTTCTGCTTCTTCTGCTTCACCCTCCTGACTTCACCTTCTCCTTCTCCTTCTTCTACTTCTTCTGATTCACCCTCCAGACTTCACCTTCTCCTTCTCCTTCTTCTGCTTCTTCTGCTTCACCCTCCAGACTTCACCTTCTCCTTCTCCTTCTTCTGCTTCTTCTGCTACGCCCTCCAGACTTCACCTTCTCCTTCTCCTTCTTCTGCTTCTTCTGCTTCACCCTCCAGACTTCACCTTCTCCTTCTCCTTCTTCTGCTTCTTCTGCTTCACCCTCCTGACTTCACCTTCTCCTTCTCCTTCTTCTACTTCTTCTGATTCACCCTCCAGACTTCACCTTCTCCTTCTCCTTCTTCTGCTTCTTCTGCTTCACCCTCCAGACTTCACCTTCTCCTTCTCCTTCTTCTGCTTCTTCTGCTGCGCCCTCCAGACTTCACCTTCTCCTTCTCCTTCTTCTGCTTCTTCTGCTTCACCCTCCTGACTTCACCTTCTCCTTCTCCTTCTTCTACTTCTTCTGCTTTACCCCCCTGACTTCGCCTTCTCCTTCTCCTTCTTCTGCTTCTTCTGATTCACCCTCCTAACTTCACCTTCTCCTTCTCCTTCTTCTGCTTCTTCTGATTCACCCTCCTGACTTCAACTTCTCCTTCTCCTTCTTCTGATTCTTCGGATTCACCCTCCAGACTTCACCTTCTCCTTCTCCTTCTTCTGCTTCTTCTGATTCACCCTCCTGACTTCACCTTCTCCTTCTCCTTCTTCTACTTCTTCTGATTCACCCTCCTGACTTCACCTTCTCCTTCTTCTTATTCTGCTTCTTCTGATTCACCCTCCAGACTTCACCTTCTCCTTCTCCTTCTTATGCTTCTTCTGATTCACCCTCCAGACATCACCTTCTCCTTCTCCTTCTTCTGCTTCTTCTGATTCACCCTCCAGACTTCACCTTCTCCTTCTCCTTCTTCTACTTCTTCTGAGTCACCCTCCAGACTTCACCTTCTCCTTCTTCTGATTCTTCTGATTCACCCTCCAGACTTCACCTTCTCCTTCTCCTACTTCTGCTTCTTTTGATTCACCCTCCAGACTTCACCTTCTCCTTCTCCTTCTTCTGCTTCTTTTGATTCACCCCCCAGACTTCACCTTCTCCTTCTCCTTCTTCTACTTCTTCTGATTCACCCTCCAGTCTTCACCTTCTCCTTCTCCTTCTTCTGCTTCTTCTGCTTCACCCTCCAGACTTCACCTTCTCCTTCTCTTTCTTCTGCTTCTTCTGATTCACCCTCCAGACTTCACCTTCTCTTTCTCCTTCTTCTGCTTCTTCTGCTTCACCCTCCAGACTTCACCTTCTCCTTCTCCTTCTTCTGCTTCTTCTGCTACGCCCTCCAGACTTCACCTTCTCCTTCTCCTTCTTCTGCTTCTTCTGCTTCACCCCCCAGACTTCACCTTCTCCTTCTCCTTCTTCTGCTTCTTCTGCTTCACCCTCCTGACTTCACCTTCTCCTTCTCCTTCTTCTACTTCTTCTGATTCACCCTCCAGACTTCACCTTCTCCTTCTCCTTCTTCGGCTTCTTCTGCTTCACCCTCCAGACTTCACCTTCTCCTTCTCCTTCTTCTGCTTCTTCTGCTGCGCCCTCCAGACTTCACCTTCTCCTTCTCCTTCTTCTGCTTCTTCTGCTTCACCCTCCTGACTTCACCTTCTCCTTCTCCTTCTTCTACTTCTTCTGCTTCGCCCTCCAGACTTCACCTTCTCCTTCTCCTTCTTCTGCTTCTTCTGATTCACCCTCCTGACTTCACGTTCTCCTTCTCCTTCTGCTGATTCTTCTGATTCACCCTCCAGACTTCACCTTCTCCTTCTCCTTCTTCTGCTTCTTCTGATTCACCCTCCTGACTTCACCTTCTCCTTCTCCTTCTTCTACTTCTTCTGATTCACCCTCCTGACCTCACCTTCTCCTTCTCCTTCTTCTACTTCTTCTGCTTCACTCTCCAGACTTCACCTTCTCCTTCTCCTTCTTCTACTTCTTCTGATTCACCCTCCAGACTTCACCTTCTCCTTCTCCTTCTTCTGCTTCTTCTGATTCACCCCTCCAGACTTCACCTTCTCCTTCTCCTTATTCTGCTTCTTCTGATTCACCCTCCAGACTTCACCTTCTCCTTCTCCTTCTTCTGCTTCTTCTGATTCACCCACCAGACTTCACCTTCTCCTTCTCCTTCTTCTGCTTCTTCTGATTCACCCTCCAGACTTCACCTTCTCCTTCTCCTTCTTCAACTTCTTCTGAGTCACCCTCCAGACTTCACCTTCTCCTTCTCCTTCTTCTGATTCTTCTGATTCACCCTCCAGACTTCACCTTCTCCTTCTCCTTCTTCTGCTTCTTCTGATTCACCCTCCAGACTTCACCTTCTCCTTCTCCTTCTTCTACTTCTTCTGATTCACCCTCCAGACTTCACCTTCTCCTTCTCCTTCTTCTACTTCTTCTGATTCACCCTCCAGTCTTCACCTTCTCCTTCTCCTTCTTCTGCTTCTTCTGCGTCACCCTCCAGACTTCACCTTCTCCTTCTCTTTCTTCTGCTTCTTCTGATTCACCCTCCTGACTTCACCTTCTCCTTCTCCTTCTTCTACTTCTTCTAATTCACCCTCCTGACTTCACCTTCTCCTTCTCCTTCTTCTACTTCTTCTGCTTCACCCTCCAGACATCACCTTCTCCTTCTCCTTCTTTTACTTCTTCTGATTCACGCTCCAGACTTCACCTTCTCCTTCTCCTTCTTCTGCTTCTTCTGATTCACCCTCCAGACTTCACCTTCTCCTTCTCCTTATTCTGCTTCTTCTGATTCACCCTCCAGACTTCACCCTCTCCTTCTCCTTCTTCTGCTTCTTCTGATTCACCCTCCAGACTTCACCTTCTCATTCTCCTTCTTCTACTTCTTCTGAGTCACCCTCCAGACTTCACCTTCTCCTTCTCCTTCTTCTACTTCTTCTGATTCACCCTCCAGACTTCACCTTCTCCTTCTCCTTCTTCTACTTCTTCTGATTCACCCTCCAGACTTCACCTTCTCCTTCTCCTTCTTCTGCTTCTTCTGCTTCACCTCCTAGACTTCACCTTCTCCTTCTCCTTCTTCTGCTTCTTCTGCTTCACCCTCCAGACTTCAACTTCTCCTTCTCCTTCTTCTGCTTCTTCTGCTACGCCCTCCAGACTTCACCTTCTCCTTCTCCTTCTTCTACTTCTTCTGATTCACCCTCCAGACTTCACCTTCTCCTTCTCCTTCTTCTACTTCTTCTGATTCTCCCTCCAGACTTCACCTTCTCCTTCTCCTTCTTCTACTTCTTCTGATTCACCCTCCTGACTTCACCTTCTCCTTCTCCTTCTTCTGCTTCTTCTGCTTCACCCTCCAGACTTCACCTTCTCCTTCTCCTTCTTCTGCTACTTCTGCTTCACCCTCCAGACTTCACCTTCTCCTTCTCCTTCTTCTGCTTCTTCTGCTTCACCCTCCTGACTTCACCTTCTCCTTCTCCTTCTTCTACTTCTTCTGATTCACCCTCCAGACTTCACCTTCTCCTTCTCCTTCTTCAGCTTCTTCTGCTTCACCCTCCAGACTTCACCTTCTCCTTCTCCTTCTTCTGCTTCTTCTGCTACGCCTCCAGACTTCACCTTCTCCTTCTCCTTCTTCTGCTTCTTCTGCTTCACCCTCCAGACTTCACCTTCTCCTTCTCCTTCTTCTGCTTCTTCTGCTTCACCCTCCAGACCTCACCTTCGCCTTCTCCTTCTTCACCTTCTTCTGATTTACCCTCCAGACTTCACCTTCTCCTTCTCCTTCTTCTACTTCTTCTGATTCACCCTCCAGACTTCACCTTCTCCTTCTCCTTCTTCTACTTCTTCTGATTCACCCTCCAGTCTTCACCTTCTCCTTCTCCTTCTTCTGCTTCTTCTGCTTCACCCTCCAGACTTCACCTTCTCCTTCTCTTTCTTCTGCTTCTTCTGATTCACCCTCCTGACTTCACCTTCTCCTTCTCCTTCTTCTACTTCTTCTAATTCTCCCTCCTGACTTCACCTTCTCCTTCTCCTTCTTCTACTTCTTCTGCTTCACCCTCCAGACATCACCTTCTCCTTCTCCTTCTTTTACTTCTTCTGATTCACGCTCCAGACTTCACCTTCTCCTTCTCCTTCTTCTGCTTCTTCTGATTCACCCTCCAGACTTCACCTTCTCCTTCTCCTTATTCTGCTTCTTCTGATTCACCCTCCAGACTTCACCCTCTCCTTCTCCTTCTTCTGCTTCTTCTGATTCACCCTCCAGACTTCACCTTCTCATTCTCCTTCTTCTACTTCTTCTGAGTCACCCTCCAGACTTCACCTTCTCCTTCTCCTTCTTCTACTTCTTCTGATTCACCCTCCAGACTTCACCTTCTCCTTCTCCTTCTTCTACTTCTTCTGATTCACCCTCCAGACTTCACCTTCTCCTTCTCCTTCTTCTGCTTCTTCTGCTTCACCCTCCAGACTTCACCTTCTCCTTCTCCTTCTTCTGCTTCTTCTGCTTCACCCTCCAGACTTCAACTTCTCCTTCTCCTTCTTCTGCTTCTTCTGCTACGCCCTCCAGACTTCACCTTCTCCTTCTCCTTCTTCTACTTCTTCTGATTCACCCTCCAGACTTCACCTTCTCCTTCTCCTTCTTCTACTTCTTCTGATTCTCCCTCCAGACTTCACCTTCTCCTTCTCCTTCTTCTAATTCTTCTGATTCACCCTCCTGACTTCACCTTCTCCTTCTCCTTCTTCTGCTTCTTCTGCTTCACCCTCCAGACTTCACCTTCTCCTTCTCCTTCTTCTGCTACTTCTGCTTCACCCTCCAGACTTCACCTTCTCCTTCTCCTTCTTCTGCTTCTTCTGCTTCACCCTCCTGACTTCACCTTCTCCTTCTCCTTCTTCTACTTCTCTGATTCACCCTCCAGACTTCACCTTCTCCTTCTCCTTCTTCAGCTTCTTCTGCTTCACCCTCCAGACTTCACCTTCTCCTTCTCCTTCTTCTGCTTCTTCTGCTACGCCTAACAGACTTCACCTTCTCCTTCTCCTTCTTCTGCTTCTTCTGCTTCACCCTCCAGACTTCACCTTCTCCTTCTCCTTCTTCTGCTTCTTCTGCTTCACCCTCCAGACCTCACCTTCTCCTTCTCCTTCTTCACCTTCTTCTGATTTACCCCTCCAGACTTCACCTTCTCCTTCTCCTTCTTCTACTTCTTCTGATTCACCCTCCAGACTTCACCTTCTCCTTCTCCTTCTTCTACTTCTTCTGATTCACCCTCCAGACTTCATCTTCTCCTTCTGGTTCTTCTACTTCTTCTGCTTCTCCCTCCAGACTTCACCTTCTCCTTCTCCTTATTCTGCTTCTTCTGATTCACCCTCCAGACTTCACCTTCTCCTTCTCCTTCTTCTGCTTCTTCTGCTTCACCCTCCAGACTTCACCTTCTCCTTCTCCTTCTTCTGCTTCTTCTGCTTCACCCTCCAGACTTCACCTTCTCCTTCTCCTTCTTCTACTTCTTCTGCTTCACCCTCCAGACTTCACCTTCTCCTTCTCCTTCTTCTGCTCCTTCTGCTTCACCCTCCTGACTTCACCTTCTCCTTCTCCTTCTTCTACTTCTTCTGATTCACCCTCCAGACTTCACCTTCTCCTTCTCCTTCTTCTGCTTCTTCTGCTTCACCCTCCAGACTTCACCTTCTCCTTCTCTTCTTCTGCTTCTTCTGCTGCGCACTCCAGACTTCACCTTCTCCTTCTCCTTCTTCTGCTTCTCCTGCTTCACCGTCCCTGACTTCACCTTCTCCTTCTCCTTCTTCTACTTCTTCTGCTTCACCCCCCTGACTTCACCTTCTCCTTCTCCTTCTTCTGCTTCTTCTGATTCACCTTCCTAACTTCACCTTCTCCTTCTCCTTCTTCTGCTTCTTCTGATTCACCCTCCTGACTTCACCTTCTCCTTCTCCTTCTCCTGAATCTTCTGATTCACCCTCCAGACTTCACCTTCTCCTTCTCCTTCTTCTGCTTCTTCTGATTCACCCTCCTGACTTCACCTTCCCCTTCTCCTTCTTCGACTTCTTCTGCTTCACCCTCCAGACTTCGCCTTCTCCTTCTCCTTCTTCTACTTCTTCTGATTCACCCTCCAGTCTTCACCTTCTCCTTCTCCTTCTTCTGCTTCTTCTGATTCACCCTCCAGACTTCTCCTTCTCCTTCTTCTTATTCTGCTTCTTCTGATTCACACTCCAGACTTCACCTTCTCCTTCTCCTTCTTCTGCTTCTTCTGATTCACCCTCCAGACTTCACCTTCTCCTTCTACTTCTTCTGCTTCTTCTGATTCACCCTCCAGACTTCACCTTCTCCTTCTCCTTCTTCTGCTTCTTCTGATTCACCCTCCAGACTTCACCTTCTCCTTCTCCTTCTTCTACTTCTTCTGATTCACCCTCCAGACTTCACCTTCTCCTTCTCCTTCTTCTACTTCTTCTGATTCACCCTCCAGACTTCACATTCTCCTTCTCGTTCTTCTACTTCTGCTGCTTCTCCCTCCAGACTTCACCTTCTCCTTCTCCTTCTTCTGCTTCTTCTGATTCACCCTCCAGACTTCTCCTTCTCCTTCTCCTTCTTCTACTTCTTCTGATTCATCCTCCAGACTTCACCTTCTCCTTCTCCTTCTTCTACTTCTTCTGATTTTCCCTCCAGACTTCACCTTTTCCTTCTCCTTCTTCTACTTCTTCTGATTCACCCTCCTGACTTCACCTTCTCCTTCTCCTTCTTCTGCTTCTTCTGCTTCACCCTCCAGACTTCACCTTCTCCTTCTCCTTCTTCTGCTTCTTCTGCTTCACCCTCCAGACTTCACCTTCTCCTTCTCCTTCTTCTGCTTCTTCTGCTTCACCCTCCTGACTTCACCTTCTCCTTCTCCTTCTTCTACTTCTTCTGATTCACCCTCCAGACTTCACCTTCTCCTTCTCCTTCTTCTGCTTCTTCTGCTTCACCCTCCAGACTTCACCTTCTCCTTCTCCTTCTTCTGCTTCTTCTGCTACGCCCTCCAGACTTCACCTTCTCCTTCTCCTTCTTCTGCTTCTTCTGCTTCACCCTCCAGACTTCACCTTCTCCTTCTCCTTCTTCTACTTCTTCTGATTCACCCTCCAGACTTCACCTTCTCCTTCTCCTTCTTCTGCTTCTTCTGCTTCACCCTCCAGACTTCACCTTCTCCTTCTCCTTCTTCTGCTTCTTCTGCTGCGCCCTCCAGACTTCACCTTCTCCTTCTCCTTCTTCTGCTTCTTCTGCTTCACCCTCCTGACTTCACCTTCTCCTTCTCCTTCTTCTACTTCTTCTGCTTCACCCCCCTGACTTCGCCTTCTCCTTCTCCTTCTTCTGCTTCTTCTGATTCACCCTCCTAACTTCACCTTCTCCTTCTCCTTCTTCTGCTTCTTCTGATTCACCCTCCTGACTTCAACTTCTCCTTCTCCTTCTTCTGATTCTTCGGATTCACCCTCCAGACTTCACCTTCTCCTTCTCCTTCTTCTGCTTCTTCTGATTCACCCTCCTGACTTCACCTTCTCCTTCTCCTTCTTCTACTTCTTCTGATTCACCCTCCTGACTTCACCTTCTCCTTCTTCTTATTCTGCTTCTTCTGATTCACCCTCCAGACTTCACCTTCTCCTTCTCCTTCTTATGCTTCTTCTGATTCACCCTCCAGACATCACCTTCTCCTTCTCCTTCTTCTGCTTCTTCTGATTCACCCTCCAGACTTCACCTTCTCCTTCTCCTTCTTCTACTTCTTCTGATTCTCCCTCCAGACTTCACCTTCTCCTTCTCCTTCTTCTACTTCTTCTGATTCACCCTCCTGACTTCACCTTCTCCTTCTCCTTCTTCTGCTTCTTCTGCTTCACCCTCCAGACTTCACCTTCTCCTTCTCCTTCTTCTGCTTCTTCTGCTTCACCCTCCTGACTTCACCTTCTCCTTCTCCTTCTTCTACTTCTTCTGATTCACCCTCCAGACATCACCTTCTCCTTCTCCTTCTTCTACTTCTTCTGATTCACCCTCCAGACCTCACCTTCTCCTTCTCCTTCTTCTACTTCTTCTGATTCACCCTCCAGACTTCACCTTCTCCTTCTCCTTCTTCTGCTTCTTCTGATTCACCCTCCAGACTTCGCCTTCTCCTTCTCCTTCTTCACCTTCTTCTGATTTACCCTCCAGACTTCACCTTCTCCTTCTCCTTCTTCTACTTCTTCTGATTCACCCTCCAGTCTTCACCTTCTCCTTCTCCTTCTTCTGTTTCTTCTGATTCACCCTCCAGACTTCACCTTCTCCTTCTCCTTGTTCTGCATCTTCTGATTCACCCTCCAGACTTCACCTTCTCCTTCTCCTTCTTCTGCTTCTTCTGATTCACCCTCCAGACTTCACCTTCTCCTTCTCCTTCTTCTACTTCTTCTGATTCACCCTCCAGACTTCACCTTCTCCTTCTCCTTCTTCTGCTTCTTCTGATTCACCCTCCAGACTTCACCTTCTCCTTCTCCTTCGTCTACTTCTTCTGATTCACCCTCCAGACTACATCTTCTCCTTCTCCATCTTCTACTTCTTCTGATTCACCCTCCAGACTTCACCTTCTCCTTCTCCTTCTTCTGCTTCTTCTAATTCACCCTCCAGACTTCACCTTCTCCTTCTCCTTCTTGTACTTCTTCTGATTCACCCTCCAGACTTCACCTTCTCCTTCTCCTTCTTCTACTTCTTCTGATTCACGCTCCAGACTTCATCTTCTCCTTCTCCTTCTTCTACTTCTTCTGCTTCTCCCTCCAGACTTCACCTTCTCCTTCTCCTTCTTCTGCTTCTTCTGATTCACCCTCCAGACTTCACTTTCTCCTTCTCCTTATTCTGCTTCTTCTGATTCACCCTCCAGACTTCACCTTCTCCTTCTCCTTCTTCTGCTTCTTCTGCTTCACCCTCCAGACTTCACCTTCTCCTTCTCCTTCTTCTGCTTCTTCTGCTTCACCCTCCTGACTTCACCTTCTCCTTCTCCTTCTTCTACTTCTTCTGCTTCACCCTCCAGACTTCACCTTCTCCTTCTCCTTCTTCTGCTTCTTCTGCTTCACCCTCCTGGCTTCACCTTCTCCTTCTCCTTCTTCTACTTCTTCTGATTCACCCTCCAGACTTCACCTTCTCCTTCTCCTTCTTCTGCTTCTTCTGCTTCACCCTCCAGACTTCACCTTCTCCTTCTCCTTCTTCTGCTTCTTCTGCTGCGCACTCCAGACTTCACCTTCTCCTTCTCCTTCTTCTGCTTCTCCTGCTTCACCGTCCTGACTTCACCTTCTCCTTCTCCTTCTTCTACTTCTTCGGCTTCACCCCCCTGACTTCACCTTCTCCTTCTCCTTCTTCTGCTTCTTCTGATTCACCTTCCTAACATCACCTTCTCCTTCTCCTTCTTCTGCTTCTTCTGATTCACCCTCCTGACTTCACCTTCTCCTTCTCCTTCTCCTGAATCTTATGATTAACCCTCCAGACTTCACCTTCTCCTTTTCCTTCTTCTGCTTCTTCTGATTCACCCTCCTGACTTCACCTTCTCCTTCTCCTTCTTCTACTTCTTCTGATTCACCCTCCTGACTTCACCTTCCCCTTCTCCTTCTTCTACTTCTTCTGCTTCACCCTCCAGACTTCACCTTCTCCTTCTCCTTCTTCTACTTCTTCTGATTCACCCTCCAGACTTCACCTTCTCCTTCTCCTTCTTCTGCTTCTTCTGATTCACCCTCCAGACTTCACCTTCTCCTTCTTCTTATTCTGCTTCTTCTGATTCACCCTCCAGATTTCACCTTCTCCTTCTCCTTCTTCTGCTTCTTCTGATTCACCCTCCAGACTTCACCTTCTCCTTCTACTTATTCTGCTTCTTCTGATTCACCTTCCAGACTTCACCTTCTCCTTCTCCTTCTTCTGCTTCTTCTGCTTCACCCTCCAGACTTCACCTTCTCCTTCTTCTTATTCTGCTTCTTCTGATTCACCCTCCAGACTTCACCTTCTCCTTCTCCTTATTCTGCTTCTTCTGATTCACCCTCCAGACTTCACCCTCTCCTTCTCCTTCTTCTGCTTCTTCTGATTCACCCTCCAGACTTCACCTTCTCCTTCTCCTTCTTCTACTTCTTCTGAGTCACCCTCCAGACTTCACCTTCTCCTTCTCCTTCTTCTACTTCTTCTGATTCACCCTCCAGACTTCACCTTCTCCTTCTCCTTCTTCTACTTCTTCTGATTCACCCGCCAGACTTCACCTTCTCCTTCTCCTTCTTCTGCTTCTTCTGCTTCACCCTCCAGACTTCACCTTCTCCTTCTCCTTCTTCTGCTTCTTCTGCTACGCCCTCCAGACTTCACCTTCTCCTTCTCCTTATTCTGCTTCTTCTGATTCACCCTCCAGACTTGACCTTCTCCTTCTCCTTCTTCTGCTTCTTCTGATTCACCCTCCAGACTTCACCTTCTCCTTCTCCTTCTTCTGCTTCTTCTGATTCACCCTCCAGACTTCACCTTCTCCTTCTCCTTCTTCTACTTCTTCTGATTCACCCTCCAGACTTCACATTCTCCTTCTCGTTCTTCTACTTCTTCTGCTTCTCCCTCCAGACTTCACCTTCTCCTTCTCCTTCTTCTGCTTCTTCTGATTCACCCTCCAGACTTCTCCTTCTCCTTCTCCTTCTTCTACTTCTTCTGATTCACCCTCCAGACTTCACCTTCTCCTTCTCCTTCTTCTACTTCTTCTGATTCTCCCTCCAGACTTCACCTTCTCCTTCTCCTTCTTCTGCTTCTTCTGATTCACCCTCCAGACATCACCTTCTCCTTCTTCTTATTCTGCTTCTTCTGATACACCCTCCAGACTTCACCTTCTCCTTCTCCTTCTTCTGCTTCTTCTGATTCACCCTCCAGACTTCACCTTCTCCTTCTCCTTCTTCTGCTTCTTCTGATTCACCCTCCAGACTTCACCTTCTCCTTCTCCTTCTTCTGCTTCTTCTGATTCACCCTCCAGACTTCACCTTCTCCTTCTCCTTCTTCTACTTCTTCTGATTCACCCTCCAGACTTCACCTTCTCCTTCTCCTTCTTCTACTTCTTCTGATTCACCCTCCAGACTTCACATTCTCCTTCTCGTTCTTCTACTTCTTCTGCTTCTCCCTCCAGACTTCACCTTCTCCTTCTCCTTCTTCTGCTTCTTCTGATTCACCCTCCAGACTTCTCCTTCTCCTTCTCCTTCTTCTACTTCTTCTGATTCTCCCTCCAGACTTCACCTTCTCCTTCTCCTTCTTCTACTTCTTCTGATTCACCCTCCTGACTTCACCTTCTCCTTCTCCTTCTTCTGCTTCTTCTGCTTCACCCTCCAGACTTCACCTTCTCCTTCTCCTTCTTCTGCTACTTCTGCTTCACCCTCCAGACTTCACCTTCTCCTTCTCCTTCTTCTACTTCTTCTGATTCTCCCTCCAGACTTCACCTTCTCCTTCTCCTTCTTCTACTTCTTCTGATTCACCCTCCTGACTTCACCTTCTCCTTCTCCTTCTTCTGCTTCTTCTGCTTCACCCTCCAGACTTCACCTTCTCCTTCTCCTTCTTCTGCTACTTCTGCTTCACCCTCCAGACTTCACCTTCTCCTTCTCCTTCTTCTGCTTCTTCTGCTTCACCCTCCTGACTTCACCTTCTCCTTCTCCTTCTTCTACTTCTTCTGATTCACCCTCCAGACTTCACCTTCTCCTTCTCCTTCTTCAGCTTCTTCTGCTTCACCCTCCAGACTTCACCTTCTCCTTCTCCTTCTTCTGCTTCTTCTGCTACGCCGTCCAGACTTCACCTTCTCCTTCTCCTTCTTCTGCTTCTTCTGCTTCACCCTCCAGACTTCACCTTCTCCTTCTCCTTATTCTGCTTCTTCTGCTTCACCCTCCAGACCTCACCTTCTCCTTCTCCTTCTTCACCTTCTTCTGATTTACCCTCCAGACTTCACCTTCTCCTTCTCCTTCTTCTACTTCTTCTGATTCACCCTCCAGACTTCACCTTCTCCTTCTCCTTCTTCTACTTCTTCTGATTCACCCTCCAGACTTCATCTTCTCCTTCTCCTTCTTCTACTTCTTCTGCTTCTCCCTCCAGACTTCACCTTCTCCTTCTCCTTATTCTGCTTCTTCTGATTCACCCTCCAGACTTCTCCTTCTCCTTCTCCTTCTTCTGCTTCTTCTGCTTCACCCTCCAGACTTCACCTTCTCCTTCTCCTTCTTCTGCTTCTTCTGCTTCACCCTCCTGACTTCACCTTCTCCTTCTCCTTCTTCTACTTCTTCTGCTTCACCCTCCAGACTTCACCTTCTCCTTCTCCTTCTTCTGCTTCTTCTGATTCACCCTCCAGACTTCTCCTTCTCCTTCTCCTTCTTCTACTTCTTCTGATTCACCCTCCAGACTTCACCTTCTCCTTCTCCTTCTTCTACTTCTTCTGATTCTCCCTCCAGACTTCACCTTCTCCTTCTCCTTCTTCTGCTTCTTCTGATTCACCCTCCAGACATCACCTTCTCCTTCTTCTTATTCTGCTTCTTCTGATACACCCTCCAGACTTCACCTTCTCCTTCTCCTTCTTCTGCTTCTTCTGATTCACCCTCCAGACTTCACCTTCTCCTTCTCCTTCTTCTGCTTCTTCTGATTCACCCTCCAGACTTCACCTTCTCCTTCTCCTTCTTCTGCTTCTTCTGATTCACCCTCCAGACTTCACCTTCTCCTTCTCCTTCTTCTACTTCTTCTGATTCACCCTCCAGACTTCACCTTCTCCTTCTCCTTCTTCTACTTCTTCTGATTCACCCTCCAGACTTCACATTCTCCTTCTCGTTCTTCTACTTCTTCTGCTTCTCCCTCCAGACTTCACCTTCTCCTTCTCCTTCTTCTGCTTCTTCTGATTCACCCTCCAGACTTCTCCTTCTCCTTCTCCTTCTTCTACTTCTTCTGATTCTCCCTCCAGACTTCACCTTCTCCTTCTCCTTCTTCTACTTCTTCTGATTCACCCTCCTGACTTCACCTTCTCCTTCTCCTTCTTCTGCTTCTTCTGCTTCACCCTCCAGACTTCACCTTCTCCTTCTCCTTCTTCTGCTACTTCTGCTTCACCCTCCAGACTTCACCTTCTCCTTCTCCTTCTTCTACTTCTTCTGATTCTCCCTCCAGACTTCACCTTCTCCTTCTCCTTCTTCTACTTCTTCTGATTCACCCTCCTGACTTCACCTTCTCCTTCTCCTTCTTCTGCTTCTTCTGCTTCACCCTCCAGACTTCACCTTCTCCTTCTCCTTCTTCTGCTACTTCTGCTTCACCCTCCAGACTTCACCTTCTCCTTCTCCTTCTTCTGCTTCTTCTGCTTCACCCTCCTGACTTCACCTTCTCCTTCTCCTTCTTCTACTTCTTCTGATTCACCCTCCAGACTTCACCTTCTCCTTCTCCTTCTTCAGCTTCTTCTGCTTCACCCTCCAGACTTCACCTTCTCCTTCTCCTTCTTCTGCTTCTTCTGCTACGCCGTCCAGACTTCACCTTCTCCTTCTCCTTCTTCTGCTTCTTCTGCTTCACCCTCCAGACTTCACCTTCTCCTTCTCCTTATTCTGCTTCTTCTGCTTCACCCTCCAGACCTCACCTTCTCCTTCTCCTTCTTCACCTTCTTCTGATTTACCCTCCAGACTTCACCTTCTCCTTCTCCTTCTTCTACTTCTTCTGATTCACCCTCCAGACTTCACCTTCTCCTTCTCCTTCTTCTACTTCTTCTGATTCACCCTCCAGACTTCATCTTCTCCTTCTCCTTCTTCTACTTCTTCTGCTTCTCCCTCCAGACTTCACCTTCTCCTTCTCCTTATTCTGCTTCTTCTGATTCACCCTCCAGACTTCTCCTTCTCCTTCTCCTTCTTCTGCTTCTTCTGCTTCACCCTCCAGACTTCACCTTCTCCTTCTCCTTCTTCTGCTTCTTCTGCTTCACCCTCCTGACTTCACCTTCTCCTTCTCCTTCTTCTACTTCTTCTGCTTCACCCTCCAGACTTCACCTTCTCCTTCTCCTTCTTCTGCTCCTTCTGCTTCACCCTCCTGACTTCACCTTCTCCTTCTCCTTCTTCTACTTCTTCTGATTCACCCTCCAGACTTCACCTTCTCCTTCTCCTTCTTCTGCTTCTTCTGCTTCACCCTCCAGACTTCACCTTCTCCTTCTCCTTCTTCTGCTTCTTCTGCTGCGGACTCCAGACTTCACCTTCTCCTTCTCCTTCTTCTGCTTCTCCTGCTTCACCGTCCTGACTTCACCTTCTCCTTCTCCTTCTTCTACTTCTTCTGCTTCACCCCCCTGACTTCACCTTCTCCTTCTCCTTCTTCTGCTTCTTCTGATTCACCTTCCTAACTTCACCTTCTCCTTCTCCTTCTTCTGCTTCTTCTGATTCACCCTCCTGACTTCACCTTCTCCTTCTCCATCTCCTGAATCTTCTGATTCACCCTCCAGACTTCACCTTCTCCTTCTCCTTCTTCTGCTTCTTCTGATTCACCCTCCTGACTTCACCTTCTCCTTCTCCTTCTTCTACTTCTTCTGATTCACCCTCCTGATTTCACCTTCCCCTTCTCCTTCTTCGACTTCTTCTGCTTCACCCTCCAGACTTCACCTTCTCCTTCTCCTTCTTCTACTTCTTCTGATTCACCCTCCAGTCTTCACCTTCTCCTTCTCCTTCTTCTGCTTCTTCTGATTCACCCTCCAGACTTCACCTTCTCCTTCTTCTTATTCTGCTTCTTCTGATTCACACTCCAGACTTCACCTTCTCCTTCTCCTTCTTCTGCTTCTTCTGATTCACCCTCCAGACTTCACCTTCTCCTTCTACTTCTTCTGCTTCTTCTGATTCACCCTCCAGACTTCACCTTCTCCTTCTCCTTCTTCTGCTTCTTCTGATTCACCCTCCAGACTTCACCTTCTCCTTCTCCTTCTTCTACTTCTTCTGATTCACCCTCCAGACTTCACCTTCTCCTTCTCCTTCTTCTACTTCTTCTGATTCACCCTCCAGACTTCACATTCTCCTTCTCGTTCTTCTACTTCTTCTGCTTCTCCCTCCAGACTTCACCTTCTCCTTCTCCTTCTTCTGCTTCTTCTGATTCACCCTCCAGACTTCTCCTTCTCCTTCTCCTTCTTCTACTTCTTCTGATTCATCCTCCAGACTTCACCTTCTCCTTCTCCTTCTTCTACTTCTTCTGATTTTCCCTCCAGACTTCACCTTTTCCTTCTCCTTCTTCTACTTCTTCTGATTCACCCTCCTGACTTCACCTTCTCCTTCTCCTTCTTCTGCTTCTTCTGCTTCACCCTCCAGACTTCACCTTCTCCTTCTCCTTCTTCTGCTTCTTCTGCTTCACCCTCCAGACTTCACCTTCTCCTTCTCCTTCTTCTGCTTCTTCTGCTTCACCCTCCTGACTTCACCTTCTCCTTCTCCTTCTTCTACTTCTTCTGATTCACCCTCCAGACTTCACCTTCTCTTTCTCCTTCTTCTGCTTCTTCTGCTTCACCCTCCAGACTTCACCTTCTCCTTCTCCTTCTTCTGCTTCTTCTGCTACGCCCTCCAGACTTCACCTTCTCCTTCTCCTTCTTCTGCTTCTTCTGCTTCACCCTCCAGACTTCACCTTCTCCTTCTCCTTCTTCTGCTTCTTCTGCTTCACCCTCCTGACTTCACCTTCTCCTTCTCCTTCTTCTACTTCTTCTGATTCACCCTCCAGACTTCACCTTCTCCTTCTCCTTCTTCTGCTTCTTCTGCTTCACCCTCCAGACTTCACCTTCTCCTTCTCCTTCTTCTGCTTCTTCTGCTGCGCCCTCCAGACTTCACCTTCTTCTTCTCCTTCTTCTGCTTCTTCTGCTTCACCCTCCTGACTTCACCTTCTCCTTCTCCTTCTTCTACTTCTTCTGCTTCACCCCCCTGACTTCGCCTTCTCCTTCTCCTTCTTCTGCTTCTTCTGATTCACCCTCCTAACTTCACCTTCTCCTTCTCCTTCTTCTGCTTCTTCGGATTCACCCTCCAGACTTCACCTTCTCCTTCTCCTTCTTCTGCTTCTTCTGATTCACCCTCCTGACTTCACCTTCTCCTTCTCCTTCTTCTACTTCTTCTGATTCACCCTCCTGACTTCACCTTCTCCTTCTTCTTATTCTGCTTCTTCTGATTCACGTTCCAGACTTCACCTTCTCCTTCTCCTTCTTATGCTTCTTCTGATTCACCCTCCAGACATCACCTTCTCCTTCTCCTTCTTCTGCTTCTTCTGATTCACCCTCCAGACTTCACCTTCTCCTTCTCCTTCTTCTACTTCTTCTGAGTCACCCTCCAGACTTCACCTTCTCCTTCTTCTGATTCTTCTGATTCACCCTCCAGACTTCACCTTCTCCTTCTCCTACTTCTGCTTCTTTTGATTCACCCTCCAGACTTCACCTTCTCCTTCTCCTTCTTCTGCTTCTTTTGATTCACCCCCCAGACTTCACCTTCTCCTTCTCCTTCTTCTACTTCTTCTGATTCACCCTCCAGTCTTCACCTTCTCCTTCTCCTTCTTCTGCTTCTTCTGCTTCACCCTCCAGACTTCACCTTCTCCTTCTCTTTCTTCTGCTTCTTCTGATTCACCCTCCAGACTTCACCTTCTCTTTCTCCTTCTTCTGCTTCTTCTGCTTCACCCTCCAGACTTCACCTTCTCCTTCTCCTTCTTCTGCTTCTGCTGCTACGCCCTCCAGACTTCACCTTCTCCTTCTCCTTCTTCTGCTTCTTCTGCTTCACCCCCCAGACTTCACCTTCTCCTTCTCCTTCTTCTGCTTCTTCTGCTTCACCCTCCTGACTTCACCTTCTCCTTCTCCTTCTTCTACTTCTTCTGATTCACCCTCCAGACTTCACCTTCTCCTTCTCCTTCTTCGGCTTCTTCTGCTTCACCCTCCAGACTTCACCTTCTCCTTCTCCTTCTTCTGCTTCTTCTGCTGCGCCCTCCAGACTTCACCTTCTCCTTCTCCTTCTTCTGCTTCTTCTGCTTCACCCTCCTGACTTCACCTTCTCCTTCTCCTTCTTCTACTTCTTCTGCTTCACCCCCCTGACTTCACCTTCTCCTTCTCCTTCTTCTGCTTCTTCTGATTCACCCTCCTAACGTCACCTTCTCCTTCTCCTTCTTCTGCTTCTTCTGATTCACCCTCCTGACTTCACCTTCTCCTTCTCCTTCTTCTGATTCTTCTGATTCACCCGCGAGACTTCACCTTCTCCTTCTCCTTCTTCTGCTTCTTCTGATTCACCCTCCTGACTTCACCTTCTCCTTCTCCTTCTTCTACTTCTTCTGATTCACCCTCCTGACCTCACCTTCTCCTTCTCCTTCTTCTACTTCTTCTGCTTCACTCTCCAGACTTCACCTTCTCCTTCTCCTTCTTCTACTTCTTCTGATTCACCCTCCAGACTTCACCTTCTCCTTCTCCTTCTTCTGCTTCTTCTGATTCACCCTCCAGACTTCACCTTCTCCTTCTCCTTATTCTGCTTCTTCTGATTCACCCTCCAGACTTCACCTTCTCCTTCTCCTTCTTCTGCTTCTTCTGATTCACCCACCAGACTTCACCTTCTCCTTCTCCTTCTTCTGCTTCTTTTGATTCACCCTCCAGACTTCACCTTCTCCTTCTCCTTCTTCAACTTCTTCTGAGTCACCCTCCAGACTTCACCTTCTCCTTCTCCTTCTTCTGATTCTTCTGATTCACCCTCCAGACTTCACCTTCTCCTTCTCCTTCTTCTGCTTCTTCTGATTCACCCTCCAGACTTCACCTTCTCCTTCTCCTTCTTCTGCTTCTTCTGATTCACCTTCCTAACATCACCTTCTCCTTCTCCTTCTTCTGCTTCTTCTGATTCACCCTCCTGACTTCACCTTCTCCTTCTCCTTCTCCTGAATCTTATGATTAACCCTCCAGACTTCACCTTCTCCTTTTCCTTCTTCTGCTTCTTCTGATTCACCCTCCTGACTTCACCTTCTCCTTCTCCTTCTTCTACTTCTTCTGATTCACCCTCCTGACTTCACCTTCCCCTTCTCCTTCTTCTACTTCTTCTGCTTCACCCTCCAGACTTCACCTTCTCCTTCTCCTTCTTCTACTTCTTCTGATTCACCCTCCAGACTTCACCTTCTCCTTCTCCTTCTTCTGCTTCTTCTGATTCACCCTCCAGACTTCACCTTCTCCTTCTTCTTATTCTGCTTCTTCTGATTCACCCTCCAGATTTCACCTTCTCCTTCTCCTTCTTCTGCTTCTTCTGATTCACCCTCCAGACTTCACCTTCTCCTTCTACTTATTCTGCTTCTTCTGATTCACCTTCCAGACTTCACCTTCTCCTTCTCCTTCTTCTGCTTCTTCTGCTTCACCCTCCAGACTTCACCTTCTCCTTCTTCTTATTCTGCTTCTTCTGATTCACCCTCCAGACTTCACCTTCTCCTTCTCCTTATTCTGCTTCTTCTGATTCACCCTCCAGACTTCACCCTCTCCTTCTCCTTCTTCTGCTTCTTCTGATTCACCCTCCAGACTTCACCTTCTCCTTCTCCTTCTTCTACTTCTTCTGAGTCACCCTCCAGACTTCACCTTCTCCTTCTCCTTCTTCTACTTCTTCTGATTCACCCTCCAGACTTCACCTTCTCCTTCTCCTTCTTCTACTTCTTCTGATTCACCCGCCAGACTTCACCTTCTCCTTCTCCTTCTTCTGCTTCTTCTGCTTCACCCTCCAGACTTCACCTTCTCCTTCTCCTTCTTCTGCTTCTTCTGCTACGCCCTCCAGACTTCACCTTCTCCTTCTCCTTATTCTGCTTCTTCTGATTCACCCTCCAGACTTGACCTTCTCCTTCTCCTTCTTCTGCTTCTTCTGATTCACCCTCCAGACTTCACCTTCTCCTTCTCCTTCTTCTGCTTCTTCTGATTCACCCTCCAGACTTCACCTTCTCCTTCTCCTTCTTCTACTTCTTCTGATTCACCCTCCAGACTTCACATTCTCCTTCTCGTTCTTCTACTTCTTCTGCTTCTCCCTCCAGACTTCACCTTCTCCTTCTCCTTCTTCTGCTTCTTCTGATTCACCCTCCAGACTTCTCCTTCTCCTTCTCCTTCTTCTACTTCTTCTGATTCACCCTCCAGACTTCACCTTCTCCTTCTCCTTCTTCTACTTCTTCTGATTCTCCCTCCAGACTTCACCTTCTCCTTCTCCTTCTTCTGCTTCTTCTGATTCACCCTCCAGACTTCACCTTCTCCTTCTCCTTCTTCTACTTCTTCTGATTCACCCTCCAGACTTCACCTTCTCCTTCTCCTTCTTCTACTTCTTCTGATTCACCCTCCAGACTTCACATTCTCCTTCTCGTTCTTCTACTTCTTCTGCTTCTCCCTCCAGACTTCACCTTCTCCTTCTCCTTCTTCTGCTTCTTCTGATTCACCCTCCAGACTTCTCCTTCTCCTTCTCCTTCTTCTACTTCTTCTGATTCTCCCTCCAGACTTCACCTTCTCCTTCTCCTTCTTCTACTTCTTCTGATTCACCCTCCTGACTTCACCTTCTCCTTCTCCTTCTTCTGCTTCTTCTGCTTCACCCTCCAGACTTCACCTTCTCCTTCTCCTTCTTCTGCTACTTCTGCTTCACCCTCCAGACTTCACCTTCTCCTTCTCCTTCTTCTACTTCTTCTGATTCTCCCTCCAGACTTCACCTTCTCCTTCTCCTTCTTCTACTTCTTCTGATTCACCCTCCTGACTTCACCTTCTCCTTCTTCTGCTTCTTCTGCTTCACCCTCCAGACTTCACCTTCTCCTTCTCCTTCTTCTGCTACTTCTGCTTCACCCTCCAGACTTCACCTTCTCCTTCTCCTTCTTCTGCTTCTTCTGCTTCACCCTCCTGACTTCACCTTCTCCTTCTCCTTCTTCTACTTCTTCTGATTCACCCTCCAGACTTCACCTTCTCCTTCTCCTTCTTCAGCTTCTTCTGCTTCACCCTCCAGACTTCACCTTCTCCTTCTCCTTCTTCTGCTTCTTCTGCTACGCCGTCCAGACTTCACCTTCTCCTTCTCCTTCTTCTGCTTCTTCTGCTTCACCCTCCAGACTTCACCTTCTCCTTCTCCTTATTCTGCTTCTTCTGCTTCACCCTCCAGACCTCACCTTCTCCTTCTCCTTCTTCACCTTCTTCTGATTTACCCTCCAGACTTCACCTTCTCCTTCTCCTTCTTCTACTTCTTCTGATTCACCCTCCAGACTTCACCTTCTCCTTCTCCTTCTTCTACTTCTTCTGATTCACCCTCCAGACTTCATCTTCTCCTTCTCCTTCTTCTACTTCTTCTGCTTCTCCCTCCAGACTTCACCTTCTCCTTCTCCTTATTCTGCTTCTTCTGATTCACCCTCCAGACTTCTCCTTCTCCTTCTCCTTCTTCTGCTTCTTCTGCTTCACCCTCCAGACTTCACCTTCTCCTTCTCCTTCTTCTGCTTCTTCTGCTTCACCCTCCTGACTTCACCTTCTCCTTCTCCTTCTTCTACTTCTTCTGCTTCACCCTCCAGACTTCACCTTCTCCTTCTCCTTCTTCTGCTCCTTCTGCTTCACCCTCCTGACTTCACCTTCTCCTTCTCCTTCTTCTACTTCTTCTGATTCACCCTCCAGACTTCACCTTCTCCTTCTCCTTCTTCTGCTTCTTCTGCTTCACCCTCCAGACTTCACCTTCTCCTTCTCCTTCTTCTGCTTCTTCTGCTGCGCACTCCAGACTTCACCTTCTCCTTCTCCTTCTTCTGCTTCTCCTGCTTCACCGTCCTGACTTCACCTTCTCCTTCTCCTTCTTCTACTTCTTCTGCTTCACCCCCCTGACTTCACCTTCTCCTTCTCCTTCTTCTGCTTCTTCTGATTCACCTTCCTAACTTCACCTTCTCCTTCTCCTTCTTCTGCTTCTTCTGATTCACCCTCCTGACTTCACCTTCTCCTTCTCCTGAATCTTCTGATTCACCCTCCAGACTTCACCTTCTCCTTCTCCTTCTTCTGCTTCTTCTGATTCACCCTCCTGACTTCACCTTCTCCTTCTCCTTCTTCTACTTCTTCTGATTCACCCTCCTGATTTCACCTTCCCCTTCTCCTTCTTCGACTTCTTCTGCTTCACCCTCCAGACTTCACCTTCTCCTTCTCCTTCTTCTACTTCTTCTGATTCACCCTCCAGTCTTCACCTTCTCCTTCTCCTTCTTCTGCTTCTTCTGATTCACCCTCCAGACTTCACCTTCTCCTTCTTCTTATTCTGCTTCTTCTGATTCACACTCCAGACTTCACCTTCTCCTTCTCCTTCTTCTGCTTCTTCTGATTCACCCTCCAGACTTCACCTTCTCCTTCTACTTCTTCTGCTTCTTCTGATTCACCCTCCAGACTTCACCTTCTCCTTCTCCTTCTTCTGCTTCTTCTGATTCACCCTCCAGACTTCACCTTCTCCTTCTCCTTCTTCTACTTCTTCTGATTCACCCTCCAGACTTCACCTTCTCCTTCTCCTTCTTCTACTTCTTCTGATTCACCCTCCAGACTTCACATTCTCCTTCTCGTTCTTCTACTTCTTCTGCTTCTCCCTCCAGACTTCACCTTCTCCTTCTCCTTCTTCTGCTTCTTCTGATTCACCCTCCAGACTTCTCCTTCTCCTTCTCCTTCTTCTACTTCTTCTGATTCATCCTCCAGACTTCACCTTCTCCTTCTCCTTCTTCTACTTCTTCTGATTTTCCCTCCAGACTTCACCTTTTCCTTCTCCTTCTTCTACTTCTTCTGATTCACCCTCCTGACTTCACCTTCTCCTTCTCCTTCTTCTGCTTCTTCTGCTTCACCCTCCAGACTTCACCTTCTCCTTCTCCTTCTTCTGCTTCTTCTGCTTCACCCTCCAGACTTCACCTTCTCCTTCTCCTTCTTCTGCTTCTTCTGCTTCACCCTCCTGACTTCACCTTCTCCTTCTCCTTCTTCTACTTCTTCTGATTCACCCTCCAGACTTCACCTTCTCCTTCTCCTTCTTCTGCTTCTTCTGCTTCACCCTCCAGACTTCACCTTCTCCTTCTCCTTCTTCTGCTTCTTCTGCTACGCCCTCCAGACTTCACCTTCTCCTTCTCCTTCTTCTGCTTCTTCTGCTTCACCCTCCAGACTTCACCTTCTCCTTCTCCTTCTTCTGCTTCTTCTGCTTCACCCTCCTGACTTCACCTTCTCCTTCTCCTTCTTCTACTTCTTCTGATTCACCCTCCAGACTTCACCTTCTCCTTCTCCTTCTTCTGCTTCTTCAGCTTCACCCTCCAGACTTCACCTTCTCCTTCTCCTTCTTCTGCTTCTTCTGCTGCGCCCTCCAGACTTCACCTTCTTCTTCTCCTTCTTCTGCTTCTTCTGCTTCACCCTCCTGACTTCACCTTCTCCTTCTCCTTCTTCTACTTCTTCTGCTTCAACCCCCTGACTTCGCCTTCTCCTTCTCCTTCTTCTGCTTCTTCTGATTCACCCTCCTAACTTCACCTTCTCCTTCTCCTTCTTCTGCTTCTTCGGATTCACCCTCCAGACTTCACCTTCTCCTTCTCCTTCTTCTGCTTCTTCTGATTCACCCTCCTGACTTCACCTTCTCCTTCTCCTTCTTCTACTTCTTCTGATTCACCCTCCTGACTTCACCTTCTCCTTCTTCTTATTCTGCTTCTTCTGATTCACGTTCCAGACTTCACCTTCTCCTTCTCCTTCTTATGCTTCTTCTGATTCACCCTCCAGACATCACCTTCTCCTTCTCCTTCTTCTGCTTCTTCTGATTCACCCTCCAGACTTCACCTTCTCCTTCTCCTTCTTCTACTTCTTCTGAGTCACCCTCCAGACTTCACCTTCTCCTTCTTCTGATTCTTCTGATTCACCCTCCAGACTTCACCTTCTCCTTCTCCTACTTCTGCTTCTTTTGATTCACCCTCCAGACTTCACCTTCTCCTTCTCCTTCTTCTGCTTCTTTTGATTCACCCCCCAGACTTCACCTTCTCCTTCTCCTTCTTCTACTTCTTCTGATTCACCCTCCAGTCTTCACCTTCTCCTTCTCCTTCTTCTGCTTCTTCTGCTTCACCCTCCAGACTTCACCTTCTCCTTCTCTTTCTTCTGCTTCTTCTGATTCACCCTCCAGACTTCACCTTCTCTTTCTCCTTCTTCTGCTTCTTCTGCTTCACCCTCCAGACTTCACCTTCTCCTTCTCCTTCTTCTGCTTCTGCTGCTACGCCCTCCAGACTTCACCTTCTCCTTCTCCTTCTTCTGCTTCTTCTGCTTCACCCCCCAGACTTCACCTTCTCCTTCTCCTTCTTCTGCTTCTTCTGCTTCACCCTCCTGACTTCACCTTCTCCTTCTCCTTCTTCTACTTCTTCTGATTCACCCTCCAGACTTCACCTTCTCCTTCTCCTTCTTCGGCTTCTTCTGCTTCACCCTCCAGACTTCACCTTCTCCTTCTCCTTCTTCTGCTTCTTCTGCTGCGCCCTCCAGACTTCACCTTCTCCTTCTCCTTCTTCTGCTTCTTCTGCTTCACCCTCCTGACTTCACCTTCTCCTTCTCCTTCTTCTACTTCTTCTGCTTCACCCCCCTGACTTCACCTTCTCCTTCTCCTTCTTCTGCTTCTTCTGATTCACCCTCCTAACGTCACCTTCTCCTTCTCCTTCTTCTGCTTCTTCTGATTCACCCTCCTGACTTCACCTTCTCCTTCTCCTTCTTCTGATTCTTCTGATTCACCCGCGAGACTTCACCTTCTCCTTCTCCTTCTTCTGCTTCTTCTGATTCACCCTCCTGACTTCACCTTCTCCTTCTCCTTCTTCTACTTCTTCTGATTCACCCTCCTGACCTCACCTTCTCCTTCTCCTTCTTCTACTTCTTCTGCTTCACTCTCCAGACTTCACCTTCTCCTTCTCCTTCTTCTACTTCTTCTGATTCACCCTCCAGACTTCACCTTCTCCTTCTCCTTCTTCTGCTTCTTCTGATTCACCCTCCAGACTTCACCTTCTCCTTCTCCTTATTCTGCTTCTTCTGATTCACCCTCCAGACTTCACCTTCTCCTTCTCCTTCTTCTGCTTCTTCTGATTCACCCACCAGACTTCACCTTCTCCTTCTCCTTCTTCTGCTTCTTTTGATTCACCCTCCAGACTTCACCTTCTCCTTCTCCTTCTTCAACTTCTTCTGAGTCACCCTCCAGACTTCACCTTCTCCTTCTCCTTCTTCTGATTCTTCTGATTCACCCTCCAGACTTCACCTTCTCCTTCTCCTTCTTCTGCTTCTTCTGATTCACCCTCCAGACTTCACCTTCTCCTTCTCCTTCTTCTACTTCTTCTGATTCACCCTCCAGACTTCACCTTCTCCTTCTCCTTCTTCTACTTCTTCTGATTCACCCTCCAGTCTTCACCTTCTCCTTCTCCTTCTTCTGCTTCTTCTGCTTCACCCTCCAGACTTCACCTTCTCCTTCTCTTTCTTCTGCTTCTTCTGATTCACCCTCCTGACTTCACCTTCTCCTTCTCCTTCTTCTACTTCTTCTAATTCACCCTCCTGACTTCACCTTCTCCTTCTCCTTCTTCTACTTCTTCTGCTTCACCCTCCAGACATCACCTTCTCCTTCTCCTTCTTTTACTTCTTCTGATTCACGCTCCAGACTTCACCTTCTCCTTCTCCTTCTTCTGCTTCTTCTGATTCACCCTCCAGACTTCACCTTCTCCTTCTCCTTATTCTGCTTCTTCTGATTCACCCTCCAGACTTCACCCTCTCCTTCTCCTTCTTCTGCTTCTTCTGATTCACCCTCCAGACTTCACCTTCTCATTCTCCTTCTTCTACTTCTTCTGAGTCACCCTCCAGACTTCACCTTCTCCTTCTCCTTCTTCTACTTCTTCTGATTCACCCTCCAGACTTCACCTTCTCCTTCTCCTTCTTCTACTTCTTCTGATTCACCCTCCAGACTTCACCTTCTCCTTCTCCTTCTTCTGCTTCTTCTGCTTCACCCTCCAGACTTCACCTTCTCCTTCTCCTTCTTCTGCTTCTTCTGCTTCACCCTCCAGACTTCAACTTCTCCTTCTCCTTCTTCTGCTTCTTCTGCTACGCCCTCCAGACTTCACCTTCTCCTTCTCCTTCTTCTACTTCTTCTGATTCACCCTCCAGACTTCTCCTTCTCCTTCTCCTTCTTCTACTTCTTCTGATTCTCCCTCCAGACTTCACCTTCTCCTTCTCCTTCTTCTACTTCTTCTGATTCACCCTCCTGACTTCACCTTCTCCTTCTCCTTCTTCTGCTTCTTCTGCTTCACCCTCCAGACTTCACCTTCTCCTTCTCCTTCTTCTGCTACTTCTGCTTCACCCTCCAGACTTCACCTTCTCCTTCTCCTTCTTCTGCTTCTTCTGCTTCACCCTCCTGACTTCACCTTCTCCTTCTCCTTCTTCTACTTCTTCTGATTCACCCTCCAGACTTCACCTTCTCCTTCTCCTTCTTCAGCTTCTTCTGCTTCACCCTCCAGACTTCACCTTCTCCTTCTCCTTCTTCTGCTTCTTCTGATTCACCCTCCAGACTTCACCTTCTCCTTCTCCTTATTCTGCTTCTTCTGATTCACCCTCCAGACTTCACCCTCTCCTTCTCCTTCTTCTGCTTCTTCTGATTCACCCTCCAGACTTCACCTTCTCATTCTCCTTCTTCTACTTCTTCTGAGTCACCCTCCAGACTTCACCTTCTCCTTCTCCTTCTTCTACTTCTTCTGATTCACCCTCCAGACTTCACCTTCTCCTTCTCCTTCTTCTACTTCTTCTGATTCACCCTCCAGACTTCACCTTCTCCTTCTCCTTCTTCTGCTTCTTCTGCTTCACCCTCCAGACTTCACCTTCTCCTTCTCCTTCTTCTGCTTCTTCTGCTTCACCCTCCTGACTTCAACTTCTCCTTCTCCTTCTTCTGCTTCTTCTGCTACGCCCTCCAGACTTCACCTTCTCCTTCTCCTTCTTCTACTTCTTCTGATTCACCCTCCAGACTTCTCCTTCTCCTTCTCCTTCTTCTACTTCTTCTGATTCTCCCTCCAGACTTCACCTTCTCCTTCTCCTTCTTCTACTTCTTCTGATTCACCCTCCTGACTTCACCTTCTCCTTCTCCTTCTTCTGCTTCTTCTGCTTCACCCTCCAGACTTCACCTTCTCCTTCTCCTTCTTCTGCTACTTCTGCTTCACCCTCCAGACTTCACCTTCTCCTTCTCCTTCTTCTGCTTCTTCTGCTTCACCCTCCTGACTTCACCTTCTCCTTCTCCTTCTTCTACTTCTTCTGATTCACCCTCCAGACTTCACCTTCTCCTTCTCCTTCTTCAGCTTCTTCTGCTTCACTCTCCAGACTTCACCTTCTCCTTCTCCTTCTTCTGCTTCTTCTGCTACGCCCTCCAGACTTCACCTTCTCCTTCTCCTTCTTCTGCTTCTTCTGCTTCACCCTCCAGACTTCACCTTCTCCTTCTCCTTCTTCTGCTTCTTCTGCTTCACCCTCCAGACCTCACCTTCTCCTTCTCCTTCTTCACCTTCTTCTGATTTACCCTCCAGACTTCACCTTCTCCTTCTCCTTCTTCTACTTCTTCTGATTCACCCTCCAGACTTCACCTTCTCCTTCTCCTTCTTCTACTTCTTCTGATTCACCCTCCAGACTTCATCTTCTCCTTCTCCTTCTTCTACTTCTTCTGCTTCTCCCTCCAGACTTCACCTTCTCCTTCTCCTTATTCTGCTTCTTCTGATTCACCCTCCAGACTTCACCTTCTCCTTCTCCTTCTTCTGCTTCTTCTGCTTCACCCTCCAGACTTCACCTTCTCCTTCTCCTTCTTCTGCTTCTTCTGCTTCACCCTCCTGACTTCACCTTCTCCTTCTCCTTCTTCTACTTCTTCTGCTTCACCCTCCAGACTTCACCTTCTCCTTCTCCTTCTTCTGCTCCTTCTGCTTCACCCTCCTGACTTCACCTTCTCCTTCTCCTTCTTCTACTTCTTCTGATTCACCCTCCAGACTTCACTTTCTCCTTCTCCTTCTTCTGCTTCTTCTGCTTCACCCTCCAGACTTCACCTTCTCCTTCTCCTTCTTCTGCTTCTTCTGCTGCGCACTCCAGACTTCACCTTCTCCTTCTCCTTCTTCTGCTTCTCCTGCTTCACCGTCCTGACTTCACCTTCTCCTTCTCCTTCTTCTACTTCTTCTGCTTCACCCCCCTGACTTCACCTTCTCCTTCTCCTTCTTCTGCTTCTTCTGATTCACCTTCCTAACTTCACCTTCTCCTTCTCCTTCTTCTGCTTCTTCTGATTCACCCTCCTGACTTCACCTTCTCCTTCTTCTTCTCCTGAATCTTCTGATTCACCCTCCAGACTTCACCTTCTCCTTCTCCTTCTTCTGCTTCTTCTGATTCACCCTCCTGACTTCACCTTCTCCTTCTCCTTCTTCTACTTCTTCTGATTCACCCTCCTGACTTAACCTTCCCCTTCTCCTCCTTCGACTTCTTCTGCTTCACCCTCCAGACTTCACCTTCTCCTTCTCCTTCTTCTACTTCTTCTGATTCACCCTCCAGTCTTCACCTTCTCCTTCTCCTTCTTCTGCTTCTTCTGATTCACCCTCCAGACTTCTCCTTCTCCTTCTTCTTATTCTGCTTCTTCTGATTCACACTCCAGACTTCTCCTTCTCCTTCTTCTACTTCTTCTGAATCATCCTCCAGACTTCACCTTCTCCTTCTCCTTCTTCTACTTCTTCTGATTTTCCCTCCAGACTTCACCTTTTCCTTCTCCTTCTTCTACTTCTTCTGATTCACCCTCCTGACTTCACCTTCTCCTTCTTCTGCTTCTTCTGCTTCACCCTCCAGACTTCACCTTCTCCTTCTCCTTCTTCTGCTTCTTCTGCTTCACCCTCCAGACTTCACCTTCTCCTTCTCCTTCTTCTGCTTCTTCTGCTTCACCCTCCTGACTTCACCTTCTCCTTCTCCTTCTTCTACTTCTTCTGATTCACCCTCCAGACTTCACCTTCTCCTTCTCCTTCTTCTGCTTCTTCTGCTTCACCCTCCAGACTTCAACTTCTCCTTCTACTTCTTCTGCTTCTTCTGCTACGCCCTCCAGACTTCACCTTCTCCTTCTCCTTCTTCTGCTTCTTCTGCTTCACCCTCCAGACTTCACCTTCTCCTTCTCCTTCTTCTGCTTCTTCTGCTTCACCCTCCTGACTTCACCTTCTACTTCTCCTTCTTCTACTTCTTCTGATTCACCCTCCAGACTTCACCTTCTCCTTCTCCTTCTTCTGCTTCTTCTGCTTCACCCTCCAGACTTCACCTTCTCCTTCTCCTTCTTCTGCTTCTTCTGCTGCGCCCTCCAGACTTCACCTTCTCCTTCTCCTTCTTCTGCTTCTTCTGCTTCACCCTCCTGACTTCACCTTCTCCTTCTCCTTCTTCTACTTCTTCTGCTTCACCCCCCTGATTTCGCCTTCTCCTTCTCCTTCTTCTGCTTCTTCTGATTCACCCTCCTAACTTCACCTTCTCCTTCTCCTTCTTCTGCTTCTTCTGATTCACCCTCCTGACTTCAACTTCTCCTTCTCCTTCTTCTGATTCTTCGGATTCACCCTCCAGACTTCACCTTCTCCTTCTCCTTCTTCTGCTTCTTCTGATTCACCCTCCTGACTTCACCTTCTCCTTCTCCTTCTTCTACTTCTTCTGATTCACCCTCCTGACTTCACCTTCTCCTTCTTCTTATTCTGCTTCTTCTGATTCACCCTCCAGACTTCAGCTTCTCCTTCTCCTTCTTATGCTTCTTCTGATTCACCCTCCAGACATCACCTTCTCCTTCTCCTTCTTCTGCTTCTTCTGATTCACCCTCCAGACTTCACCTTCTCCTTCTCCTTCTACTACTTCTTCTGAGTCACCCTCCAGACTTCACCTTCTCCTTCTTCTGATTCTTCTGATTCACCCTCCAGACTTCACCTTCTCCTTCTCCTACTTCTGCTTCTTTTGATTCACCCTCCAGACTTCACCTTCTCCTTCTCCTTCTTCTGCTTCTTTTGATTCACCCCCCAGACTTCACCTTCTCCTTCTCCTTCTTCTACTTCTTCTGATTCACCCTCCAGTCTTCACCTTCTCCTTCTCCTTCTTCTGCTTCTTCTGCTTCACCCTCCAGACTTCACCTTCTCCTTCTCTTTCTTCTGCTTCTTCTGATTCACCCTCCAGACTTCACCTTCTCTTTCTCCTTCTTCTGCTTCTTCTGCTTCACCCTCCAGACTTCACCTTCTCCTTCTCCTTCTTCTGCTTCTGCTGCTACGCCCTCCAGACTTCACCTTCTCCTTCTCCTTCTTCTGCTTCTTCTGCTTCACCCCCCAGACTTCACCTTCTCCTTCTCCTTCTTCTGCTTCTTCTGCTTCACCCTCCTGACTTCACCTTCTCCTTCTCCTTCTTCTACTTCTTCTGATTCACCCTCCAGACTTCACCTTCTCCTTCTCCTTCTTCGGCTTCTTCTGCTTCACCCTCCAGACTTCACCTTCTCCTTCTCCTTCTTCTGCTTCTTCTGCTGCGCCCTCCAGACTTCACCTTCTCCTTCTCCTTCTTCTGCTTCTTCTGCTTCACCCTCCTGACTTCACCTTCTCCTTCTCCTTCTTCTACTTCTTCTGCTTCACCCCCCTGACTTCACCTTCTCCTTCTCCTTCTTCTGCTTCTTCTGATTCACCCTCCTAACGTCACCTTCTCCTTCTCCTTCTTCTGCTTCTTCTGATTCACCCTCCTGACTTCACCTTCTCCTTCTCCTTCTTCTGATTCTTCTGATTCACCCGCGAGACTTCACCTTCTCCTTCTCCTTCTTCTGCTTCTTCTGATTCACCCTCCTGACTTCACCTTCTCCTTCTCCTTCTTCTACTTCTTCTGATTCACCCTCCTGACCTCACCTTCTCCTTCTCCTTCTTCTACTTCTTCTGCTTCACTCTCCAGACTTCACCTTCTCCTTCTCCTTCTTCTACTTCTTCTGATTCACCCTCCAGACTTCACCTTCTCCTTCTCCTTCTTCTGCTTCTTCTGATTCACCCTCCAGACTTCACCTTCTCCTTCTCCTTATTCTGCTTCTTCTGATTCACCCTCCAGACTTCACCTTCTCCTTCTCCTTCTTCTGCTGCTTCTGATTCACCCACCAGACTTCACCTTCTCCTTCTCCTTCTTCTGCTTCTTTTGATTCACCCTCCAGACTTCACCTTCTCCTTCTCCTTCTTCAACTTCTTCTGAGTCACCCTCCAGACTTCACCTTCTCCTTCTCCTTCTTCTGATTCTTCTGATTCACCCTCCAGACTTCACCTTCTCCTTCTCCTTCTTCTGCTTCTTCTGATTCACCCTCCAGACTTCACCTTCTCCTTCTCCTTCTTCTACTTCTTCTGATTCACCCTCCAGACTTCACCTTCTCCTTCTCCTTCTTCTACTTCTTCTGATTCACCCTCCAGTCTTCACCTTCTCCTTCTCCTTCTTCTGCTTCTTCTGCTTCACCCTCCAGACTTCACCTTCTCCTTCTCTTTCTTCTGCTTCTTCTGATTCACCCTCCTGACTTCACCTTCTCCTTCTCCTTCTTCTACTTCTTCTAATTCACCCTCCTGACTTCACCTTCTCCTTCTCCTTCTTCTACTTCTTCTGCTTCACCCTCCAGACATCACCTTCTCCTTCTCCTTCTTTTACTTCTTCTGATTCACGCTCCAGACTTCACCTTCTCCTTCTCCTTCTTCTGCTTCTTCTGATTCACCCTCCAGACTTCACCTTCTCCTTCTCCTTATTCTGCTTCTTCTGATTCACCCTCCAGACTTCACCCTCTCCTTCTCCTTCTTCTGCTTCTTCTGATTCACCCTCCAGACTTCACCTTCTCATTCTCCTTCTTCTACTTCTTCTGAGTCACCCTCCAGACTTCACCTTCTCCTTCTCCTTCTTCTACTTCTTCTGATTCACCCTCCAGACTTCACCTTCTCCTTCTCCTTCTTCTACTTCTTCTGATTCACCCTCCAGACTTCACCTTCTCCTTCTCCTTCTTCTGCTTCTTCTGCTTCACCCTCCAGACTTCACCTTCTCCTTCTCCTTCTTCTGCTTCTTCTGCTTCACCCTCCAGACTTCAACTTCTCCTTCTCCTTCTTCTGCTTCTTCTGCTACGCCCTCCAGACTTCACCTTCTCCTTCTCCTTCTTCTACTTCTTCTGATTCACCCTCCAGACTTCTCCTTCTCCTTCTCCTTCTTCTACTTCTTCTGATTCTCCCTCCAGACTTCACCTTCTCCTTCTCCTTCTTCTACTTCTTCTGATTCACCCTCCTGACTTCACCTTCTCCTTCTCCTTCTTCTGCTTCTTCTGCTTCACCCTCCAGACTTCACCTTCTCCTTCTCCTTCTTCTGCTACTTCTGCTTCACCCTCCAGACTTCACCTTCTCCTTCTCCTTCTTCTGCTTCTTCTGCTTCACCCTCCTGACTTCACCTTCTCCTTCTCCTTCTTCTACTTCTTCTGATTCACCCTCCAGACTTCACCTTCTCCTTCTCCTTCTTCAGCTTCTTCTGCTTCACCCTCCAGACTTCACCTTCTCCTTCTCCTTCTTCTGCTTCTTCTGCTACGCCCTCCAGACTTCACCTTCTCCTTCTCCTTCTTCTGCTTCTTCTGCTTCACCCTCCAGACTTCACCTTCTCCTTCTCCTTCTTCTGCTTCTTCTGCTTCACCCTCCAGACCTCACCTTCTCCTTCTCCTTCTTCACCTTCTTCTGATTTACCCTCCAGACTTCACCTTCTCCTTCTCCTTCTTCTACTTCTTCTGATTCACCCTCCAGACTTCACCTTCTCCTTCTCCTTCTTCTACTTCTTCTGATTCACCCTCCAGACTTCATCTTCTCCTTCTCCTTCTTCTACTTCTTCTGCTTCTCCCTCCAGACTTCACCTTCTCCTTCTCCTTATTCTGCTTCTTCTGATTCACCCTCCAGACTTCACCTTCTCCTTCTCCTTCTTCTGCTTCTTCTGCTTCACCCTCCAGACTTCACCTTCTCCTTCTCCTTCTTCTGCTTCTTCTGCTTCACCCTCCTGACTTCACCTTCTCCTTCTCCTTCTTCTACTTCTTCTGCTTCACCCTCCAGACTTCACCTTCTCCTTCTCCTTCTTCTGCTCCTTCTGCTTCACCCTCCTGACTTCACCTTCTCCTTCTCCTTCTTCTACTTCTTCTGATTCACCCTCCAGACTTCACTTTCTCCTTCTCCTTCTTCTGCTTCTTCTGCTTCACCCTCCAGACTTCACCTTCTCCTTCTCCTTCTTCTGCTTCTTCTGCTGCGCACTCCAGACTTCACCTTCTCCTTCTCCTTCTTCTGCTTCTCCTGCTTCACCGTCCTGACTTCACCTTCTCCTTCTCCTTCTTCTACTTCTTCTGCTTCACCCCCCTGACTTCACCTTCTCCTTCTCCTTCTTCTGCTTCTTCTGATTCACCTTCCTAACTTCACCTTCTCCTTCTCCTTCTTCTGCTTCTTCTGATTCACCCTCCTGACTTCACCTTCTCCTTCTCCTTCTCCTGAATCTTCTGATTCACCCTCCAGACTTCACCTTCTCCTTCTCCTTCTTCTGCTTCTTCTGATTCACCCTCCTGACTTCACCTTCTCCTTCTCCTTCTTCTACTTCTTCTGATTGACCCTCCTGACTTCACCTTCCCCTTCTCCTCCTTCGACTTCTTCTGCTTCACCCTCCAGACTTCACCTTCTCCTTCTCCTTCTTCTACTTCTTCTGATTCACCCTCCAGTCTTCACCTTCTCCTTCTCCTTCTTCTGCTTCTTCTGATTCACCCTCCAGACTTCTCCTTCTCCTTCTTCTTATTCTGCTTCTTCTGATTCACACTCCAGACTTCTCCTTCTCCTTCTTCTACTTCTTCTGAATCATCCTCCAGACTTCACCTTCTCCTTCTCCTTCTTCTACTTCTTCTGATTTTCCCTCCAGACTTCACCTTTTCCTTCTCCTTCTTCTACTTCTTCTGATTCACCCTCCTGACTTCACCTTCTCCTTCTTCTGCTTCTTCTGCTTCACCCTCCAGACTTCACCTTCTCCTTCTCCTTCTTCTGCTTCTTCTGCTTCACCCTCCAGACTTCACCTTCTCCTTCTCCTTCTTCTGCTTCTTCTGCTTCACCCTCCTGACTTCACCTTCTCCTTCTCCTTCTTCTACTTCTTCTGATTCACCCTCCAGACTTCACCTTCTCCTTCTCCTTCTTCTGCTTCTTCTGCTTCACCCTCCAGACTTCACCTTCTCCTTCTCCTTCTTCTGCTTCTTCTGCTACGCCCTCCAGACTTCACCTTCTCCTTCTCCTTCTTCTGCTTCTTCTGCTTCACCCTCCAGACTTCACCTTCTCCTTCTCCTTCTTCTGCTTCTTCTGCTTCACCCTCCTGACTTCACCTTCTACTTCTCCTTCTTCTACTTCTTCTGATTCACCCTCCAGACTTCACCTTCTCCTTCTCCTTCTTCTGCTTCTTCTGCTTCACCCTCCAGACTTCACCTTCTCCTTCTCCTTCTTCTGCTTCTTCTGCTGCGATCTCCAGACTTCACCTTCTCCTTCTCCTTCTTCTGCTTCTTCTGCTTCACCCTCCTGACTTCACCTTCTCCTTCTCCTTCTTCTACTTCTTCTGCTTCACCCCCCTGATTTCGCCTTCTCCTTCTCCTTCTTCTGCTTCTTCTGATTCACCCTCCTAACTTCACCTTCTCCTTCTCCTTCTTCTGCTTCTTCTGATTCACCCTCCTGACTTCAACTTCTCCTTCTCCTTCTTCTGATTCTTCGGATTCACCCTCCAGACTTCACCTTCTCCTTCTCCTTCTTCTGCTTCTTCTGATTCACCCTCCTGACTTCACCTTCTCCTTCTCCTTCTTCTACTTCTTCTGATTCACCCTCCTGACTTCACCTTCTCCTTCTTCTTATTCTGCTTCTTCTGATTCACCCTCCAGACTTCAGCTTCTCCTTCTCCTTCTTATGCTTCTTCTGATTCACCCTCCAGACATCACCTTCTCCTTCTCCTTCTTCTGCTTCTTCTGATTCACCCTCCAGACTTCACCTTCTCCTTCTCCTTCTTCTACTTCTTCTGATTCTCCCTCCAGACTTCACCTTCTCCTTCTCCTTCTTCTACTTCTTCTGATTCACCCTCCTGACTTCACCTTCTCCTTCTCCTTCTTCTGCTTCTTCTGCTTCACCCTCCAGACTTCACCTTCTCCTTCTCCTTCTTCTGCTTCTTCTGCTTCACCCTCCTGACTTCACCTTCTCCTTCTCCTTCTTCTACTTCTTCTGATTCACCCTCCAGACCTCACCTTCTCCTTCTCCTTCTTCTACTTCTTCTGATTCACCCTCCAGACCTCACCTTCTCCTTCTCCTTCTTCTACTTCTTCTGATTCACCCTCCAGACTTCACCTTCTCCTTCTCCTTCTTCTGCTTCTTCTGATTCACCCTCCAGACTTCGCCTTCTCCTTCTCCTTCTTCACCTTCTTCTGATTTACCCTCCAGACTTCACCTTCTCCTTCTCCTTCTTCTACTTCTTCTGATTCACCCTCCAGTCTTCACCTTCTCCTTCTCCTTCTTCTGTTTCTTCTGATTCACCCTCCAGACTTCACCTTCTCCTTCTCCTTGTTCTGCATCTTGTGATTCACCCTCCAGACTTCACCTTCTCCTTCTCCTTCTTCTGCTTCTTCTGATTCACCCTCCAGACTTCACCTTCTCCTTCTCCTTCTTCTACTTCTTCTGATTCACCCTCCAGACTTCACCTTCTCCTTCTCCTTCTTCTGCTTCTTCTGATTCACCCTCCAGACTTCACCTTCTCCTTCTCCTTCGTCTACTTCTTCTGATTCACCCTCCAGACTACATCGTCTCCTTCTCCATCTTCTACTTCTTCTGATTCACCCTCCAGACTTCACCTTCTCCTTCTCCTTCTTCTGCTTCTTCTAATTCACCCTCCAGACTTCACCTTCTCCTTCTCCTTCTTGTACTTCTTCTGATTCACCCTCCAGACTTCACCTTCTCTTTCTCCTTCTTCTACTTCTTCTGATTCACCCTCCAGACTTCATCTTCTCCTTCTCCTTCTTCTACTTCTTCTGCTTCTCCCTCCAGACTTCACCTTCTCCTTCTCCTTCTTCTGCTTCTTCTGATTCACCCTCCAGACTTCACCTTCTCCTTCTCCTTATTCTGCTTCTTTTGATTCACCCTCCAGACTTCACCTTCTCCTTCTCCTTCTTCTGCTTCTTCTGCTTCACCCTCCAGACTTCACCTTCTCCTTCTCCTTCTTCTGCTTCTTCTGCTTCACCCTCCTGACTTCACCTTCTCCTTCTCCTTCTTCTACTTCTTCTGCTTCACCCTCCAGATTTCACCTTCTCCTTCTCCTTCTTCTGCTTCTTCTGCTTCACCCTCCTGACTTCACCTTCTCCTTCTCCTTCTTCTACTTCTTCTGATTCACCCTCCAGACTTCACCTTCTCCTTCTCCTTCTTCTGCTTCTTCTGCTTCACCCTCCAGACTTCACCTTCTCCTTCTCCTTCTTCTGCTTCTTCTGCTGCGCACTCCAGACTTCACCTTCTCCTTCTCCTTCTTCTGCTTCTCCTGCTTCACCGTCCTGACTTCACCTTCTCCTTCTCCTTCTTCTACTTCTTCGGCTTCACCCCCCTGACTTCACCTTCTCCTTCTCCTTCTTCTGCTTCTTCTGATTCACCTTCCTAACATCACCTTCTCCTTCTCCTTCTTCTGCTTCTTCTGATTCACCCTCCTGACTTCACCTTCTCCTTCTCCTTCTCCAGAATCTTCTGATTAACCCTCCAGACTTCACCTTCTCCTTCTCCTTCTTCTGCTTCTTCTGATTCGCCCTCCTGACTTCACCTTCTCCTTCTCCTACTTCTACTTCTTCTGATTCACCCTCCTGACTTCACCTTCCCCTTCTCCTTCTTCTACTTCTTCTGCTTCACCCTCCAGACTTCACCTTCTCCTTCTCCTTCTTCTACTTCTTCTGATTCACCCTCCAGACTTCACCTTCTCCTTCTCCTTCTTCTGCTTCTTCTGATTCACCCTCCAGACTTCACCTTCTCCTTCTTCTTATTCTGCTTCTTCTGATTCACCCTCCAGACTTCACCTTCTCCTTCTCCTTCTTCTGCTTCTTCTGATTCACCCTCCAGACTTCACCTTCTCCTTCTACTTCTTCTGCTTCTTCTGATTCACCTTCCAGACTTCATCTTCTCCTTCTCCTTCTTCTGCTTCTTCTGATTCACCCTCCAGACTTCACCTTCTCCTTCTCCTTCTTCTACTTCTTCTGATTCACCCTCCAGACTTCACCTTCTCCTTCTCCTTCTTCTACTTCTTCTGATTCACCCTCCTGACTTCACCTTCTCCTTCTCCTTCTTCTGCTTCTTCTGCTTCACCCTCCAGACTTCACCTTCTCCTTCTCCTTCTTCTGCTTCTTCTGCTTCACCCTCCAGACTTCACCTTCTCCTTCTCCTTCTTCTGCTTCTTCTGCTTCACCCTCCTGACTTCACCTTCTCCTTCTCCTTCTTCTACTTCTTCTGATTCACCCTCCAGACTTCACCTTCTCCTTCTTCTGCTTCTTCTGCTTCACCCTCCAGACTTCACCTTCTCCTTCTCCTTCTTCTACTTCTTCTGATTCACCCTCCAGACTTCATCTTCTCCTTCTCCTTCTTCTACTTCTTCTGCTTCTCCCTCCAGACTTCACCTTCTCCTTCTCCTTCTTCTGCTTCTTCTGATTCACCCTCCAGACTTCACCTTCTCCTTCTCCTTATTCTGCTTCTTCTGATTCACCCTCCTGACTTCACCTTCTCCTTCTCCTTCTTCTGCTTCTTCTGCTTCTCCCTCCAGACTTCACCTTCTCCTTCTCCTTCTTCTGCTTCTTCTGCTTCACCCTCCAGACTTCACCTTCTCCTTCTCCTTCTTCTGCTTCTTCTGCTTCACCCTCCTGACTTCACCTTCTCCTTCTCCTTCTTCTGCTTCTTCTGCTGCGCACTCCAGAATTAACCTTCTCCTTCTCCTTCTTCTGCTTCTCCTGCTTCACCGTCCTGACTTCACCTTCTCCTTCTCCTTCTTCTACTTCTTCTGCTTCACCCCCCTGACTTCACCTTCTCCTTCTCCTTCTTCTGTTTCTTCTGATTCACCTTCCTAACTTTACCTTCTCCTTCTCCTTCTTCTGCTTCTTCTGATTCACCCTCCTGACTTCACCTTCTCCTTCTCCTTCTCCTGAATCTTCTGATTCACCCTCCAGACTTCACCTTCTCCTTCTCCTTCTTCTGCTTCTTCTGATTCACCCTCCTGACTTCACCTTCTCCTTCTCCTTCTTCTACTTCTTCTGATTCACCCTCCTGACTTCACCTTCCCCTTCTCCTTCTTCTACTTCTTCTGCTTCACCCTCCGGACTTCACCTTCTCCTTCTCCTTCTTCTACTTCTTCTAATTCACCCTCCAGACTTCACCTTCTCCTTCTCCTTCTTCTGCTTCTTCTGATTCACCCTCCAGACTTCACCTTCTCCTTCTTCTTATTCTGCTTCTTCTGATTCACCCTCCAGACTTCGCCTTCTCCTTCTCCTTCTTCTGCTTCTTCTGATTCACCCTCCAGACTTCACCTTCTCCTTCTACTTCTTCTGCTTCTTCTGATTCACCCTCCAGACTTCACCTTCTCCTTCTCCTTCTTCTGCTTCTTCTGATTCACCCTCCAGACTTCACCTTCTCCTTCTCCTTCTTCTACTTCTTCTGATTCACCCTCCAGACTTCACCTTCTCCTTCTCCTTCTTCTACTTCTTCTGATTCACCCTCCAGACTTCATCTTCTCCTTCTCCTTCTTCTACTTCTTCTGCTTCTCCCTCCAGACTTCACCTTCTCCTTCTCCTTCTTCTGCTTCTTCTGATTCACCCTCCAGACTTCACCTTCTCCTTCTCCTTATTCTGCTTCTTCTGATTCACCCTCCAGACTTCACCTTCTCCTGCTCCTTCTTCTGCTTCTTCTGCTTCACCCTCCAGACTTCACCTTCTCCTTCTCCTTCTTCTGCTTCTTCTGCTTCACCCTCCTGACCTCACCTTCTCCTTCTCCTTCTTCTACTTCTTCTGCTTCACCCTCCAGACTTCACCTTCTCCTTCTCCTTCTTCTGCTTCTTCTGCTTCACCCTCCTGACTTCACCTTCTCCTTCTCCTTCTTCTACTTCTTCTGATTCACCCTCCAGACTTCACCTTCTCCTTCACCTTCTTCTGCTTCTTCTGCTTCACCCTCCAGACTTCACCTTCTCCTTCTCCTTCTTCTGCTCCTTCTGCTGCGCACTCCAGACTTCACCTTCTCCTTCTCCTTCTTCTGCTTCTCCTGCTTCACCGTCCTGACATCACCTTCTCCTTCTCCTTCTTCTACTTCTTCTGCTTCACCCCCCTGACTTCACCTTCTCCTTCTCCTTCTTCTGTTTCTTCTGATTCACCTTCCTAACTTCACCTTCTCCTTCTCCTTCTTCTGCTTCTTCTGATTCACCCTCCTGACTTCACCTTCTCCTTCTCCTTCTCCTGAATCTTCTGATTCACCATCCAGACTTCACCTTCTCCTTCTCCTTCTTCTGTTTCTTCTGATTCACCTTCCTAACTTCACCTTCTCCTTCTCCTTCTTCTACTTCTTCTGATTCACCCTCCTGACTTCACCTTCCCCTTCCCCTTCTTCTACTTCTTCTGCTTCACCCTCCAGACTTCACCTTCACCTTCTCCTTCTTCTACTTCTTCTGATTCACCCTCCAGACTTCACCTTCTGCTTCTCCTTCTTCTACTTCTTCTGCTTCACCCCCCTGACTTCACCTTCTCCTTCTCCTTCTTCTGTTTCTTCTGATTCACCTTCCTAACTTCACCTTCTCCTTCTCCTTCTTCTACTTCTTCTGCTTCACCCCCCTGACTTCGCCTTCTCCTTCTCCTTCTTCTGCTTCTTCTGATTCACCCTCCTAACTTCACCTTCTCCTTCTCCTTCTTCTGCTTCTTCGGATTCACCCTCCAGACTTCACCTTCTCCTTCTCCTTCTTCTGCTTCTTCTGATTCACCCTCCTGACTTCACCTTCTCCTTCTCCTTCTTCTACTTCTTCTGATTCACCCTCCTGACTTCACCTTCTCCTTCTTCTTATTCTGCTTCTTCTGATTCACCCTCCAGACTTCACCTTCTCCTTCTCCTTCTCATGCTTCTTCTGATTCACCCTCCAGACATCACCTTCTCCTTCTCCTTCTTCTGCTTCTTCTGATTCACCCTCCAGACTTCACCTTCTCCTTCTCCTTCTTCTACTTCTTCTGAGTCACCCTCCAGACTTCACCTTCTCCTTCTTCTGATTCTTCTGATTCACCCTCCAGACTTCACCTTCTCCTTCTCCTACTTCTGCTTCTTTTGATTCACCCTCCAGACTTCACCTTCTCCTTCTCCTTCTTCTGCTTCTTTTGATTCACCCCCCAGACTTCACCTTCTCCTTCTCCTTCTTCTACTTCTTCTGATTCACCCTCCAGTCTTCACCTTCTCCTTCTCCTTCTTCTGCTTCTTCTGCTTCACCCTCCAGACTTCACCTTCTCCTTCTCTTTCTTCTGCTTCTTCTGATTCACCCTCCAGACTTCACCTTCTCTTTCTCCTTCTTCTGCTTCTTCTGCTTCACCCTCCAGACTTCACCTTCTCCTTCTCCTTCTTCTGCTTCTGCTGCTACGCCCTCCAGACTTCACCTTCTCCTTCTCCTTCTTCTGCTTCTTCTGCTTCACCCCCCAGACTTCACCTTCTCCTTCTCCTTTTCTGCTTCTTCTGCTTCACCCTCCTGACTTCACCTTCTCCTTCTCCTTCTTCTACTTCTTCTGATTCACCCTCCAGACTTCACCTTCTCCTTCTCCATCTTCGGCTTCTTCTGCTTCACCCTCCAGACTTCACCTTCTCCTTCTCCTTCTTCTGCTTCTTCTGCTGCGCCCTCCAGACTTCACCTTCTCCTTCTCCTTCTTCTGCTTCTTCTGCTTCACCCTCCTGACTTCACCTTCTCCTTCTCCTTCTTCTACTTCTTCTGCTTCACCCCCCTGACTTCACCTTCTCCTTCTCCTTCTTCTGCTTCTTCTGATTCACCCTCCTAACGTCACCTTCTCCTTCTCCTTCTTCTGCTTCTTCTGATTCACCCTCCTGACTTCACCTTCTCCTTCTCCTTCTTCTGATTCTTCTGATTCACCCTCCAGACTTCACCTTCTCCTTCTCCTTCTTCTGCTTCTTCTGATTCACCCTCCTGACTTCACCTTCTCCTTCTCCTTCTTCTACTTCTTCTGATTCACCCTCCTGACCTCACCTTCTCCTTCTCCTTCTTCTACTTCTTCTGCTTCACTCTCCAGACTTCACCTTCTCCTTCTCCTTCTTCTACTTCTTCTGATTCACCCTCCAGACTTCACCTTCTCCTTCTCCTTCTTCTGCTTCTTCTGATTCACCCTCCAGACTTCACCTTCTCCTTCTCCTTATTCTGCTTCTTCTGATTCACCCTCCAGACTTCACCTTCTCCTTCTCCTTCTTCTGCTTCTTCTGATTCACCCACCAGACTTCACCTTCTCCTTCTCCTTCTTCTGCTTCTTCTGATTCACCCTCCAGACTTCACCTTCTCCTTCTCCTTCTTCAACTTCTTCTGAGTCACCCTCCAGACTTCACCTTCTCCTTCTCCTTCTTCTGATTCTTCTGATTCACCCTCCAGACTTCACCTTCTCCTTCTCCTTCTTCTGCTTCTTCTGATTCACCCTCCAGACTTCACCTTCTCCTTCTCCTTCTTCTACTTCTTCTGATTCACCCTCCAGACTTCACCTTCTCCTTCTCCTTCTTCTACTTCTTCTGATTCACCCTCCAGTCTTCACCTTCTCCTTCTCCTTCTTCTGCTTCTTCTGCTTCACCCTCCAGACTTCACCTTCTCCTTCTCTTTCTTCTGCTTCTTCTGATTCACCCTCCTGACTTCACCTTCTCCTTCTCCTTCTTCTACTTCTTCTAATTCACCCTCCTGACTTCACCTTCTCCTTCTCCTTCTTCTACTTCTTCTGCTTCACCCTCCAGACATCACCTTCTCCTTCTCCTTCTTTTACTTCTTCTGATTCACGCTCCAGACTTCACCTTCTCCTTCTCCTTCTTCTGCTTCTTCTGATTCACCCTCCAGACTTCACCTTCTCCTTCTCCTTATTCTGCTTCTTCTGATTCACCCTCCAGACTTCACCCTCTCCTTCTCCTTCTTCTGCTTCTTCTGATTCACCCTCCAGACTTCACCTTCTCATTCTCCTTCTTCTACTTCTTCTGAATCATCCTCCAGACTTCACCTTCTCCTTCTCCTTCTTCTACTTCTTCTGATTCACCCTCCAGACTTCATCTTCTCCTTCTCCTTCTTCTACTTCTTCTGCTTCTCCCTCCAGACTTCACCTTCTCCTTCTCCTTATTCTGCTTCTTCTGATTCACCCTCCAGACTTCACCTTCTCCTTCTCCTTCTTCTGCTTCTTCTGCTTCACCCTCCAGACTTCACCTTCTCCTTCTCCTTCTTCTGCTTCTTCTGCTTCAACCTCCTGACTTCACCTTCTCCTTCTCCTTCTTCTACTTCTTCTGCTTCACCCTCCAGACTTCACCTTCTCCTTCTCCTTCTTCTGCTCCTTCTGCTTCACCCTCCTGACTTCACCTTCTCCTTCTCCTTCTTCTACTTCTTCTGATTCACCCTCCAGACTTCACTTTCTCCTTCTCCTTCTTCTGCTTCTTCTGCTTCACCCTCCAGACTTCACCTTCTCCTTCTCCTTCTTCTGCTTCTTCTGCTGCGCACTCCAGACTTCACCTTCTCCTTCTCCTTCTTCTGCTTCTCCTGCTTCACCGTCCTGACTTCACCTTCTCCTTCTCCTTCTTCTACTTCTTCTGCTTCACCCCCCTGACTTCACCTTCTCCTTCTCCTTCTTCTGATTCACCTTCCTAACTTCACCTTCTCCTTCTCCTTCTTCTGCTTCTTCTGATTCACCCTCCTGACTTCACCTTCTCCTTCTCCTTCTCCTGAATCTTCTGATTCACCCTCCAGACTTCACCTTCTCCTTCTCCTTCTTCTGCTTCTTCTGATTCACCCTCCTGACTTCACCTTCTCCTTCTCCTTCTTCTACTTCTTCTGATTCACCCTCCTGACTTCACCTTCCCCTTCTCCTCCTTCGACTTCTTCTGCTTCACCCTCCAGACTTCACCTTCTCCTTCTCCTTCTTCTACTTCTTCTGATTCACCCTCCAGTCTTCACCTTCTCCTTCTCCTTCTTCTGCTTCTTCTGATTCACCCTTCAGACTTCTCCTTCTCCTTCTTCTTATTCTGCTTCTTCTGATTCACACTCCAGACTTCTCCTTCTCCTTCTTCTACTTCTTCTGAATCATCCTCCAGACTTCACCTTCTCCTTCTCCTTCTTCTACTTCTTCTGATTTTCCCTCCAGACTTCACCTTTTCCTTCTCCTTCTTCTACTTCTTCTGATTCACCCTCCTGACTTCACCTTCTCCTTCTTCTGCTTCTTCTGCTTCACCCTCCAGACTTCACCTTCTCCTTCTCCTTCTTCTGCTTCTTCTGCTTCACCCTCCAGACTTCACCTTCTCCTTCTCCTTCTTCTGCTTCTTCTGCTTCACCCTCCTGACTTCACCTTCTCCTTCTCCTTCTTCTACTTCTTCTGATTCACCCTCCAGACTTCACCTTCTCCTTCTCCTTCTTCTGCTTCTTCTGCTTCACCCTCCAGACTTCACCTTCTCCTTCTCCTTCTTCTGCTTCTTCTGCTACGCCCTCCAGACTTCACCTTCTCCTTCTCCTTCTTCTGCTTCTTCTGCTTCACCCTCCAGACTTCACCTTCTCCTTCTCCTTCTTCTGCTTCTTCTGCTTCACCCTCCTGACTTCACCTTCTACTTCTCCTTCTTCTACTTCTTCTGATTCACCCTCCAGACTTCACCTTCTCCTTCTCCTTCTTCTGCTTCTTCTGCTTCACCCTCCAGACTTCACCTTCTCCTTCTCCTTCTTCTGCTTCTTCTGCTGCGCCCTCCAGACTTCACCTTCTCCTTCTCCTTCTTCTGCTTCTTCTGCTTCACCCTCCTGACTTCACCTTCTCCTTCTCCTTCTTCTACTTCTTCTGCTTCACCCCCCTGACTTCGCCTTCTCCTTCTCCTTCTTCTGCTTCTTCTGATTCACCCTCCTAACTTCACCTTCTCCTTCTCCTTCTTCTGCTTCTTCTGATTCACCCTCCTGACTTCAACTTCTCCTTCTCCTTCTTCTGATTCTTCGGATTCACCCTCCAGACTTCACCTTCTCCTTCTCCTTCTTCTGCTTCTTCTGATTCACCCTCCTGACTTCACCTTCTCCTTCTCCTTCTTCTACGTCTTCTGATTCACCCTCCTGACTTCACCTTCTCCTTCTTCTTATTCTGCTTCTTCTGATTCACCCTCCAGACTTCACCTTCTCCTTCTCCTTCTTATGCTTCTTCTGATTCACCCTCCAGACATCACCTTCTCCTTCTCCTTCTTCTGCTTCTTCTGATTCACCCTCCAGACTTCACCTTCTCCTTCTCCTTCTTCTACTTCTTCTGATTCTCCCTCCAGACTTCACCTTCTCCTTCTCCTTCTTCTACTTCTTCTGATTCACCCTCCTGACTTCACCTTCTCCTTCTCCTTCTTCTGCTTCTTCTGCTTCTCCCTCCAGACTTCACCTTCTCCTTCTCCTTCTTCTGCTTCTTCTGCTTCACCCTCCTGACTTCACCTTCTCCTTCTCCTTCTTCTACTTCTTCTGATTCACCCTCCAGACCTCACCTTCTCCTTCTCCTTCTTCTACTTCTTCTGATTCACCCTCCAGACCTCACCTTCTCCTTCTCCTTCTTCTACTTCTTCTGATTCACCCTCCAGACTTCACCTTCTCCTTCTCCTTCTTCTGCTTCTTCTGATTCACCCTCCAGACTTCGCCTTCTCCTTCTCCTTCTTCACCTTCTTCTGATTTACCCTCCAGACTTCACCTTCTCCTTCTCCTTCTTCTACTTCTTCTGATTCACCCTCCAGTCTTCACCTTCTCCTTCTCCTTCTTCTGTTTCTTCTGATTCACCCTCCAGACTTCACCTTCTCCTTCTCCTTCTTCTGCATCTTGTGATTCACCCTCCAGACTTCACCTTCTCCTTCTCCTTCTTCTGCTTCTTCTGATTCACCCTCCAGACTTCACCTTCTCCTTCTCCTTCTTCTACTTCTTCTGATTCACCCTCCAGACTTCACCTTCTCCTTCTCCTTCTTCTGCTTCTTCTGATTCACCCTCCAGACTTCACCTTCTCCTTCTCCTTCGTCTACTTCTTCTGATTCACCCTCCAGACTACATCTTCTCCTTCTCCATCTTCTACTTCTTCTGATTCACCCTCCAGACTTCACCTTCTCCTTCTCCTTCTTCTGCTTCTTCTAATTCACCCTCCAGACTTCACCTTCTCCTTCTCCTTCTTGTACTTCTTCTGATTCACCCTCCAGACTTCACCTTCTCTTTCTCCTTCTTCTACTTCTTCTGATTCACCCTCCAGACTTCATCTTCTCCTTCTCCTTCTTCTACTTCTTCTGCTTCTCCCTCCAGACTTCACCTTCTCCTTCTCCTTCTTCTGCTTCTTCTGATTCACCCTCCAGACTTCACCTTCTCCTTCTCCTTATTCTGCTTCTTCTGATTCACCCTCCAGACTTCACCTTCTCCTTCTCCTTCTTCTGCTTCTTCTGCTTCACCTTCCAGACTTCACCTTCTCCTTCTCCTTCTTCTGCTTCTTCTGCTTCACCCTCCTGACTTCACCTTCTCCTTCTCCTTCTTCTACTTCTTCTGCTTCACCCTCCAGATTTCACCTTCTCCTTCTCCTTCTTCTGCTTCTTCTGCTTCACCCTCCTGACTTCACCTTCTCCTTCTCCTTCTTCTACTTCTTCTGATTCACCCTCCAGACTTCACCTTCTCCTTCTCCTTCTTCTGCTTCTTCTGCTTCACCCTCCAGACTTCACCTTCTCCTTCTCCTTCTTCTGCTTCTTCTGCTGCGCACTCCAGACTTCACCTTCTCCTTCTCCTTCTTCTGCTTCTCCTGCTTCACCGTCCTGACTTCACCTTCTCCTTCTCCTTCTTCTACTTCTTCGGCTTCACCCCCCTGACTTCACCTTCTCCTTCTCCTTCTTCTGCTTCTTCTGATTCACCTTCCTAACATCACCTTCTCCTTCTCCTTCTTCTGCTTCTTCTGATTCACCCTCCTGACTTCACCTTCTCCTTCTCCTTCTCCAGAATCTTCTGATTAACCCTCCAGACTTCACCTTCTCCTTCTCCTTCTTCTGCTTCTTCTGATTCACCCTCCTGACTTCACCTTCTCCTTCTCCTTCTTCTACTTCTTCTGATTCACCCTCCTGACTTCACCTTCCCCTTCTCCTTCTTCTACTTCTTCTGCTTCACCCTCCAGACTTCACCTTCTCCTTCTCCTTCTTCTACTTCTTCTGATTCACCCTCCAGACTTCACCTTCTCCTCCTTCTTCTGCTTCTTCTGATTCACCCTCCAGACTTCACCTTCTCCTTCTTCTTATTCTGCTTCTTCTGATTCACCCTCCAGACTTCACCTTCTCCTTCTCCTTCTTCTGCTTCTTCTGATTCACCCTCCAGACTTCACCTTCTCCTTCTACTTCTTCTGCTTCTTCTGATTCACCCTCCAGACTTCATCTTCTCCTTCTCCTTCTTCTGCTTCTTCTGATTCACCCTCCAGACTTCACCTTCTCCTTCTCCTTCTTCTACTTCTTCTGATTCACCCTCCAGACTTCACCTTCTCCTTCTCCTTCTTCTACTTCTTCTGATTCACCCTCCTGACTTCACCTTCTCCTTCTCCTTCTTCTGCTTCTTCTGCTTCACCCTCCAGACTTCACCTTCTCCTTCTCCTTCTTCTGCTTCTTCTGCTTCACCCTCCAGACTTCACCATCTCCTTCTCCTTCTTCTGCTTCTTCTGCTTCACCCTCCTGACTTCACCTTCTCCTTCTCCTTCTTCTACTTCTTCTGATTCACCCTCCTGACTTCACCTTCTCCTTCTCCTTCTTCTACTTCTTCTGATTCACCCTCCAGACTTCATCTTCTCCTTCTCCTTCTTCTACTTCTTCTGCTTCTCCCTCCAGACTTCACCTTCTCCTTCTCCTTCTTCTGCTTCTTCTGATTCACCCTCCAGACTTCACCTTCTCCTTCTCCTTATTCTGCTTCTTCTGATTCACCCTCCTGACTTCACCTTCTCCTTCTCCTTCTTCTGCTTCTTCTGCTTCTCCCTCCAGACTTCACCTTCTCCTTCTCCTTCTTCTGCTTCTTCTGCTTCACCCTCCAGACTTCACCTTCTCCTTCTCCTTCTTCTGCTTCTTCTGCTTCACCCTCCTGACTTCACCTTCTCCTTCTCCTTCTTCTGCTTCTTCTGCTGCGCACTCCAGAATTCACCTTCTCCTTCTCCTTCTTCTGCTTCTCCTGCTTCACCGTCCTGACTTCACCTTCTCCTTCTCCTTCTTCTACTTCTTCTGCTTCACCCCGCTGACTTCACCTTCTCCTTCTCCTTCTTCTGTTTCTTCTGATTCACCTTCCTAACTTTACCTTCTCCTTCTCCTTCTTCTGCTTCTTCTGATTCACCCTCCTGACTTCACCTTCTCCTTCTCCTTCTCCTGAATCTTCTGATTCACCCTCCAGACTTCACCTTCTCCTTCTCCTTCTTCTGCTTCTTCTGATTCACCCTCCTGACTTCACCTTCTCCTTCTCCTTCTTCTACTTCTTCTGATTCACCCTCCTGACTTCACCTTCCCCTTCTCCTTCTTCTACTTCTTCTGCTTCACCCTCCGGACTTCACCTTCTCCTTCTCCTTCTTCTACTTCTTCTGATTCACCCTCCAGACTTCACCTTCTCCTTCTCCTTCTTCTGCTTCTTCTGATTCACCCTCCAGACTTCACCTTCTCCTTCTTCTTATTCTGCTTCTTCTGATTCACCCTCCAGACTTCGCCTTCTCCTTCTCCTTCTTCTGCTTCTTCTGATTCACCCTCCAGACTTCACCTTCTCCTTCTACTTCTTCTGCTTCTTCTGATTCACCCTCCAGACTTCACCTTCTCCTTCTCCTTCTTCTGCTTCTTCTGATTCACCCTCCAGACTTCACCTTCTCCTTCTCCTTCTTCTACTTCTTCTGATTCACCCTCCAGACTTCACCTTCTCCTTCTCCTTCTTCTACTTCTTCTGATTCACCCTCCAGACTTCATCTTCTCCTTCTCCTTCTTCTACTTCTTCTGCTTCTCCCTCCAGACTTCACCTTCTCCTTCTCCTTCTTCTGCTTCTTCTGATTCACCCTCCAGACTTCACCTTCTCCTTCTCCTTATTCTGCTTCTTCTGATTCACCCTCCAGACTTCACCTTCTCCTTCTCCTTCTTCTGCTTCTTCTGCTTCACCCTCCAGACTTCACCTTCTCCTTCTCCTTCTTCTGCTTCTTCTGCTTCACCCTCCTGACCTCACCTTCTCCTTCTCCTTCTTCTACTTCTTCTGCTTCACCCTCCAGACTTCACCTTCTCCTTCTCCTTCTTCTGCTTCTTCTGCTTCACCCTCCTGACTTCACCTTCTCCTTCTCCTTCTTCTACTTCTTCTGCTTCACCCTCCTGACTTCACCTTCTCCTTCTCCTTCTTCTACTTCTTCTGCTTCACCCTCCAGACTTCACCCTCTCCTTCTCCTTCTTCTGCTTCTTCTGATTCACCCTCCAGACTTCACCTTCTCATTCTCCTTCTTCTACTTCTTCTGAGTCACCCTCCAGACTTCACCTTCTCCTTCTCCTTCTTCTACTTCTTCTGATTCACCCTCCAGACTTCACCTTCTCCTTCTCCTTCTTCTACTTCTTCTGATTCACCCTCCAGACTTCACCTTCTCCTTCTCCTTCTTCTGCTTCTTCTGCTTCACCCTCCAGACTTCACCTTCTCCTTCTCCTTCTTCTGCTTCTTCTGCTTCACCCTCCAGACTTCAACTTCTCCTTCTCCTTCTTCTGCTTCTTCTGCTACGCCCTCCAGACTTCACCTTCTCCTTCTCCTTCTTCTACTTCTTCTGATTCACCCTCCAGACTTCACCTTCTCCTTCTCCTTCTTCTACTTCTTCTGATTCTCCCTCCAGACTTCACCTTCTCCTTCTCCTTCTTCTACTTCTTCTGATTCACCCTCCTGACTTCACCTTCTCCTTCTCCTTCTTCTGCTTCTTCTGCTTCACCCTCCAGACTTCACCTTCTCCTTCTCCTTCTTCTGCTACTTCTGCTTCACCCTCCAGACTTCACCTTCTCCTTCTCCTTCTTCTGCTTCTTCTGCTTCACCCTCCTGACTTCACCTTCTCCTTCTCCTTCTTCTACTTCTTCTGATTCACCCTCCAGACTTTACCTTCTCCTTCTCCTTCTTCAGCTTCTTCTGCTTCACCCTCCAGACTTCACCTTCTCCTTCTCCTTCTTCTGCTTCTTCTGCTACGCCCTCCAGACTTCACCTTCTCCTTCTCCTTCTTCTGCTTCTTCTGCTTCACCCTCCAGACTTCACCTTCTCCTTCTCCTTCTTCTGCTTCTTCTGCTTCACCCTCCAGACCTCACCTTCTCCTTCTCCTTCTTCACCTTCTTCTGATTTACCCTCCAGACTTCACCTTCTCCTTCTCCTTCTTCTACTTCTTCTGATTCACCCTCCAGACTTCACCTTCTCCTTCTCCTTCTTCTACTTCTTCTGATTCACCCTCCAGACTTCATCTTCTCCTTCTCCTTCTTCTATTCTTCTGCTTCTCCCTCCAGACTTCACCTTCTCCTTCTCCTTATTCTGCTTCTTCTGATTCACCCTCCAGACTTCACCTTCTCCTTCTCCTTCTTCTGCTTCTTCTGCTTCACCCTCCAGACTTCACCTTCTCCTTCTCCTTCTTCTGCTTCTTCTGCTTCAACCTCCTGACTTCACCTTCTCCTTCTCCTTCTTCTACTTCTTCTGCTTCACCCTCCAGACTTCACCTTCTCCTTCTCCTTCTTCTGCTCCTTCTGCTTCACCCTCCTGACTTCACCTTCTCCTTCTCCTTCTTCTACTTCTTCTGATTCACCCTCCAGACTTCACTTTCTCCTTCTCCTTCTTCTGCTTCTTCTGCTTCACCCTCCAGACTTCACCTTCTCCTTCTCCTTCTTCTGCTTCTTCTGCTGCGCACTCCAGACTTCACCTTCTCCTTCTCCTTCTTCTGCTTCTCCTGCTTCACCGTCCTGACTTCACCTTCTCCTTCTCCTTCTTCTACTTCTTCTGCTTCACCCCCCTGACTTCACCTTCTCATTCTCCTTCTTCTGCTTCTTCTGATTCACCTTCCTAACTTCACCTTCTCCTTCTCCTTCTTCTGCTTCTTCTGATTCACCCTCCTGACTTCACCTTCTCCTTCTCCTTCTCCTGAATCTTCTGATTCACCCTCCAGACTTCACCTTCTCCTTCTCCTTCTTCTGCTTCTTCTGATTCACCCTCCTGACTTCACCTTCTCCTTCTCCTTCTTCTACTTCTTCTGATTCACCCTCCTGACTTCACCTTCCCCTTCTCCTCCTTCGACTTCTTCTGCTTCACCCTCCAGACTTCACCTTCTCCTTCTCCTTCTTCTACTTCTTCTGATTCACCCTCCAGTCTTCACCTTCTCCTTCTCCTTCTTCTGCTTCTTCTGATTCACCCTTCAGACTTCTCCTTCTCCTTCTTCTTATTCTGCTTCTTCTGATTCACACTCCAGACTTCTCCTTCTCCTTCTTCTACTTCTTCTGAATCATCCTCCAGACTTCACCTTCTCCTTCTCCTTCTTCTACTTCTTCTGATTTTCCCTCCAGACTTCACCTTTTCCTTCTCCTTCTTCTACTTCTTCTGATTCACCCTCCTGACTTCACCTTCTCCTTCTTCTGCTTCTTCTGCTTCACCCTCCAGACTTCACCTTCTCCTTCTCCTTCTTCTGCTTCTTCTGCTTCACCCTCCAGACTTCACCTTCTCCTTCTCCTTCTTCTGCTTCTTCTGCTTCACCCTCCTGACTTCACCTTCTCCTTCTCCTTCTTCTACTTCTTCTGATTCACCCTCCAGACTTCACCTTCTCCTTCTCCTTCTTCTGCTTCTTCTGCTTCACCCTCCAGACTTCACCTTCTCCTTCTCCTTCTTCTGCTTCTTCTGCTACGCCCTCCAGACTTCACCTTCTCCTTCTCCTTCTTCTGCTTCTTCTGCTTCACCCTCCAGACTTCACCTTCTCCTTCTCCTTCTTCTGCTTCTTCTGCTTCACCCTCCTGACTTCACCTTCTACTTCTCCTTCTTCTACTTCTTCTGATTCACCCTCCAGACTTCACCTTCTCCTTCTCCTTCTTCTGCTTCTTCTGCTTCACCCTCCAGACTTCACCTTCTCCTTCTCCTTCTTCTGCTTCTTCTGCTGCGCCCTCCAGACTTCACCTTCTCCTTCTCCTTCTTCTGCTTCTTCTGCTTCACCCTCCTGACTTCACCTTCTCCTTCTCCTTCTTCTACTTCTTCTGCTTCACCCCCCTGACTTCGCCTTCTCCTTCTCCTTCTTCTGCTTCTTCTGATTCACCCTCCTAACTTCACCTTCTCCTTCTCCTTCTTCTGCTTCTTCTGATTCACCCTCCTGACTTCAACTTCTCCTTCTCCTTCTTCTGATTCTTGGGATTCACCCTCCAGACTTCACCTTCTCCTTCTCCTTCTTCTGCTTCTTCTGATTCACCCTCCTGACTTCACCTTCTCCTTCTCCTTCTTCTACTTCTTCTGATTCACCCTCCTGACTTCACCTTCTCCTTCTTCTTATTCTGCTTCTTCTGATTCACCCTCCAGACTTCACCTTCTCCTTCTCCTTCTTATGCTTCTTCTGATTCACCCTCCAGACATCACCTTCTCCTTCTCCTTCTTCTGCTTCTTCTGATTCACCCTCCAGACTTCACCTTCTCCTTCTCCTTCTTCTACTTCTTCTGATTCTCCCTCCAGACTTCACCTTCTCCTTCTCCTTCTTCTGCTTCTTCTGCTTCACCCTCCTGACTTCACCTTCTCCTTCTCCTTCTTCTACTTCTTCTGATTCACCCTCCAGACCTCACCTTCTCCTTCTCCTTCTTCTACTTCTTCTGATTCACCCTCCAGACCTCACCTTCTCCTTCTCCTTCTTCTACTTCTTCTGATTCACCCTCCAGACTTCACCTTCTCCTTCTCCTTCTTCTGCTTCTTCTGATTCACCCTCCAGACTTCGCCTTCTCCTTCTCCTTCTTCACCTTCTTCTGATTTACCCTCCAGACTTCACCTTCTCCTTCTCCTTCTTCTACTTCTTCTGATTCACCCTCCAGTCTTCACCTTCTCCTTCTCCTTCTTCTGTTTCTTCTGATTCACCCTCCAGACTTCACCTTCTCCTTCTCCTTCTTCTGCATCTTGTGATTCACCCTCCAGACTTCACCTTCTCCTTCTCCTTCTTCTGCTTCTTCTGATTCACCCTCCAGACTTCACCTTCTCCTTCTCCTTCTTCTACTTCTTCTGATTCACCCTCCAGACTTCACCTTCTCCTTCTCCTTCTTCTGCTTCTTCTGATTCACCCTCCAGACTTCACCTTCTCCTTCTCCTTCGTCTACTTCTTCTGATTCACCCTCCAGACTACATCTTCTCCTTCTCCATCTTCTACTTCTTCTGATTCACCCTCCAGACTTCACCTTCTCCTTCTCCTTCTTCTGCTTCTTCTAATTCACCCTCCAGACTTCACCTTCTCCTTCTCCTTCTTGTACTTCTTCTGATTCACCCTCCAGACTTCACCTTCTCTTTCTCCTTCTTCTACTTCTTCTGATTCACCCTCCAGACTTCATCTTCTCCTTCTCCTTCTTCTACTTCTTCTGCTTCTCCCTCCAGACTTCACCTTCTCCTTCTCCTTCTTCTGCTTCTTCTGATTCACCCTCCAGACTTCACCTTCTCCTTCTCCTTATTCTGCTTCTTCTGATTCACCCTCCAGACTTCACCTTCTCCTTCTCCTTCTTCTGCTTCTTCTGCTTCACCTTCCAGACTTCACCTTCTCCTTCTCCTTCTTCTGCTTCTTCTGCTTCACCCTCCTGACTTCACCTTCTCCTTCTCCTTCTTCTACTTCTTCTGCTTCACCCTCCAGATTTCACCTTCTCCTTCTCCTTCTTCTGCTTCTTCTGCTTCACCCTCCTGACTTCACCTTCTCCTTCTCCTTCTTCTACTTCTTCTGATTCACCCTCCAGACTTCACCTTCTCCTTCTCCTTCTTCTGCTTCTTCTGCTTCACCCTCCAGACTTCACCTTCTCCTTCTCCTTCTTCTGCTTCTTCTGCTGCGCACTCCAGACTTCACCTTCTCCTTCTCCTTCTTCTGCTTCTCCTGCTTCACCGTCCTGACTTCACCTTCTCCTTCTCCTTCTTCTACTTCTTCGGCTTCACCCCCCTGACTTCACCTTCTCCTTCTCCTTCTTCTGCTTCTTCTGATTCACCTTCCTAACATCACCTTCTCCTTCTCCTTCTTCTGCTTCTTCTGATTCACCCTCCTGACTTCACCTTCTCCTTCTCCTTCTCCAGAATCTTCTGATTAACCCTCCAGACTTCACCTTCTCCTTCTCCTTCTTCTGCTTCTTCTGATTCACCCTCCTGACTTCACCTTCTCCTTCTCCTTCTTCTACTTCTTCTGATTCACCCTCCTGACTTCACCTTCCCCTTCTCCTTCTTCTACTTCTTCTGCTTCACCCTCCAGACTTCACCTTCTCCTTCTCCTTCTTCTACTTCTTCTGATTCACCCTCCAGACTTCACCTTCTCCTTCTCCTTCTTCTGCTTCTTCTGATTCACCCTCCAGACTTCACCTTCTCCTTCTTCTTATTCTGCTTCTTCTGATTCACCCTCCAGACTTCACCTTCTCCTTCTCCTTCTTCTGCTTCTTCTGATTCACCCTCCAGACTTCACCTTCTCCTTCTACTTCTTCTGCTTCTTCTGATTCACCCTCCAGACTTCATCTTCTCCTTCTCCTTCTTCTGCTTCTTCTGATTCACCCTCCAGACTTCACCTTCTCCTTCTCCTTCTTCTACTTCTTCTGATTCACCCTCCAGACTTCACCTTCTCCTTCTCCTTCTTCTACTTCTTCTGATTCACCCTCCTGACTTCACCTTCTCCTTCTCCTTCTTCTGCTTCTTCTGCTTCACCCTCCAGACTTCACCTTCTCCTTCTCCTTCTTCTGCTTCTTCTGCTTCACCCTCCAGACTTCACCATCTCCTTCTCCTTCTTCTGCTTCTTCTGCTTCACCCTCCTGACTTCACCTTCTCCTTCTCCTTCTTCTACTTCTTCTGATTCACCCTCCTGACTTCACCTTCTCCTTCTCCTTCTTCTACTTCTTCTGATTCACCCTCCAGACTTCATCTTCTCCTTCTCCTTCTTCTACTTCTTCTGCTTCTCCCTCCAGACTTCACCTTCTCCTTCTCCTTCTTCTGCTTCTTCTGATTCACCCTCCAGACTTCACCTTCTCCTTCTCCTTATTCTGCTTCTTCTGATTCACCCTCCTGACTTCACCTTCTCCTTCTCCTTCTTCTGCTTCTTCTGCTTCTCCCTCCAGACTTCACCTTCTCCTTCTCCTTCTTCTGCTTCTTCTGCTTCACCCTCCAGACTTCACCTTCTCCTTCTCCTTCTTCTGCTTCTTCTGCTTCACCCTCCTGACTTCACCTTCTCCTTCTCCTTCTTCTGCTTCTTCTGCTGCGCACTCCAGAATTCACCTTCTCCTTCTCCTTCTTCTGCTTCTCCTGCTTCACCGTCCTGACTTCACCTTCTCCTTCTCCTTCTTCTACTTCTTCTGCTTCACCCCGCTGACTTCACCTTCTCCTTCTCCTTCTTCTGTTTCTTCTGATTCACCTTCCTAACTTTACCTTCTCCTTCTCCTTCTTCTGCTTCTTCTGATTCACCCTCCTGACTTCACCTTCTCCTTCTCCTTCTCCTGAATCTTCTGATTCACCCTCCAGACTTCACCTTCTCCTTCTCCTTCTTCTGCTTCTTCTGATTCACCCTCCTGACTTCACCTTCTCCTTCTCCTTCTTCTACTTCTTCTGATTCACCCTCCTGACTTCACCTTCCCCTTCTCCTTCTTCTACTTCTTCTGCTTCACCCTCCGGACTTCACCTTCTCCTTCTCCTTCTTCTACTTCTTCTGATTCACCCTCCAGACTTCACCTTCTCCTTCTCCTTCTTCTGCTTCTTCTGATTCACCCTCCAGACTTCACCTTCTCCTTCTTCTTATTCTGCTTCTTCTGATTCACCCTCCAGACTTCGCCTTCTCCTTCTCCTTCTTCTGCTTCTTCTGATTCACCCTCCAGACTTCACCTTCTCCTTCTACTTCTTCTGCTTCTTCTGATTCACCCTCCAGACTTCACCTTCTCCTTCTCCTTCTTCTGCTTCTTCTGATTCACCCTCCAGACTTCACCTTCTCCTTCTCCTTCTTCTACTTCTTCTGATTCACCCTCCAGACTTCACCTTCTCCTTCTCCTTCTTCTACTTCTTCTGATTCACCCTCCAGACTTCATCTTCTCCTTCTCCTTCTTCTACTTCTTCTGCTTCTCCCTCCAGACTTCACCTTCTCCTTCTCCTTCTTCTGCTTCTTCTGATTCACCCTCCAGACTTCACCTTCTCCTTCTCCTTATTCTGCTTCTTCTGATTCACCCTCCAGACTTCACCTTCTCCTTCTCCTTCTTCTGCTTCTTCTGCTTCACCCTCCAGACTTCACCTTCTCCTTCTCCTTCTTCTGCTTCTTCTGCTTCACCCTCCTGACCTCACCTTCTCCTTCTCCTTCTTCTACTTCTTCTGCTTCACCCTCCAGACTTCACCTTCTCCTTCTCCTTCTTCTGCTTCTTCTGCTTCACCCTCCTGACTTCACCTTCTCCTTCTCCTTCTTCTACTTCTTCTGATTCACCCTCCAGACTTCACCTTCTCCTTCACCTTCTTCTGCTTCTTCTGCTTCACCCTCCAGACTTCACCTTCTCCTTCTCCTTCTTCTGCTCCTTCTGCTGCGCACTCCAGACTTCACCTTCTCCTTCTCCTTCTTCTGCTTCTCCTGCTTCACCGTCCTGACATCACCTTCTCCTTCTCCTTCTTCTACTTCTTCTGCTTCACCCCCCTGACTTCACCTTCTCCTTCTCCTTCTTCTGTTTCTTCTGATTCACCTTCCTAACTTCACCTTCTCCTTCTCCTTCTTCTGCTTCTTCTGATTCACCCTCCTGACTTCACCTTCTCCTTCTCCTTCTCCTGAATCTTCTGATTCACCATCCAGACTTCACCTTCTCCTTCTCCTTCTTCTGTTTCTTCTGATTCACCTTCCTAACTTCACCTTCTCCTTCTCCTTCTTCTACTTCTTCTGATTCACCCTCCTGACTTCACCTTCCCCTTCCCCTTCTTCTACTTCTTCTGCTTCACCCTCCAGACTTCACCTTCTCCTTCTCCTTCTTCTACTTCTTCTGATTCACCCTCCAGACTTCACCTTCTGCTTCTCCTTCTTCTACTTCTTCTGCTTCACCCCCCTGACTTCACCTTCTCCTTCTCCTTCTTCTGTTTCTTCTGATTCACCTTCCTAACTTCACCTTCTCCTTCTCCTTCTTCTACTTCTTCTGATTCACCCTCCTGACTTCACGTTCCCCTTCCCCTTCTTCTACTTCTTCTGCTTCACCCTCCAGACTTCACCTTCTCCTTCTCCTTCTTCTACTTCTTCTGATTCACCCTCCAGACTTCACCTTCTCCTTCACCTTCTTCTGCTTCTTCTGATTCACCCTCCAGACTTCTCCTTCTCCTTCTTCTTATTCTGCTTCTTCTGATTCACCCTCCAGACTTCACCTTCACCTTCTCCTTCTTCTGCTTCTTCTGCTTCACCCTCCTGACTTCACCTTCTCCTTCTCCTTCTTCTACTTCTTCTGCTTCACCCTCCAGACTTCACCTTCTCCTTCTCCTTCTTCTGCTTCTTCTGCTTCACCCTCCTGACTTCACCTTCTCCTTCTCCTTCTTCTATTTCTTCTGATTCACCCTCCAGACTTCACCTTCTCCTTCTCCTTCTTCTGCTTCTTCTGCTTCACCCTCCAGACTTCACCTTCTCCTTCTCCTTCTTCTCCTTCTTCTGCTGCGCACTCCAGACTTCACCTTCTCCTTCTCATTCTTCTGCTTCTCCTGCTTCACCGTCCTGACTTCACCTTCTCCTTCTCCTTCTTCTACTTCTTCTGCTTCACCCCCCTGACTTCACCTTCTCCTTCTTCTGTTTCTTCTGATTCACCTTCCTAACTTCACCTTCTCCTTCTCCTTCTTCTGCTTCTTCTGATTCACCCTCCTGACTTCACCTTCTCCTTCTCCTTCTCCTGAATCTTTTGATTCACCCTCCAGACTTCACCTTCTCCTTCTCCTTCTTCTGCTTCTTCTGATTCACCCTCCTGACTTCACCTTCTCCTTCTCCTTCTTCTACTTCTTCTGATTCACCCTCCTGACTTCACCTTCCCCTTCTCCTTCTTCTACTTCTTCTGCTTCACCCTCCAGACTTCACCTTCTCCTTCTCCTTCTTCCACTTCTTCTGATTCACCCTCCAGACTTCACCTTCTCCTTCTCCTTCTTCTGCTTCTTCTGATTCACCCTCCAGACTTCACCTTCTCCTTCTCCTTCTTCTGCTTCTTCTGATTCACCCTCCAGACTTCACCTTCTCCTTCTACTTCTTCTGCTTCTTCTGATTCACCCTCCAGACTTCACCTTCTCCTTCTCCTTCTTCTGCTTCTTCTGATTCACCCTCCAGACTTCACCTTCTCCTTCTCCTTCTTCTACTTCTTCTGATTCACCCTCCAGACTTCATCTTCTCCTTCTCCTTCTTCTACTTCTTCTGCTTCTCCCTCCAGACTTCACCTTCTCCTTCTCCTTCTTCTGCTTCTTGTGATTCACCCTCCAGACTTCACCTTCTCCTTCTCCTTATTCTGCTTCTTCTGATTCACCCTCCAGACTTCACCTTCTCCTTCTCCTTCTTCTGCTTCTTCTGCTTCACCCTCCAGACTTCACCTTCTCCTTCTCCTTCTTCTGCTTCTTCTGCTTCACCCTCCTGACTTCACCTTCTCCTTCTCCTTCTTCTACTTCTTCTGCTTCACCCTCCAGACTTCACCTTCTCCTTCTCCTTCTTCTGCTTCTTCTGCTTCACCCTCCTGACTTCACCTTCTCCTTCTCCTTCTTCTACTTCTTCTGATTCACCCTCCAGACTTCACCTTCTCCTTCTCCTTCTTCTGCTTCTTCTGCTTCACCCTCCAGACTTCACCTTCTCCTTCTCCTTCTTCTGCTTCTTCTGCTGCGCACTCCAGACTTCACCTTCTCCTTCTCCTTCTTCTGCTTCTCCTGCTTCACCGTCCTGACTTCACCTTCTCCTTCTCCGTCTTCTACTTCTTCTGCTTCACCCCCCTGACTTCACCTTCTCCTTCTCCTTCTTCTGTTTCTTCTGATTCACCTTCCTAACTTCACCTTCTCCTTCTCCTTCTTCTGCTTCTTCGGATTCACCCTCCTGACTTCACCTTCTCCTTCTCCTTCTCCTGAATCTTCTGATTCACCCTCCAGACTTCACCTTCTCCTTCTCCTTCTTCTGCTTCTTCTGATTCACCCTCCTGACTTCACCTTCTCCTTCTCCTTCTTCTACTTCTTCTGATTCACCCTCCTGACTTCACCTTCCCCTTGTCCTTCTTCTACTTCTTCTGCTTCACCCTCCAGACTTCACCTTCTCCTTCTCCTTCTTCTGCTTCTTCTGATTCACCCTCCTGACTTCACCTTCTCCTTCTCCTTCTTCTGCTTCTTCTGCTTCACCCTCCAGACTTCACCTTCTCCTTCTCCTTCTTCTGCTTCTTCTGCTTCACCCTCCAGACTTCACCTTCTCCTTCTCCTTCTTCTGCTTCTTCTGCTTCACCCTCCTGACTTCACCTTCTCCTTCTCCTTTTTCTACTTCTTCTGATTCACCCTCCAGACTTCACCTTCTCCTTCTCCTTCTTCTGCTTCTTCTGCTTCACCCTCCAGACTTCACCTTCTCCTTCTCCTTCTTCTGCTTCTTCTGCTACGCCCTCCAGACTTCACCTTCTCCTTCTCCTTCTTCTGCTTCTTCTGCTTCACCCTCCAGACTTCACCTTCTCCTTCTTCTGCTTCTTCTGCTTCACCCTCCTGACTTCACCTTCTCCTTCTCCTTCTTCTACTTCTTCTGATTCACCCTCCAGACTTCACCTTCTCCTTCTCCTTCTTCTGCTTCTTCTGCTTCACCCTCCAGACTTCACCTTCTCCTTCTCCTTCTTCTGCTTCTTCTGCTGCGCCCTCCAGACTTCACCTTCTCCTTCTCCTTCTTCTGCTTCTTCTGCTTCACCCTCCTGACTTCAACTTCTCCTTCTCCTTCTTCTGATTCTTCGGATTCACCCTCCAGACTTCACCTTCTCCTTCTCCTTCTTCTGCTTCTTCTGATTCACCCTCCTGACTTCACCTTCTACTTCTCCTTCTTCTACTTCTTCTGATTCACCCTCCTGACTTCACCTTCTCCTTCTTCTTCTTCTACTTCTTCTGCTTCACCCTCCAGACTTCACCTTCTCCTTCTCCTTCTTCCACTTCTTCTGATTCACCCTCCAGACTTCACCTTCTCCTTCACCTTCTTCTGCTTCTTCTGATTCACCCTCCAGACTTCACCTTCTCCTTCTTCTTATTCTGCTTCTTCTGATTCACCCTCCAGACTTCACCTTCTCCTTCTCCTTCTTATGCTTCTTCTGATTCACCCTCTAGACTTCACCTTCTCCTTCTCCTTCTTCTGCTTCTTCTGATTCACCCTCCAGACTTCACCTTCTCCTTCTTCTTCTTCTACTTCTTCTGAGTCACCCTCCAGACTTCACCTTCTCCTTCTCCTTCTTCTGATTCTTCTGATTCACCCTCCAGACTTCACCTTCTCCTTCTCCTTCATCTGCTTCTTTTGATTCACCCTCCAGACTTCTCCTTCTCCTTCTTCTTATTCTGCTTCTTCTGATTCACCCTCCAGACTTCACCTTCACCTTCTCCTTCTTCTGCTTCTTCTGCTTCACCCTCCTGACTTCACCTTCTCCTTCTCCTTCTTCTACTTCTTCTGCTTCACCCTCCAGACTTCACCTTCTCCTTCTCCTTCTTCTGCTTCTTCTGCTTCACCCTCCTGACTTCACCTTCTCCTTCTCCTTCTTCTATTTCTTCTGATTCACCCTCCAGACTTCACCTTCTCCTTCTCCTTCTTCTGCTTCTTCTGCTTCACCCTCCAGACTTCACCTTCTCCTTCTCCTTCTTCTCCTTCTTCTGCTGCGCACTCCAGACTTCACCTTCTCCTTCTCATTCTTCTGCTTCTCCTGCTTCACCGTCCTGACTTCACCTTCTCCTTCTCCTTCTTCTACTTCTTCTGCTTCACCCCCCTGACTTCACCTTCTCCTTCTTCTGTTTCTTCTGATTCACCTTCCTAACTTCACCTTCTCCTTCTCCTTCTTCTGCTTCTTCTGATTCACCCTCCTGACTTCACCTTCTCCTTCTCCTTCTCCTGAATCTTTTGATTCACCCTCCAGACTTCACCTTCTCCTTCTCCTTCTTCTGCTTCTTCTGATTCACCCTCCTGACTTCACCTTCTCCTTCTCCTTCTTCTACTTCTTCTGATTCACCCTCCTGACTTCACCTTCCCCTTCTCCTTCTTCTACTTCTTCTGCTTCACCCTCCAGACTTCACCTTCTCCTTCTCCTTCTTCCACTTCTTCTGATTCACCCTCCAGACTTCACCTTCTCCTTCTCCTTCTTCTGCTTCTTCTGATTCACCCTCCAGACTTCACCTTCTCCTTCTCCTTCTTCTGCTTCTTCTGATTCACCCTCCAGACTTCACCTTCTCCTTCTACTTCTTCTGCTTCTTCTGATTCACCCTCCAGACTTCACCTTCTCCTTCTCCTTCTTCTGCTTCTTCTGATTCACCCTCCAGACTTCACCTTCTCCTTCTCCTTCTTCTACTTCTTCTGATTCACCCTCCAGACTTCATCTTCTCCTTCTCCTTCTTCTACTTCTTCTGCTTCTCCCTCCAGACTTCACCTTCTCCTTCTCCTTCTTCTGCTTCTTGTGATTCACCCTCCAGACTTCACCTTCTCCTTCTCCTTATTCTGCTTCTTCTGATTCACCCTCCAGACTTCACCTTCTCCTTCTCCTTCTTCTGCTTCTTCTGCTTCACCCTCCAGACTTCACCTTCTCCTTCTCCTTCTTCTGCTTCTTCTGCTTCACCCTCCTGACTTCACCTTCTCCTTCTCCTTCTTCTACTTCTTCTGCTTCACCCTCCAGACTTCACCTTCTCCTTCTCCTTCTTCTGCTTCTTCTGCTTCACCCTCCTGACTTCACCTTCTCCTTCTCCTTCTTCTACTTCTTCTGATTCACCCTCCAGACTTCACCTTCTCCTTCTCCTTCTTCTGCTTCTTCTGCTTCACCCTCCAGACTTCACCTTCTCCTTCTCCTTCTTCTGCTTCTTCTGCTGCGCACTCCAGACTTCACCTTCTCCTTCTCCTTCTTCTGCTTCTCCTGCTTCACCGTCCTGACTTCACCTTCTCCTTCTCCGTCTTCTACTTCTTCTGCTTCACCCCCCTGACTTCACCTTCTCCTTCTCCTTCTTCTGTTTCTTCTGATTCACCTTCCTAACTTCACCTTCTCCTTCTCCTTCTTCTGCTTCTTCGGATTCACCCTCCTGACTTCACCTTCTCCTTCTCCTTCTCCTGAATCTTCTGATTCACCCTCCAGACTTCACCTTCTCCTTCTCCTTCTTCTGCTTCTTCTGATTCACCCTCCTGACTTCACCTTCTCCTTCTCCTTCTTCTACTTCTTCTGATTCACCCTCCTGACTTCACCTTCCCCTTGTCCTTCTTCTACTTCTTCTGCTTCACCCTCCAGACTTCACCTTCTCCTTCTCCTTCTTCTGCTTCTTCTGATTCACCCTCCTGACTTCACCTTCTCCTTCTCCTTCTTCTGCTTCTTCTGCTTCACCCTCCAGACTTCACCTTCTCCTTCTCCTTCTTCTGCTTCTTCTGCTTCACCCTCCAGACTTCACCTTCTCCTTCTCCTTCTTCTGCTTCTTCTGCTTCACCCTCCTGACTTCACCTTCTCCTTCTCCTTTTTCTACTTCTTCTGATTCACCCTCCAGACTTCACCTTCTCCTTCTCCTTCTTCTGCTTCTTCTGCTTCACCCTCCAGACTTCACCTTCTCCTTCTCCTTCTTCTGCTTCTTCTGCTACGCCCTCCAGACTTCACCTTCTCCTTCTCCTTCTTCTGCTTCTTCTGCTTCACCCTCCAGACTTCACCTTCTCCTTCTTCTGCTTCTTCTGCTTCACCCTCCTGACTTCACCTTCTCCTTCTCCTTCTTCTACTTCTTCTGATTCACCCTCCAGACTTCACCTTCTCCTTCTCCTTCTTCTGCTTCTTCTGCTTCACCCTCCAGACTTCACCTTCTCCTTCTCCTTCTTCTGCTTCTTCTGCTGCGCCCTCCAGACTTCACCTTCTCCTTCTCCTTCTTCTGCTTCTTCTGCTTCACCCTCCTGACTTCAACTTCTCCTTCTCCTTCTTCTGATTCTTCGGATTCACCCTCCAGACTTCACCTTCTCCTTCTCCTTCTTCTGCTTCTTCTGATTCACCCTCCTGACTTCACCTTCTACTTCTCCTTCTTCTACTTCTTCTGATTCACCCTCCTGACTTCACCTTCTCCTTCTTCTTCTTCTACTTCTTCTGCTTCACCCTCCAGACTTCACCTTCTCCTTCTCCTTCTTCCACTTCTTCTGATTCACCCTCCAGACTTCACCTTCTCCTTCACCTTCTTCTGCTTCTTCTGATTCACCCTCCAGACTTCACCTTCTCCTTCTTCTTATTCTGCTTCTTCTGATTCACCCTCCAGACTTCACCTTCTCCTTCTCCTTCTTATGCTTCTTCTGATTCACCCTCTAGACTTCACCTTCTCCTTCTCCTTCTTCTGCTTCTTCTGATTCACCCTCCAGACTTCACCTTCTCCTTCTTCTTCTTCTACTTCTTCTGAGTCACCCTCCAGACTTCACCTTCTCCTTCTCCTTCTTCTGATTCTTCTGATTCACCCTCCAGACTTCACCTTCTCCTTCTCCTTCATCTGCTTCTTTTGATTCACCCTCCAGACTTCACCTTCTCCTTCTCCTTCTTCTGCTTCTTTTGATTCACCCCCCAGACTTCACCTTCTCCTTCTCCTTCTTCTACTTCCTCTGATTCACCCTCCAGTCTTCACCTTCTCCTTCTCCTTCTTCTGCTTCTTCTGCTTCACCCTCCAGACTTCACCTTCTCCTTCTCTTTCTTCTGCTTCTACTGATTCACCCTCCAGATTTCACCTTCTCTTTCTCCTTCTTCTGCTTCTTCTGCTTCACCCTCCAGACTTCACCTTCTCCTTCTCCTTCTTCTGCTTCTTCTGCTACGCCCTCCAGACTTCACCTTCTCCTTCTCCTTCTTCTGTTTCTTCTGCTTCACCCCCCAGACTTCACCTTCTCCTTCTCCTTCTTCTGCTTCTTCTGCTTCACCCTCCTGACTTCACCTTCTCCTTCTCCTTCTTCTACTTCTTCTGATTCACCCTCCAGACTTCACCTTCTCCTTCTCCTTCTTCTGCTTCTTCTGCTTCACCCTCCAGACTTTACCTTCTCCTTCTCCTTCTTCTGCTTCTTCTGCTGCGCCCTCCAGACTTCACCTTCTCCTTCTCCTTCTTCTGCTTCTTCTGCTTCACCCTCCTGACTTCACCTTCTCCTTCTCCTTCTTCTACTTCGTCTGCTTCACCCCCCTGACTTCACCTTCTCCTTCTCCTTCTTCTGCTTCTTCTGATTCACCCTCCTAACTTCACCTTCTCCTTCTCCTTCTTCTGCTTCTTCTGATTCACCCTCCTGACTTCACCTTCTCCTTCTCCTTCTTCTGATTCTTCTGATTCACCCTCCAGACTTCACCTTCTCCTTCTCCTTCTTCTGCTTCTTCTGATTCACCCTCCTGACTTCACCTTCTCCTTCTCCTTCTTCTACTTCTTCTGATTCACCCTTCTGACCTCACCTTCTCCTTCTCCTTCTTCTACTTCTTCTGCTTCACTCTCCAGACTTCACCTTCTCCTTCTCCTTCTTCTACTTCTTCTGATTCACCCTCCAGACTTCACCTTCTCCTTCTCCTTCTTCTGCTTCTTCTGATTCACCCTCCAGACTTCACCTTCTCCTTCTCCTTATTCTGCTTCTTCTGATTCACCCTCCAGACTTCACCTTCTCCTTCTCCTTCTTCTGCTTCTTCTGATTCACCCACCAGAAATCACCTTCTCCTTCTCCTTCTTCTGCCTCTTCTGATTCACCCTCCAGACTTCACCTTCTCCTTCTCCTTCTTCTACTTATTCTGAGTCACCCTCCAGACTTAACCTTCTCCTTCTCCTTCTTCTGATTCTTCTGATTCACCCTCCAGACTTCACCTTCTCCTTCGCCTTCTTCTGCTTCTTCTGATTCACCCTCCAGACTTCACCTTCTCCTTCTCCTTCTTCTACTTCTTCTGATTCACCCTCCAGACTCCACCTTCTCCTTCTCCTTCTTCTACTTCTTCTGATTCACCCTCCAGTCTTCACCTTCTCCTTCTCCTTCTACTGCTTCTTCTGCTTCACCCTCCAGACTTCACCTTCTCCTTCTCTTTCTTCTGCTTCTTCTGATTCACCCACCTGACTTCACCTTCTCCTTCTCCTTCTTCTTCTTCTTCTAATTCACCCTCCTGACTTCACCTTCTCCTTCTCCTTCTTCTACTTCTTCTGCTTCACCCTCCAGACATCACCTTCTCCTTCTCCTTCTTTTACTTCTTCTGATTCACGCTCCAGACTTCACCTTCTCCTTCTCCTTCTTCTGCTTCTTCTGATTCACCCTCCAGACTTCACCTTCTCCTTCTCCTTATTCTGCTTCTTCTGATTCACCCTCCAGACTTCACCCTCTCCTTCTCCTTCTTCTGCTTCTTCTGATTCACCCTCCAGACTTCACCTTCTCCTTCTCCTTCTTCTACTTCTTCTGAGTCACCCTCCAGACTTCACCTTCTCCTTCTCCTTCTTCTACTTCTTCTGATTCACCCTCCAGACTTCACCTTCTCCTTCTCCTTCTTCTACTTCTTCTGATTCACCCTCCAGACTTCACCTTCTCCTTCTCCTTCTTGTGCTTCTTCTGCTTCACCCTCCAGACTTAACCTTCTCCTTCTCCTTCTTCTGCTTCTTCTGCTACGCCCTCCAGACTTCACCTTCTCCTTCTCCTTATTCTGCTTCTTCTGATTCACCCTCCAGACTTGACCTTCTCCTTCTCCTTCTTCTGCTTCTTCTGATTCACCCTCCAGACTTCACCTTCTCCTTCTCCTTCTTCTGCTTCTTCTGATTCACCCTCCAGACTTCACCTTCTCCTTCTCCTTCTTCTACTTCTTCTGATTCACCCTCCAGACTTCACATTCTCCTTCTCGTTCTTCTACTTCTTCTGCTTCTCCCTCCAGACTTCACCTTCTCCTTCTCCTTCTTCTGCTTCTTCTGATTCACCCTCCAGACTTCTCCTTCTCCTTCTCCTTCTTCTACTTCTTCTGATTCACCCTCCAGACTTCACCTTCTCCTTCTCCTTCTTCTACTTCTTCTGATTCTCCCTCCAGACTTCATCTTCTCCTTCTCCTTCTTCTGCTTCTTCTGATTCACCCTCCAGACTTCACCTTCTCCTTCTTCTTATTCTGCTTCTTCTGATACACCCTCCAGACTTCACCTTCTCCTTCTCCTTCTTCTGCTTCTTCTGATTCACCCTCCAGATTTCACCTTCTCCTTCTCCTTCTTCTGCTTCTTCTGATTCACCCTCCAGACTTCACCTTCTCCTTCTCCTTCTTCTGCTTCTTCTGATTCACCCTCCAGACTTCACCTTCTCCTTCTCCTTCTTCTACTTCTTCTGATTCACCCTCCAGACTTCACCTTCTCCTTCTCCTTCTTCTACTTCTTCTGATTCACCCTCCAGACTTCACATTCTCCTTCTCGTTCTTCTACTTCTTCTGCTTCTCCCTCCAGACTTCACCTTCTCCTTCTCCTTCTTCTGCTTCTTCTGATTCACCCTCCAGATTCTCCTTCTCCTTCTCCTTCTTCTACTTCTTCTGATTCACCCTCCAGACTTCACCTTCTCCTTCTCCTTCTTCTACTTCTTCTGATTCTCCCTCCAGACTTCACCTTCTCCTTCTCCTTCTTCTACTTCTTCTGATTCTCCCTCCTGACTTCACCTTCTCCTTCTCCTTCTTCTGCTTCTTCTGCTTCACCCTCCAGACTTCACCTTCTCCTTCTCCTTCTTCTGCTTCTTCTGCTTCACCCTCCAGACTTCACCTTCTCCTTCTCCTTCTTCTGCTTCTTCTGCTTCACCCTCCTGACTTCACCTTCTCCTTCTCCTTCTTCTACTTCTTCTGATTCACCCTCCAGACTTCACCTTCTCCTTCTCCTTCTTCAGCTTCTTCTGCTTCACCCTCCAGACTTCACCTTCTCCTTCTCCTTCTTCTGCTTCTTCTGCTACGCCCTCCAGACTTCACCTTCTAATTCTCCTTCTTCTTCTTCTTCTAATTCACCCTCCTGACTTCACCTTCTCCTTCTCCTTCTTCTACTTCTTCTGCTTCACCCTCCAGACATCACCTTCTCCTTCTCCTTCTTTTACTTCTTCTGATTCACGCTCCAGACTTCACCTTCTCCTTCTCCTTCTTCTGCTTCTTCTGATTCACCCTCCAGACTTCACCTTCTCCTTCTCCTTATTCTGCTTCTTCTGATTCACCCTCCAGACTTCACCCTCTCCTTCTCCTTCTTCTGCTTCTTCTGATTCACCCTCCAGACTTCACCTTCTCCTTCTCCTTCTTCTACTTCTTCTGAGTCACCCTCCAGACTTCACCTTCTCCTTCTCCTTCTTCTACTTCTTCTGATTCACCCTCCAGACTTCACCTTCTCCTTCTCCTTCTTCTACTTCTTCTGATTCACCCTCCAGACTTCACCTTCTCCTTCTCCTTCTTCTGCTTCTTCTGCTTCACCCTCCAGACTTCACCTTCTCCTTCTCCTTCTTCTGCTTCTTCTGCTACGCCCTCCAGACTTCACCTTCTCCTTCTCCTTATTCTGCTTCTTCTGATTCACCCTCCAGACTTGACCTTCTCCTTCTCCTTCTTCTGCTTCTTCTGATTCACCCTCCAGACTTCACCTTCTCCTTCTCCTTCTTCTGCTTCTTCTGATTCACCCTCCAGACTTCACCTTCTCCTTCTCCTTCTTCTACTTCTTCTGATTCACCCTCCAGACTTCACATTCTCCTTCTCGTTCTTCTACTTCTTCTGCTTCTCCCTCCAGACTTCACCTTCTCCTTCTCCTTCTTCTGCTCCTTCTGATTCACCCTCCAGACTTCTCCTTCTCCTTCTCCTTCTTCTACTTCTTCTGATTCACCCTCCAGACTTCACCTTCTCCTTATACTTCTTCTACTTCTTCTGATTCTCCCTCCAGACTTCACCTTCTCCTTCTCCTTCTTCTGCTTCTTCTGATTCACCCTCCAGACTTCACCTTCTCCTTCTTCTTATTCTGCTTCTTCTGATACACCCTCCAGACTTCACCTTCTCCTTCTCCTTCTTCTACTTCTTCTGATTCACCCTCCAGACTTCACCTTCTCCTTCTCCTTCTTCTACTTCTTCTGATTCACCCTCCAGACTTCACCTTCTCCTTCTCCTTCTTTTACTTCTTCTGATTCTCCCTCCAGACTTCACCTTCTCCTTCTCCTTCTTCTACTTCTTCTGATTCACCCTCCTGACTTCACCTTCTCCTTCTCCTTCTTCTGCTTCTTCTGCTTCACCCTCCAGACTTCACCTTCTCCTTCTCCTTCTTCTGCTACTTCTGCTTCACCGTCCAGACTTCACCTTCTCCTTCTCCTTCTTCTGCTTCTTCTGCTTCACCCTCCTGACTTCACCTTCTCCTTCTCCTTCTTCTACTTCTTCTGATTCACCCTCCAGACTTCACCTTCTCCTTCTCCTTCTTCAGCTTCTTCTGCTTCACCCTCCAGACTTCACCTTCTCCTTCTCCTTCTTCTGCTTCTTCTGCTACGCCCTCCAGACTTCACCTTCTCCTTCTCCTTCTTCTGCTTCTTCTGCTTCACCCTCCAGACTTCACCTTCTCCTTCTCCTTATTCTGCTTCTTCTGCTTCACCCTCCAGACCTCACCTTCTCCTTCTCCTTCTTCACCTTCTTCTGATTTACCCTCCAGACTTCACCTTCTCCTTCTCCTTCTTCTACTTCTTCTGATTCACCCTCCAGACTTCACCTTCTCCTTCTCCTTCTTCTACTTCTTCTGATTCACCCTCCAGACTTCATCTTCTCCTTCTCCTTCTTCTACTTCTTCTGCTTCTCCCTCCAGACTTCACCTTCTCCTTCTCCTTATTCTGCTTCTTCTGATTCACCCTCCAGACTTCACCTTCTCCTTCTCCTTCTTCTGCTTCTTCTGCTTCACCCTCCAGACTTCACCTTCTCCTTCTCCTTCTTCTGCTTCTTCTGCTTCACCCTCCTGACTTCACCTTCTCCTTCTCCTTCTTCTACTTCTTCTGCTTCACCCTCCAGACTTCACCTTCTACTTCTCCTTCTTCTGCTCCTTCTGCTTCACCCTCCTGACTTCACCTTCTCCTTCTCCTTCTTCTAATTCTTCTGATTCACCCTCCAGACTTCACCTTCTCCTTCTCCTTCTTCTGCTTCTTCTGCTTCACCCTCCAGACTTCACCTTCTCCTTCTCCTTCTTCTGCTTCTTCTGCTGCGCACTCCAGACTTCACCTTCTCCTTCTCCTTCTTCTGCTTCTCCTGCTTCACCGTCCTGACTTCACCTTCTCCTTCTCCTTCTTCTACTTCTTCTGCTTCACCCCCCTGACTTCAACTTCTCCTTCTCCTTCTTCTGCTTCTTCTGATTCACCTTCCTAACTTCACCTTCTCCTTCTCCTTCTTCTGCTTCTTCTGATTCACCCTCCTGACTTCACCTTCTCCTTCTCCTTCTCCTGAATCTTCTGATTCACTCTCCAGACTTCACCTTCTCCTTCTCCTTCTTCTGCTTCTTCTGATTCACCCTCCTGACTTCACCTTCTCCTTCTCCTTCTTCTGCTTCTTCTGATTCACCCTCCAGACTTCACCTTCTCCTTCTTCTTATTCTGCTTCTTCTGATTCACACTCCAGACTTCACCTTCTCCTTCTCCTTCTTCTGCTTCTTCTGATTCACCCTCCAGACTTCACCTTCTCCTTCTACTTCTTCTGCTTCTTCTGATTCACCCTCCAGACTTCACCTTCTCCTTCTCCTTCTTCTGCTTCTTCTGATTCACCCTCCAGACTTCACCTTCTCCTTCTCCTTCTTCTACTTCTTCTGATTCACCCTCCAGACTTCACCTTCTCCTTCTCCTTCTTCTACTTCTTCTGATTCACCCTCCAGACTTCACATTCTCCTTCTCGTTCTTCTACTTCTTCTGCTTCTCCCTCCAGACTTCACCTTCTCCTTCTCCTTCTTCTGCTTCTTCTGATTCACCCTCCAGACTTCTCCTTCTCCTTCTCCTTCTTCTACTTCTTCTGATTCATCCTCCAGACTTCACCTTCTCCTTCTCCTTCTTCTACTTCTTCTGATTTTCCCTCCAGACTTCACCTTTTCCTTCTCCTTCTTCTACTTCTTCTGATTCACCCTCCTGACTTCACCTTCTCCTTCTCCTTCTTCTGCTTCTTCTGCTTCACCCTCCAGACTTCACCTTCTCCTTCTCCTTCTTCTGCTTCTTCTGCTTCACCCTCCAGACTTCACCTTCTCCTTCTCCTTCTTCTGCTTCTTCTGCTTCACCCTCCTGACTTCACCTTCTCCTTCTCCTTCTTCTACTTCTTCTGATTCACCCTCCAGACTTCACCTTCTCCTTCTCCTTCTTCTGCTTCTTCTGCTTCACCCTCCAGACTTCACCTTCTCCTTCTCCTTCTTCTGCTTCTTCTGCTACGCCCTCCAGACTTCACCTTCTCCTTCTCCTTCTTCTGCTTCTTCTGCTTCACCCTCCAGACTTCACCTTCTCCTTCTCCTTCTTCTGCTTCTTCTGCTTCACCCTCCTGACTTCACCTTCTCCTTCTCCTTCTTCTACTTCTTCTGATTCACCCTCCAGACTTCACCTTCTCCTTCTCCTTCTTCTGCTTCTTCTGCTTCACCCTCCAGACTTCACCTTCTCCTTCTCCTTCTTCTGCTTCTTCTGCTGCGCCCTCCTGACTTCACCTTCTCCTTCTCCTTCTTCTGCTTCTTCTGCTTCACCCTCCTGACTTCACCTTCTCCTTCTCCTTCTTCTACTTCTACTGCTTCACCCCCCTGACTTCGCCTTCTCCTTCTCCTTCTTCTGCTTCTTCTGATTCACCCTCCTAACTTCACCTTCTCCTTCTCCTTCTTCTGCTTCTTCTGATTCACCCTCCTGACTTCAACTTCTCCTTCTCCTTCTTCTGATTCTTCGGATTCACCCTCCAGACTTCACCTTCTCCTTCTCCTTCTTCTGCTTCTTCTGATTCACCCTCCTGACTTCACCTTCTCCTTCTCCTTCTTCTACTTCTTCTGATTCACCCTCCTGACTTCACCTTCTCCTTCTTCTTATTCTGCTTCTTCTGATTCACCCTCCAGACTTCACCTTCTCCTTCTCCTTCTTCTGCTTCTTCTGATTCACCCTCCAGACTTCACCTTCTCCTTCTCCTTCTTCTACTTCTTCTGAGTCACCCTCCAGACTTCACCTTCTCCTTCTTCTGATTCTTCTGATTCACCCTCCAGACTTCACCTTCTCCTTCTCCTACTTCTGCTTCTTTTGATTCACCCTCCAGACTTCACCTTCTCCTTCTCCTTCTTCTGCTTCTTTTGATTCACCCCCCAGACTTCACCTTCTCCTTCTCCTTCTTCTACTTCTTCTGATTCACCCTCCAGTCTTCACCTTCTCCTTCTCCTTCTTCTGCTTCTTCTGCTTCACCCTCCAGACTTCACCTTCTCCTTCTCTTTCTTCTGCTTCTTCTGATTCACCCTCCAGACTTCACCTTCTCCTTCTCCTACTTCTGCTTCTTTTGATTCACCCTCCAGACTTCACCTTCTCCTTCTCCTTCTTCTGCTTCTTTTGATTCACCCCCCAGACTTCACCTTCTCCTTCTCCTTCTTCTACTTCTTCTGATTCACCCTCCAGTCTTCACCTTCTCCTTCTCCTTCTTCTGCTTCTTCTGCTGCGCCCTCCAGACTTCACCTTCTCCTTCTCCTTCTTCTGCTTCTTCTGCTTCACCCTCCTGACTTCACCTTCTCCTTCTCCTTCTTCTACTTCTTCTGCTTCACCCCCCTGACTTCACCTTCTCCTTCTCCTTCTTCTGCTTCTTCTGATTCACCCTCCTAACGTCACCTTCTCCTTCTCCTTCTTCTGCTTCTTCTGATTCACCCTCCTGACTTCACCTTCTCCTTCTCCTTCTTCTGATTCTTCTGATTCACCCTCCAGACTTCACCTTCTCCTTCTCCTTCTTCTGCTTCTTCTGATTCACCCTCCTGACTTCACCTTCTCCTTCTCCTTCTTCTACTTCTTCTGATTCACCCTCCTGACCTCACCTTCTCCTTCTCCTTCTTCTACTTCTTCTGCTTCACTCTCCAGACTTCACCTTCTCCTTCTCCTTCTTCTACTTCTTCTGATTCACCCTCCAGACTTCACCTTCTCCTTCTCCTTCTTCTGCTTCTTCTGATTCACCCTCCAGACTTCACCTTCTCCTTCTCCTTATTCTGCTTCTTCTGATTCACCCTCCAGACTTCACCTTCTCCTTCTCCTTCTTCTGCTTCTTCTGATTCACCCACCAGACTTCAACTTCTCCTTCTCCTTCTTCTGCTTCTTCTGATTCACCCTCCAGACTTCACCTTCTCCTTCTCCTTCTTCAACTTCTTCTGATTCACCCTCCAGACTTCACCTTCTCCTTCTCCTTCTTCTACTTCTTCTGATTCACCCTCCAGACTTCACATTCTCCTTCTCGTTCTTCTACTTCTTCTGCTTCTCCCTCCAGACTTCACCTTCTCCTTCTCCTTCTTCTGCTTCTTCTGATTCACCCTCCAGACTTCTCCTTCTCCTTCTCCTTCTTCTACTTCTTCTGATTCACCCTCCAGACTTCACCTTCTCCTTCTCCTTCTTCTACTTCTTCTGATTCTCCCTCCAGACTTCACCTTCTCCTTCTCCTTCTTCTGCTTCTTCTGATTCACCCTCCAGACTTCACCTTCTCCTTCTTCTTATTCTGCTTCTTCTGATACACCCTCCAGACTTCACCTTCTCCTTCTCCTTCTTCTGCTTCTTCTGATTCACCCTCCAGACTTCACCTTCTCCTTCTCCTTCTTCTGCTTCTTCTGATTCACCCTCCAGACTTCACCTTCTCCTTCTCCTTCTTCTGCTTCTTCTGATTCACCCTCCAGACTTCACCTTCTCCTTCTCCTTCTTCTACTTCTTCTGATTCACCCTCCAGACTTCACCTTCTCCTTCTCCTTCTTCTACTTCTTCTGATTCACCCTCCAGACTTCACATTCTCCTTCTCGTTCTTCTACTTCTTCTGCTTCTCCCTCCAGACTTCACCTTCTCCTTCTCCTTCTTCTGCTTCTTCTGATTCACCCTCCAGACTTCTCCTTCTCCTTCTCCTTCTTCTACTTCTTCTGATTCACCCTCCAGACTTCACCTTCTCCTTCTCCTTCTTCTACTTCTTCTGATTCTCCCTCCAAACTTCACCTTCTCCTTCTCCTTCTTCTACTTCTTCTGATTCACCCTCCTGACTTCACCTTCTCCTTCTCCTTCTTCTGCTTCTTCTGCTTCACCCTCCAGACTTCACCTTCTCCTTCTCCTTCTTCTGCTACTTCTGCTTCACCCTCCAGACTTCACCTTCTCCTTCTCCTTCTTCTGCTTCTTCTGCTTCACCCTCCTGACTTCACCTTCTCCTTCTCCTTCTTCTACTTCTTCTGATTCACCCTCCAGACTTCACCTTCTCCTTCTCCTTCTTCAGCTTCTTCTGCTTCACCCTCCAGACTTCACCTTCTCCTTCTCCTTCTTCTGCTTCTTCTGCTACGCCCTCCAGACTTCACCTTCTCCTTCTCCTTCTTCTGCTTCTTCTGCTTCACCCTCCAGACTTCACCTTCTCCTTCTCCTTATTCTGCTTCTTCTGCTTCACCCTCCAGACCTCACCTTCTCCTTCTCCTTCTTCACCTTCTTCTGATTTACCCTCCAGACTTCACCTTCTCCTTCTCCTTCTTCTACTTCTTCTGATTCACCCTCCAGACTTCACCTTCTCCTTCTCCTTCTTCAACTTCTTCTGATTCACCCTCCAGACTTCATCTTCTCCTTCTCCTTCTTCTACTTCTTCTGCTTCTCCCTCCAGACTTCACCTTCTCCTTCTCCTTATTCTGCTTCTTCTCATTCACCCTCCAGACTTCACCTTCTCCTTCTCCTTCTTCTGCTTCTTCTGCTTCACCCTCCAGACTTCACCTTCTCCTTCTCCTTCTTCTGCTTCTTCTGCTTCACCCTCCTGACTTCACCTTCTCCTTCTCCTTCTTCTACTTCTTCTGCTTCACCCTCCAGACTTCACCTTCTCCTTCTCCTTCTTCTGCTCCTTCTGCTTCACCCTCCTGACTTCACCTTCTCCTTCTCCTTCTTCTACTTCTTCTGATTCACCCTCCAGACTTCACCTTCTCCTTCTCCTTCTTCTGCTTCTTCTGCTTCACCCTCCAGACTTCACCTTCTCCTTCTCCTTCTTCTGCTTCTTCTGCTGCGCACTCCAGACTTCACCTTCTCCTTCTCCTTCTTCTGCTTCTCCTGCTTCACCGTCCTGACTTCACCTTCTCCTTCTCCTTCTTCTACTTCTTCTGCTTCAGCCCCCTGACTTCACCTTCTCCTTCTCCTTCTTCTGCTTCTTCTGATTCACCTTCCTAACTTCACCTTCTCCTTCTCCTTCTTCTGCTTCTTCTGATTCACCCTCCTGACTTCACCTTCTCCTTCTCCTTCTCCTGAATCTTCTGATTCACCCTCCAGACTTCACCTTCTCCTTCTCCTTCTTCTGCTTCTTCTGATTCACCCTCCTAACTTCACCTTCTCCTTCTCCTTCTACTACTTCTTCTGATTCACCCCCCTGACTTCACCTTCCCCTTCTCCTTCTTCGACTTCTTCTGCTTCACCCTCCAGACTTCACCTTCTCCTTCTCCTTCTTCTACTTCTTCTGATTCACCCTCCAGTCTTCACCTTCTCCTTCTCCTTCTTCTGCTTCTTCTGATTCACCCTCCAGACTTCACCTTCTCCTTCTTCTTATTCTGCTTCTTCTGATTCACACTCCAGACATCACCTTCTCCTTCTCCTTCTTCTGCTTCTTCTGATTCACCCTCCAGACTTCACCTTCTCCTTCTACTTCTTCTGCTTCTTCTGATTCACCCTCCAGACTTCACCTTCTCCTTCTCCTTCTTCTGCTTCTTCTGATTCACCCTCCAGACTTCACCTTCTCCTTCTCCTTATTCTGCTTCTTCTGATTCACCCTCCAGACTTCACCTTCTCCTTCTCCTTCTTCTGCTTCTTCTGCTTCACCCTCCAGACTTCACCTTCTCCTTCTCCTTCTTCTGCTTCTTCTGCTTCACCCTCCTGACTTCACCTTCTCCTTCTCCTTCTTCTACTTCTTCTGCTTCACCCTCCAGACTTCACCTTCTACTTCTCCTTCTTCTGCTCCTTCTGCTTCACCCTCCTGACTTCACCTTCTCCTTCTCCTTCTTCTAATTCTTCTGATTCACCCTCCAGACTTCACCTTCTCCTTCTCCTTCTTCTGCTTCTTCTGCTTCACCCTCCAGACTTCACCTTCTCCTTCTCCTTCTTCTGCTTCTTCTGCTGCGCACTCCAGACTTCACCTTCTCCTTCTCCTTCTTCTGCTTCTCCTGCTTCACCGTCCTGACTTCACCTTCTCCTTCTCCTTCTTCTACTTCTTCTGCTTCACCCCCCTGACTTCAACTTCTCCTTCTCCTTCTTCTGCTTCTTCTGATTCACCTTCCTAACTTCACCTTCTCCTTCTCCTTCTTCTGCTTCTTCTGATTCACCCTCCTGACTTCACCTTCTCCTTCTCCTTCTCCTGAATCTTCTGATTCACTCTCCAGACTTCACCTTCTCCTTCTCCTTCTTCTGCTTCTTCTGATTCACCCTCCTGACTTCACCTTCTCCTTCTCCTTCTTCTGCTTCTTCTGATTCACCCTCCAGACTTCACCTTCTCCTTCTTCTTATTCTGCTTCTTCTGATTCACACTCCAGACTTCACCTTCTCCTTCTCCTTCTTCTGCTTCTTCTGATTCACCCTCCAGACTTCACCTTCTCCTTCTACTTCTTCTGCTTCTTCTGATTCACCCTCCAGACTTCACCTTCTCCTTCTCCTTCTTCTGCTTCTTCTGATTCACCCTCCAGACTTCACCTTCTCCTTCTCCTTCTTCTACTTCTTCTGATTCACCCTCCAGACTTCACCTTCTCCTTCTCCTTCTTCTACTTCTTCTGATTCACCCTCCAGACTTCACATTCTCCTTCTCGTTCTTCTACTTCTTCTGCTTCTCCCTCCAGACTTCACCTTCTCCTTCTCCTTCTTCTGCTTCTTCTGATTCACCCTCCAGACTTCTCCTTCTCCTTCTCCTTCTTCTACTTCTTCTGATTCATCCTCCAGACTTCACCTTCTCCTTCTCCTTCTTCTACTTCTTCTGATTTTCCCTCCAGACTTCACCTTTTCCTTCTCCTTCTTCTACTTCTTCTGATTCACCCTCCTGACTTCACCTTCTCCTTCTCCTTCTTCTGCTTCTTCTGCTTCACCCTCCAGACTTCACCTTCTCCTTCTCCTTCTTCTGCTTCTTCTGCTTCACCCTCCAGACTTCACCTTCTCCTTCTCCTTCTTCTGCTTCTTCTGCTTCACCCTCCTGACTTCACCTTCTCCTTCTCCTTCTTCTACTTCTTCTGATTCACCCTCCAGACTTCACCTTCTCCTTCTCCTTCTTCTGCTTCTTCTGCTTCACCCTCCAGACTTCACCTTCTCCTTCTCCTTCTTCTGCTTCTTCTGCTACGCCCTCCAGACTTCACCTTCTCCTTCTCCTTCTTCTGCTTCTTCTGCTTCACCCTCCAGACTTCACCTTCTCCTTCTCCTTCTTCTGCTTCTTCTGCTTCACCCTCCTGACTTCACCTTCTCCTTCTCCTTCTTCTACTTCTTCTGATTCACCCTCCAGACTTCACCTTCTCCTTCTCCTTCTTCTGCTTCTTCTGCTTCACCCTCCAGACTTCACCTTCTCCTTCTCCTTCTTCTGCTTCTTCTGCTGCGCCCTCCTGACTTCACCTTCTCCTTCTCCTTCTTCTGCTTCTTCTGCTTCACCCTCCTGACTTCACCTTCTCCTTCTCCTTCTTCTACTTCTACTGCTTCACCCCCCTGACTTCGCCTTCTCCTTCTCCTTCTTCTGCTTCTTCTGATTCACCCTCCTAACTTCACCTTCTCCTTCTCCTTCTTCTGCTTCTTCTGATTCACCCTCCTGACTTCAACTTCTCCTTCTCCTTCTTCTGATTCTTCGGATTCACCCTCCAGACTTCACCTTCTCCTTCTCCTTCTTCTGCTTCTTCTGATTCACCCTCCTGACTTCACCTTCTCCTTCTCCTTCTTCTACTTCTTCTGATTCACCCTCCTGACTTCACCTTCTCCTTCTTCTTATTCTGCTTCTTCTGATTCACCCTCCAGACTTCACCTTCTCCTTCTCCTTCTTCTGCTTCTTCTGATTCACCCTCCAGACTTCACCTTCTCCTTCTCCTTCTTCTACTTCTTCTGAGTCACCCTCCAGACTTCACCTTCTCCTTCTTCTGATTCTTCTGATTCACCCTCCAGACTTCACCTTCTCCTTCTCCTACTTCTGCTTCTTTTGATTCACCCTCCAGACTTCACCTTCTCCTTCTCCTTCTTCTGCTTCTTTTGATTCACCCCCCAGACTTCACCTTCTCCTTCTCCTTCTTCTACTTCTTCTGATTCACCCTCCAGTCTTCACCTTCTCCTTCTCCTTCTTCTGCTTCTTCTGCTTCACCCTCCAGACTTCACCTTCTCCTTCTCTTTCTTCTGCTTCTTCTGATTCACCCTCCAGACTTCACCTTCTCCTTCTCCTACTTCTGCTTCTTTTGATTCACCCTCCAGACTTCACCTTCTCCTTCTCCTTCTTCTGCTTCTTTTGATTCACCCCCCAGACTTCACCTTCTCCTTCTCCTTCTTCTACTTCTTCTGATTCACCCTCCAGTCTTCACCTTCTCCTTCTCCTTCTTCTGCTTCTTCTGCTGCGCCCTCCAGACTTCACCTTCTCCTTCTCCTTCTTCTGCTTCTTCTGCTTCACCCTCCTGACTTCACCTTCTCCTTCTCCTTCTTCTACTTCTTCTGCTTCACCCCCCTGACTTCACCTTCTCCTTCTCCTTCTTCTGCTTCTTCTGATTCACCCTCCTAACGTCACCTTCTCCTTCTCCTTCTTCTGCTTCTTCTGATTCACCCTCCTGACTTCACCTTCTCCTTCTCCTTCTTCTGATTCTTCTGATTCACCCTCCAGACTTCACCTTCTCCTTCTCCTTCTTCTGCTTCTTCTGATTCACCCTCCTGACTTCACCTTCTCCTTCTCCTTCTTCTACTTCTTCTGATTCACCCTCCTGACCTCACCTTCTCCTTCTCCTTCTTCTACTTCTTCTGCTTCACTCTCCAGACTTCACCTTCTCCTTCTCCTTCTTCTACTTCTTCTGATTCACCCTCCAGACTTCACCTTCTCCTTCTCCTTCTTCTGCTTCTTCTGATTCACCCTCCAGACTTCACCTTCTCCTTCTCCTTATTCTGCTTCTTCTGATTCACCCTCCAGACTTCACCTTCTCCTTCTCCTTCTTCTGCTTCTTCTGATTCACCCACCAGACTTCAACTTCTCCTTCTCCTTCTTCTGCTTCTTCTGATTCACCCTCCAGACTTCACCTTCTCCTTCTCCTTCTTCAACTTCTTCTGATTCACCCTCCAGACTTCACCTTCTCCTTCTCCTTCTTCTACTTCTTCTGATTCACCCTCCAGACTTCACATTCTCCTTCTCGTTCTTCTACTTCTTCTGCTTCTCCCTCCAGACTTCACCTTCTCCTTCTCCTTCTTCTGCTTCTTCTGATTCACCCTCCAGACTTCTCCTTCTCCTTCTCCTTCTTCTACTTCTTCTGATTCACCCTCCAGACTTCACCTTCTCCTTCTCCTTCTTCTACTTCTTCTGATTCTCCCTCCAGACTTCACCTTCTCCTTCTCCTTCTTCTGCTTCTTCTGATTCACCCTCCAGACTTCACCTTCTCCTTCTCCTTCTTCTGCTTCTTCTGATACACCCTCCAGACTTCACCTTCTCCTTCTCCTTCTTCTACTTCTTCTGATTCTCCCTCCAAACTTCACCTTCTCCTTCTCCTTCTTCTACTTCTTCTGATTCACCCTCCTGACTTCACCTTCTCCTTCTCCTTCTTCTGCTTCTTCTGCTTCACCCTCCAGACTTCAACTTCTCCTTCTCCTTCTTCTGCTACTTCTGCTTCACCCTCCAGACTTCACCTTCTCCTTCTCCTTCTTCTGCTTCTTCTGCTTCACCCTCCTGACTTCACCTTCTCCTTCTCCTTCTTCTACTTCTTCTGATTCACCCTCCAGACTTCACCTTCTCCTTCTCCTTCTTCAGCTTCTTCTGCTTCACCCTCCAGACTTCACCTTCTCCTTCTCCTTCTTCTGCTTCTTCTGCTACGCCCTCCAGACTTCACCTTCTCCTTCTCCTTCTTCTGCTTCTTCTGCTTCACCCTCCAGACTTCACCTTCTCCTTCTCCTTATTCTGCTTCTTCTGCTTCACCCTCCAGACCTCACCTTCTCCTTCTCCTTCTTCACCTTCTTCTGATTTACCCTCCAGACTTCACCTTCTCCTTCTCCTTCTTCTACTTCTTCTGATTCACCCTCCAGACTTCACCTTCTCCTTCTCCTTCTTCTACTTCTTCTGATTCACCCTCCAGACTTCATCTTCTCCTTCTCCTTCTTCTACTTCTTCTGCTTCTCCCTCCAGACTTCACCTTCTCCTTCTCCTTATTCTGCTTCTTCTCATTCACCCTCCAGACTTCACCTTCTCCTTCTCCTTCTTCTGCTTCTTCTGCTTCACCCTCCAGACTTCACCTTCTCCTTCTCCTTCTTCTGCTTCTTCTGCTTCACCCTCCTGACTTCACCTTCTCCTTCTCCTTCTTCTACTTCTTCTGCTTCACCCTCCAGACTTCACCTTCTCCTTCTCCTTCTTCTGCTCCTTCTGCTTCACCCTCCTGACTTCACCTTCTCCTTCTCCTTCTTCTACTTCTTCTGATTCACCCTCCAGACTTCACCTTCTCCTTCTCCTTCTTCTGCTTCTTCTGCTTCACCCTCCAGACTTCACCTTCTCCTTCTCCTTCTTCTGCTTCTTCTGCTGCGCACTCCAGACTTCACCTTCTCCTTCTCCTTCTTCTGCTTCTCCTGCTTCACCGTCCTGACTTCACCTTCTCCTTCTCCTTCTTCTACTTCTTCTGCTTCACCCCCCTGACTTCACCTTCTCCTTCTCCTTCTTCTGCTTCTTCTGATTCACCTTCCTAACTTCACCTTCTCCTTCTCCTTCTTCTGCTTCTTCTGATTCACCCTCCTGACTTCACCTTCTCCTTCTCCTTCTCCTGAATCTTCTGATTCACCCTCCAGACTTCACCTTCTCCTTCTCCTTCTTCTGCTTCTTCTGATTCACCCTCCTAACTTCACCTTCTCCTTCTCCTTCTTCTACTTCTTCTGATTCACCCCCCTGACTTCACCTTCCCCTTCTCCTTCTTCGACTTCTTCTGCTTCACCCTCCAGACTTCACCTTCTCCTTCTCCTTCTTCTACTTCTTCTGATTCACCCTCCAGTCTTCACCTTCTCCTTCTCCTTCTTCTGCTTCTTCTGATTCACCCTCCAGACTTCACCTTCTCCTTCTTCTTATTCTGCTTCTTCTGATTCACACTCCAGACTTCACCTTCTCCTTCTCCTTCTTCTGCTTCTTCTGATTCACCCTCCAGACTTCACCTTCTCCTTCTACTTCTTCTGCTTCTTCTGATTCACCCTCCAGACTTCACCTTCTCCTTCTCCTTCTTCTGCTTCTTCTGATTCACCCTCCAGACTTCACCTTCTCCTTCTCCTTCTTCTACTTCTTCTGATTCACCCTCCAGACTTCACCTTCTCCTTCTCCTTCTTCTACTTCTTCTGATTCACCCTCCAGACTTCACATTCTCCTTCTCGTTCTTCTACTTCTTCTGCTTCTCCCTCCAGACTTCACCTTCTCCTTCTCCTTCTTCTGCTTCTTCTGATTCACCCTCCAGACTTCTCCTTCTCCTTCTCCTTCTTCTACTTCTTCTGATTCATCCTCCAGACTTCACCTTCTCCTTCTCCTTCTTCTACTTCTTCTGATTTTCCCTCCAGACTTCACCTTTTCCTTCTCCTTCTTCTACTTCTTCTGATTCACCCTCCTGACTTCACCTTCTCCTTCTCCTTCTTCTGCTTCTTCTGCTTCACCCTCCAGACTTCACCTTCTCCTTCTCCTTCTTCTGCTTCTTCTGCTTCACCCTCCAGACTTCACCTTCTCCTTCTCCTTCTTCTGCTTCTTCTGCTTCACCCTCCTGACTTCACCTTCTCCTTCTCCTTCTTCTACTTCTTCTGATTCACCCTCCAGACTTCACCTTCTCCTTCTCCTTCTTCTGCTTCTTCTGCTTCACCCTCCAGACTTCACCTTCTCCTTCTCCTTCTTCTGCTTCTTCTGCTACGCCCTCCAGACTTCACCTTCTCCTTCTCCTTCTTCTGCTTCTTCTGCTTCACCCTCCAGACTTCACCTTCTCCTTCTCCTTCTTCTGCTTCTTCTGCTTCACCCTCCTGACTTCACCTTCTCCTTCTCCTTCTTCTACTTCTTCTGATTCACCCTCCAGACTTCACCTTCTCCTTCTCCTTCTTCTGCTTCTTCTGCTTCACCCTCCAGACTTCACCTTCTCCTTCTCCTTCTTCTGCTTCTTCTGCTGCGCCCTCCAGACTTCACCTTCTCCTTCTCCTTCTTCTGCTTCTTCTGCTTCACCCTCCTGACTTCACCTTCTCCTTCTCCTTCTTCTACTTCTTCTGCTTCACCCCCCTGACTTCGCCTTCTCCTTCTCCTTCTTCTGCTTCTTCTGATTCACCCTCCTAACTTCACCTTCTCCTTCTCCTTCTTCTGCTTCTTCTGATTCACCCTCCTGACTTCAACTTCTCCTTCTCCTTCTTCTGATTCTTCGGATTCACCCTCCAGACTTCACCTTCTCCTTCTCCTTCTTCTGCTTCTTCTGATTCACCCTCCTGACTTCACCTTCTCCTTCTCCTTCTTTACTTCTTCTGATTCACCCTCCTGACTTCACCTTCTCCTTCTTCTTATTCTGCTTCTTCTGATTCACCCTCCAGACTTCACCTTCTCCTTCTCCTTCTTATGCTTCTTCTGATTCACCCTCCAGACATCACCTTCTCCTTCTCCTTCTTCTGCTTCTTCTGATTCACCCTCCAGACTTCACCTTCTCCTTCTCCTTCTTCTACTTCTTCTGAGTCACCCTCCAGACTTCACCTTCTCCTTCTTCTGATTCTTCTGATTCACCCTCCAGACTTCACCTTCTCCTTCTCCTACTTCTGCTTCTTTTGATTCACCCTCCAGACTTCACCTTCTCCTTCTCCTTCTTCTGCTTCTTTTGATTCACCCCCCAGACTTCACCTTCTCCTTCTCCTTCTTCTACTTCTTCTGATTCACCCTCCAGTCTTCACCTTCTCCTTCTCCTTCTTCTGCTTCTTCTGCTTCACCCTCCAGACTTCACCTTCTCCTTCTCTTTCTTCTGCTTCTTCTGATTCACCCTCCAGACTTCACCTTCTCTTTCTCCTTCTTCTGCTTCTTCTGCTTCACCCTCCAGACTTCACCTTCTCCTTCTCCTTCTTCTGCTTCTTCTGCTACGCCCTCCAGACTTCACCTTCTCCTTCTCCTTCTTCTGCTTCTTCTGCTTCACCCCCCAGACTTCACCTTCTCCTTCTCCTTCTTCTGCTTCTTCTGCTTCACCCTCCTGACTTCACCTTCTCCTTCTCTTTCTTCTACATCTTCTGATTCACCCTCCAGACTTCACCTTCTCCTTCTCCTTCTTCGGCTTCTTCTGCTTCACCCTCCAGACTTCACCTTCTCCTTCTCCTTCTTCTGCTTCTTCTGCTGCGCCCTCCAGACTTCACCTTCTCCTTCTCCTTCTTCTGCTTCTTCTGCTTCACCCTCCTGACTTCACCTTCTCCTTCTCCTTCTTCTACTTCTTCTGCTTCACCCCCCTGACTTCACCTTCTCCTTCTCCTTCTTCTGCTTCTTCTGATTCACCCTCCTAACGTCACCTTCTCCTTCTCCTTCTTCTGCATCTTCTGATTCACCCTCCTGACTTTACCTTCTCCTTCTCCTTCTTCTGCTTCTTCTGATTCACCCTCCTGACTTCACCTTCTCCTACTCCTTCTTCTACTTCTTCTGATTCACCCTCCTGACCTCACCTTCTCCTTCTCCTTCTTCTACTTCTTCTGCTTCACTCTCCAGACTTCACCTTCTCCTTCTCCTTCTTCTACTTCTTCTGATTCACCCTCCAGACTTCACCCTCTCCTTCTCCTTCTTCTGCTTCTTCTGATTCACCCTCCAGACTTCACCTTCTCCTTCTCCTTATTCTGCTTCTTCTGATTCACCCTCCAGACTTCACCTTCTCCTTCTCCTTCTTCTGCTTCTTCTGATTCACCCACCAGACTTCACCTTCTCCTTCTCCTTCTTCTGCTTCTTCTGATTCACCCTCCAGACTTCACCTTCTCCTTCTCCTTCTTCAAATTCTTCTGAGTCACCCTCCAGACTTCACCTTCTCCTTCTCCTTCTTCTGATTCTTCTGATTCACCCTCCAGACTTCACCTTCTCCTTCTCCTTCTTCTGCTTCTTCTGATTCACCCTCCAGACTTCACCTTCTCCTTCTCCTTCTTCTACTTCTTCTGATTCACCCTCCAGACTTCACCTTCTCCTTCTCCTTCTTCTACTTCTTCTGATTCACCCTCCAGTCTTCACCTTCTCCTTCTCCTTCTTCTGCTTCTTCTGCTTCACCCTCCAGACTTCACCTTCTCCTTCTCTTTCTTCTGCTTCATCTGATTCACCCTCCTGACTTCACCTTCTCCTTCTCCTTCTTCTACTTCTTCTAATTCACCCTCCTGACTTCACCTTCTCCTTCTCCTTCTTCTACTTCTTCTGCTTCACCCTCCAGACATCACCTTCTCCTTCTCCTTCTTTTACTTCTTCTGATTCACGCTCCAGACTTCACCTTCTCCTTCTCCTTCTTCTGCTTCTTCTGATTCACCCTCCAGACTTCACCTTCTCCTTCTCCTTATTCTGCTTCTTCTGATTCACCCTCCAGACTTCACCCTCTCCTTCTACTTCTTCTGCTTCTTCTGATTCACCCTCCAGACTTCACCTTCTCATTCTCCTTCTTCTACTTCTTCTGAGTCACCCTCCAGACTTCACCTTCTCCTTCTCCTTCTTCTACTTCTTCTGATTCACCCTCCAGACTTCACCTTCTCCTTCTCCTTCTTCTACTTCTTCTGATTCACCCTCCAGACTTCACCTTCTCCTTCTCCTTCTTCTGCTTCTTCTGCTTCACCCTCCAGACTTCACCTTCTCCTTCTCCTTCTTCTGCTTCTTCTGCTTCACCCTCCAGACTTCAACTTCTCCTTCTCCTTCTTCTGCTTCTTCTGCTACGCCCTCCAGACTTCACCTTCTCCTTCTCCTTCTTCTACTTCTTCTGATTCACCCTCCAGACTTCACCTTCTCCTTCTCCTTCTTCTACTTCTTCTGATTCTCCCTCCAGACTTCACCTTCTCCTTCTCCTTCTTCTACTTCTTCTGATTCACCCTCCTGACTTCACCTTCTCCTTCTCCTTCTTCTGCTTCTTCTGCTTCACCCTCCAGACTTCACCTTCTCCTTCTCCTTCTTCTGCTACTTCTGCTTCACCCTCCAGACTTCAGCTTCTCCTTCTCCTTCTTCTGCTTCTTCTGCTTCACCCTCCTGACTTCACCTTCTCCTTCTCCTTCTTCTACTTCTTCTGATTCACCCTCCAGACTTCACCTTCTCCTTCTCCTTCTTCAGCTTCTTCTGCTTCACCCTCCAGACTTCACCTTCTCCTTCTCCTTCTTCTGCTTCTTCTGCTACGCCCTCCAGACTTCACCTTCTCCTTCTCCTTCTTCTGCTTCTTCTGCTTCACCCTCCAGACTTCACCTTCTCCTTCTCCTTCTTCTGCTTCTTCTGCTTCACCCTCCAGACCTCACCTTCTCCTTCTCCTTCTTCACCTTCTTCTGATTTACCCTCCAGACTTCACCTTCTCCTTCTCCTTCTTCTACTTCTTCTGATTCACCCTCCAGACTTCACCTTCTCCTTCTCCTTCTTCTACTTCTTCTGATTCACCCTCCAGACTTCATCTTCTCCTTCTCCTTCTTCTACTTCTTCTGCTTCTCCCTCCAGACTTCACCTTCTCCTTCTCCTTATTCTGCTTCTTCTGATTCACCCTCCAGACTTCACCTTCTCCTTCTCCTTCTTCTGCTTCTTCTGCTTCACCCTCCAGACTTCACCTTCTCCTTCTCCTTCTTCTGCTTCTTCTGCTTCACCCTCCTGACTTCACCTTCTCCTTCTCCTTCTTCTACTTCTTCTGCTTCACCCCCCTGACTTCGCCTTCTCCTTCTCCTTCTTCTGCTTCTTCTGATTCACCCTCCTAACTTCACCTTCTCCTTCTCCTTCTTCTGCTTCTTCTGATTCACCCTCCTGACTTCAACTTCTCCTTCTCCTTCTTCTGATTCTTCGGATTCACCCTCCAGACTTCACCTTCTCCTTCTCCTTCTTCTGCTTCTTCTGATTCACCCTCCTGACTTCACCTTCTCCTTCTCCTTCTTCTACTTCTTCTGATTCACCCTCCTGACTTCACCTTCTCCTTCTTCTTATTCTGCTTCTGCTGATTCACCCTCCAGACTTCACCTTCTCCTTCTCCTTCTTCTGCTTCTTCTGATTCACCCTCCAGACTTCACCTTCTCCTTCTCCTTCTTCTACTTCTTCTGAGTCACCCTCCAGACTTCACCTTCTCCTTCTCCTTCTTCTGCTTCTTTTGATTCACCCCCCAGACTTCACCTTCTCCTTCTCCTTCTTCTATTTCTTCTGATTCACCCTCCAGTCTTCACCTTCTCCTTCTCCTTCTTCTACTTCTTCTGCTTCACCCCCCTGACTTCACCTTCTCCTTCTCCTTCTTCTGCTTCTTCTGATTCACCTTCCTAACTTCACCTTCTCCTTCTCCTTCTTCTGCTTCTTCTGATTCACCCTCCTGACTTCACCTTCTCCTTCTCCTTCTCCTGAATCTTCTGATTCACCCTCCAGACTTCACCTTCTCCTTCTCCTTCTTCTGCTTCTTCTGATTCACCCTCCTAACTTCACCTTCTCCTTCTCCTTCTTCTACTTCTTCTGATTCACCCCCCTGACTTCACCTTCCCCTTCTCCTTCTTCGACTTCTTCTGCTTCACCCTCCAGACTTCACCTTCTCCTTCTCCTTCTTCTACTTCTTCTGATTCACCCTCCAGTCTTCACCTTCTCCTTCTCCTTCTTCTGCTTCTTCTGATTCACCCTCCAGACTTCACCTTCTCCTTCTTCTTATTCTGCTTCTTCTGATTCACACTCCAGACTTCACCTTCTCCTTCTCCTTCTTCTGCTTCTTCTGATTCACCCTCCAGACTTCACCTTCTCCTTCTACTTCTTCTGCTTCTTCTGATTCACCCTCCAGACTTCACCTTCTCCTTCTCCTTCTTCTGCTTCTTCTGATTCACCCTCCAGACTTCACCTTCTCCTTCTCCTTCTTCTACTTCTTCTGATTCACCCTCCAGACTTCACCTTCTCCTTCTCCTTCTTCTACTTCTTCTGATTCACCCTCCAGACTTCACATTCTCCTTCTCGTTCTTCTACTTCTTCTGCTTCTCCCTCCAGACTTCACCTTCTCCTTCTCCTTCTTCTGCTTCTTCTGATTCACCCTCCAGACTTCTCCTTCTCCTTCTCCTTCTTCTACTTCTTCTGATTCATCCTCCAGACTTCACCTTCTCCTTCTCCTTCTTCTACTTCTTCTGATTTTCCCTCCAGACTTCACCTTTTCCTTCTCCTTCTTCTACTTCTTCTGATTCACCCTCCTGACTTCACCTTCTCCTTCTCCTTCTTCTGCTTCTTCTGCTTCACCCTCCAGACTTCACCTTCTCCTTCTCCTTCTTCTGCTTCTTCTGCTTCACCCTCCAGACTTCACCTTCTCCTTCTCCTTCTTCTGCTTCTTCTGCTTCACCCTCCTGACTTCACCTTCTCCTTCTCCTTCTTCTACTTCTTCTGATTCACCCTCCAGACTTCACCTTCTCCTTCTCCTTCTTCTGCTTCTTCTGCTTCACCCTCCAGACTTCACCTTCTCCTTCTCCTTCTTCTGCTTCTTCTGCTACGCCCTCCAGACTTCACCTTCTCCTTCTCCTTCTTCTGCTTCTTCTGCTTCACCCTCCAGACTTCACCTTCTCCTTCTCCTTCTTCTGCTTCTTCTGCTTCACCCTCCTGACTTCACCTTCTCCTTCTCCTTCTTCTACTTCTTCTGATTCACCCTCCAGACTTCACCTTCTCCTTCTCCTTCTTCTGCTTCTTCTGCTTCACCCTCCAGACTTCACCTTCTCCTTCTCCTTCTTCTGCTTCTTCTGCTGCGCCCTCCAGACTTCACCTTCTCCTTCTCCTTCTTCTGCTTCTTCTGCTTCACCCTCCTGACTTCACCTTCTCCTTCTCCTTCTTCTACTTCTTCTGCTTCACCCCCCTGACTTCGCCTTCTCCTTCTCCTTCTTCTGCTTCTTCTGATTCACCCTCCTAACTTCACCTTCTCCTTCTCCTTCTTCTGCTTCTTCTGATTCACCCTCCTGACTTCAACTTCTCCTTCTCCTTCTTCTGATTCTTCGGATTCACCCTCCAGACTTCACCTTCTCCTTCTCCTTCTTCTGCTTCTTCTGATTCACCCTCCTGACTTCACCTTCTCCTTCTCCTTCTTTACTTCTTCTGATTCACCCTCCTGACTTCACCTTCTCCTTCTTCTTATTCTGCTTCTTCTGATTCACCCTCCAGACTTCACCTTCTCCTTCTCCTTCTTATGCTTCTTCTGATTCACCCTCCAGACATCACCTTCTCCTTCTCCTTCTTCTGCTTCTTCTGATTCACCCTCCAGACTTCACCTTCTCCTTCTCCTTCTTCTACTTCTTCTGAGTCACCCTCCAGACTTCACCTTCTCCTTCTTCTGATTCTTCTGATTCACCCTCCAGACTTCACCTTCTCCTTCTCCTACTTCTGCTTCTTTTGATTCACCCTCCAGACTTCACCTTCTCCTTCTCCTTCTTCTGCTTCTTTTGATTCACCCCCCAGACTTCACCTTCTCCTTCTCCTTCTTCTACTTCTTCTGATTCACCCTCCAGTCTTCACCTTCTCCTTCTCCTTCTTCTGCTTCTTCTGCTTCACCCTCCAGACTTCACCTTCTCCTTCTCTTTCTTCTGCTTCTTCTGATTCACCCTCCAGACTTCACCTTCTCTTTCTCCTTCTTCTGCTTCTTCTGCTTCACCCTCCAGACTTCACCTTCTCCTTCTCCTTCTTCTGCTTCTTCTGCTACGCCCTCCAGACTTCACCTTCTCCTTCTCCTTCTTCTGCTTCTTCTGCTTCACCCCCCAGACTTCACCTTCTCCTTCTCCTTCTTCTGCTTCTTCTGCTTCACCCTCCTGACTTCACCTTCTCCTTCTCTTTCTTCTACATCTTCTGATTCACCCTCCAGACTTCACCTTCTCCTTCTCCTTCTTCGGCTTCTTCTGCTTCACCCTCCAGACTTCACCTTCTCCTTCTCCTTCTTCTGCTTCTTCTGCTGCGCCCTCCAGACTTCACCTTCTCCTTCTCCTTCTTCTGCTTCTTCTGCTTCACCCTCCTGACTTCACCTTCTCCTTCTCCTTCTTCTACTTCTTCTGCTTCACCCCCCTGACTTCACCTTCTCCTTCTCCTTCTTCTGCTTCTTCTGATTCACCCTCCTAACGTCACCTTCTCCTTCTCCTTCTTCTGCATCTTCTGATTCACCCTCCTGACTTTACCTTCTCCTTCTCCTTCTTCTGCTTCTTCTGATTCACCCTCCTGACTTCACCTTCTCCTACTCCTTCTTCTACTTCTTCTGATTCACCCTCCTGACCTCACCTTCTCCTTCTCCTTCTTCTACTTCTTCTGCTTCACTCTCCAGACTTCACCTTCTCCTTCTCCTTCTTCTACTTCTTCTGATTCACCCTCCAGACTTCACCCTCTCCTTCTCCTTCTTCTGCTTCTTCTGATTCACCCTCCAGACTTCACCTTCTCCTTCTCCTTATTCTGCTTCTTCTGATTCACCCTCCAGACTTCACCTTCTCCTTCTCCTTCTTCTGCTTCTTCTGATTCACCCACCAGACTTCACCTTCTCCTTCTCCTTCTTCTGCTTCTTCTGATTCACCCTCCAGACTTCACCTTCTCCTTCTCCTTCTTCAAATTCTTCTGAGTCACCCTCCAGACTTCACCTTCTCCTTCTCCTTCTTCTGATTCTTCTGATTCACCCTCCAGACTTCACCTTCTCCTTCTCCTTCTTCTGCTTCTTCTGATTCACCCTCCAGACTTCACCTTCTCCTTCTCCTTCTTCTACTTCTTCTGATTCACCCTCCAGACTTCACCTTCTCCTTCTCCTTCTTCTACTTCTTCTGATTCACCCTCCAGTCTTCACCTTCTCCTTCTCCTTCTTCTGCTTCTTCTGCTTCACCCTCCAGACTTCACCTTCTCCTTCTCTTTCTTCTGCTTCATCTGATTCACCCTCCTGACTTCACCTTCTCCTTCTCCTTCTTCTACTTCTTCTAATTCACCCTCCTGACTTCACCTTCTCCTTCTCCTTCTTCTACTTCTTCTGCTTCACCCTCCAGACATCACCTTCTCCTTCTCCTTCTTTTACTTCTTCTGATTCACGCTCCAGACTTCACCTTCTCCTTCTCCTTCTTCTGCTTCTTCTGATTCACCCTCCAGACTTCACCTTCTCCTTCTCCTTATTCTGCTTCTTCTGATTCACCCTCCAGACTTCACCCTCTCCTTCTACTTCTTCTGCTTCTTCTGATTCACCCTCCAGACTTCACCTTCTCATTCTCCTTCTTCTACTTCTTCTGAGTCACCCTCCAGACTTCACCTTCTCCTTCTCCTTCTTCTACTTCTTCTGATTCACCCTCCAGACTTCACCTTCTCCTTCTCCTTCTTCTACTTCTTCTGATTCACCCTCCAGACTTCACCTTCTCCTTCTCCTTCTTCTGCTTCTTCTGCTTCACCCTCCAGACTTCACCTTCTCCTTCTCCTTCTTCTGCTTCTTCTGCTTCACCCTCCAGACTTCAACTTCTCCTTCTCCTTCTTCTGCTTCTTCTGCTACGCCCTCCAGACTTCACCTTCTCCTTCTCCTTCTTCTACTTCTTCTGATTCACCCTCCAGACTTCACCTTCTCCTTCTCCTTCTTCTACTTCTTCTGATTCTCCCTCCAGACTTCACCTTCTCCTTCTCCTTCTTCTACTTCTTCTGATTCACCCTCCTGACTTCACCTTCTCCTTCTCCTTCTTCTGCTTCTTCTGCTTCACCCTCCAGACTTCACCTTCTCCTTCTCCTTCTTCTGCTACTTCTGCTTCACCCTCCAGACTTCAGCTTCTCCTTCTCCTTCTTCTGCTTCTTCTGCTTCACCCTCCTGACTTCACCTTCTCCTTCTCCTTCTTCTACTTCTTCTGATTCACCCTCCAGACTTCACCTTCTCCTTCTCCTTCTTCAGCTTCTTCTGCTTCACCCTCCAGACTTCACCTTCTCCTTCTCCTTCTTCTGCTTCTTCTGCTACGCCCTCCAGACTTCACCTTCTCCTTCTCCTTCTTCTGCTTCTTCTGCTTCACCCTCCAGACTTCACCTTCTCCTTCTCCTTCTTCTGCTTCTTCTGCTTCACCCTCCAGACCTCACCTTCTCCTTCTCCTTCTTCACCTTCTTCTGATTTACCCTCCAGACTTCACCTTCTCCTTCTCCTTCTTCTACTTCTTCTGATTCACCCTCCAGACTTCACCTTCTCCTTCTCCTTCTTCTACTTCTTCTGATTCACCCTCCAGACTTCATCTTCTCCTTCTCCTTCTTCTACTTCTTCTGCTTCTCCCTCCAGACTTCACCTTCTCCTTCTCCTTATTCTGCTTCTTCTGATTCACCCTCCAGACTTCACCTTCTCCTTCTCCTTCTTCTGCTTCTTCTGCTTCACCCTCCAGACTTCACCTTCTCCTTCTCCTTCTTCTGCTTCTTCTGCTTCACCCTCCTGACTTCACCTTCTCCTTCTCCTTCTTCTACTTCTTCTGCTTCACCCCCCTGACTTCGCCTTCTCCTTCTCCTTCTTCTGCTTCTTCTGATTCACCCTCCTAACTTCACCTTCTCCTTCTCCTTCTTCTGCTTCTTCTGATTCACCCTCCTGACTTCAACTTCTCCTTCTCCTTCTTCTGATTCTTCGGATTCACCCTCCAGACTTCACCTTCTCCTTCTCCTTCTTCTGCTTCTTCTGATTCACCCTCCTGACTTCACCTTCTCCTTCTCCTTCTTCTACTTCTTCTGATTCACCCTCCTGACTTCACCTTCTCCTTCTTCTTATTCTGCTTCTGCTGATTCACCCTCCAGACTTCACCTTCTCCTTCTCCTTCTTCTGCTTCTTCTGATTCACCCTCCAGACTTCACCTTCTCCTTCTCCTTCTTCTACTTCTTCTGAGTCACCCTCCAGACTTCACCTTCTCCTTCTCCTTCTTCTGCTTCTTTTGATTCACCCCCCAGACTTCACCTTCTCCTTCTCCTTCTTCTATTTCTTCTGATTCACCCTCCAGTCTTCACCTTCTCCTTCTCCTTCCTCTGCTTCTTCTGCTTCACCCTCCAGACTTCACCTTCCCCTTCTCTTTCTTCTGCTTCTTCTGATTCACCCTCCAGACTTCACCTTCTCTTTCTCCTTCTTCTGCTTCTTCTGCTTCACCCTCCAGACTTCACCTTCTCCTTCTCCTTCTTCTGCTTCTTCTGCTACGCCCTCCAGACTTCACCTTCTCCTTCTCCTTCTTCTGCTTCTTCTGCTTCACCCCCCAGACTTCACCTTCTCCTTCTCCTTCTTCTGCTTCTTCTGCTTCACCTTCCTGACTTCACCTTCTCCTTCTCCTTCTTCTACTTCTTCTGATTCACCCTCCAGACTTCACCTTCTCCTTCTCCTTCTTCGGCTTCTTCTGCTTCACCCTCCAGACTTCACCTTCTCCTTCTCCTTCTTCTGCTTCTTCTGCTGCGCCCTCCAGACTTCACCTTCTCCTTCTCCTTCTTCTGCTTCTTCTGCTTCACCCCCCTGACTTCACCTTCTCCTTCTCCTTCTTCTGCTTCTTCTGATTCACCCTCCTAACGTCACCTTCTCCTTCTCCTTCTTCTGCTTCTTCTGATTCACCCTCCTGACTTCACCTTCTCCTTCTCCTTCTTCTGATTCTTCTGATTCACCCTCCAGACTTCACCTTCTCCTTCTCCTTCTTCTGCTTCTTCTGATTCACCCTCCTGACTTCACCTTCTCCTTCTCCTTCTTCTACTTCTTCTGATTCACCCTCCTGACCTCACCTTCTCCTTCTCCTTCTTCTACTTCTTCTGCTTCACTCTCCTGACCTCACCTTCTCCTTCTCCTTCTTCTACTTCTTTTGATTCACCCCCCAGACTTCACCTTCTCCTTCTCCTTCTTCTACTTCTTCTGATTCACCCTCCAGTCTTCACCTTCTCCTTCTCCTTCTTCTGCTTCTTCTGCTACGCCCTCCAGACTTCACCTTCTCCTTCTCCTTCTTCTGCTTCTTCTGCTTCACCCTCCAGACTTCACCTTCTCCTTCTCCTTCTTCTGCTTCTTCTGCTACGCCCTCCAGACTTCACCTTCTCCTTCTCCTTCTTCTGCTTCTTCTGCTTCACCCCCCAGACTTCACCTTCTCCTTCTCCTTATTCTGCTTCTTCTGATTCACCCTCCAGACTTCACCCTCTCCTTCTACTTCTTCTGCTTCTTCTGATTCACCCTCCAGACTTCACCTTCTCATTCTCCTTCTTCTACTTCTTCTGAGTCACCCTCCAGACTTCACCTTCTCCTTCTCCTTCTTCTACTTCTTCTGATTCACCCTCCAGACTTCACCTTCTCCTTCTCCTTCTTCTACTTCTTCTGATTCACCCTCCAGACTTCACCTTCTCCTTCTCCTTCTTCTGCTTCTTCTGCTTCACCCTCCAGACTTCACCTTCTCCTTCTCCTTCTTCTGCTTCTTCTGCTTCACCCTCCAGACTTCAACTTCTCCTTCTCCTTCTTCTGCTTCTTCTGCTACGCCCTCCAGACTTCACCTTCTCCTTCTCCTTCTTCTACTTCTTCTGATTCACCCTCCAGACTTCACCTTCTCCTTCTCCTTCTTCTACTTCTTCTGATTCTCCCTCCAGACTTCACCTTCTCCTTCTCCTTCTTCTACTTCTTCTGATTCACCCTCCTGACTTCACCTTCTCCTTCTCCTTCTTCTGCTTCTTCTGCTTCACCCTCCAGACTTCACCTTCTCCTTCTCCTTCTTCTGCTACTTCTGCTTCACCCTCCAGACTTCAGCTTCTCCTTCTCCTTCTTCTGCTTCTTCTGCTTCACCCTCCTGACTTCACCTTCTCCTTCTCCTTCTTCTACTTCTTCTGATTCACCCTCCAGACTTCACCTTCTCCTTCTCCTTCTTCAGCTTCTTCTGCTTCACCCTCCAGACTTCACCTTCTCCTTCTCCTTCTTCTGCTTCTTCTGCTACGCCCTCCAGACTTCACCTTCTCCTTCTCCTTCTTCTGCTTCTTCTGCTTCACCCTCCAGACTTCACCTTCTCCTTCTCCTTCTTCTGCTTCTTCTGCTTCACCCTCCAGACCTCACCTTCTCCTTCTCCTTCTTCACCTTCTTCTGATTTACCCTCCAGACTTCACCTTCTCCTTCTCCTTCTTCTACTTCTTCTGATTCACCCTCCAGACTTCACCTTCTCCTTCTCCTTCTTCTACTTCTTCTGATTCACCCTCCAGACTTCATCTTCTCCTTCTCCTTCTTCTACTTCTTCTGCTTCTCCCTCCAGACTTCACCTTCTCCTTCTCCTTATTCTGCTTCTTCTGATTCACCCTCCAGACTTCACCTTCTCCTTCTCCTTCTTCTGCTTCTTCTGCTTCACCCTCCAGACTTCACCTTCTCCTTCTCCTTCTTCTGCTTCTTCTGCTTCACCCTCCTGACTTCACCTTCTCCTTCTCCTTCTTCTACTTCTTCTGCTTCACCCCCCTGACTTCGCCTTCTCCTTCTCCTTCTTCTGCTTCTTCTGATTCACCCTCCTAACTTCACCTTCTCCTTCTCCTTCTTCTGCTTCTTCTGATTCACCCTCCTGACTTCAACTTCTCCTTCTCCTTCTTCTGATTCTTCGGATTCACCCTCCAGACTTCACCTTCTCCTTCTCCTTCTTCTGCTTCTTCTGATTCACCCTCCTGACTTCACCTTCTCCTTCTCCTTCTTCTACTTCTTCTGATTCACCCTCCTGACTTCACCTTCTCCTTCTTCTTATTCTGCTTCTGCTGATTCACCCTCCAGACTTCACCTTCTCCTTCTCCTTCTTATGCTTCTTCTGATTCACCCTCCAGACATCACCTTCTCCTTCTCCTTCTTCTGCTTCTTCTGATTCACCCTCCAGACTTCACCTTCTCCTTCTCCTTCTTCTACTTCTTCTGAGTCACCCTCCAGACTTCACCTTCTCCTTCTTCTGATTCTTCTGATTCACCCTCCAGACTTCACCTTCTCCTTCTCCTACTTCTGCTTCTTTTGATTCACCCTCCAGACTTCACCTTCTCCTTCTCCTTCTTCTGCTTCTTTTGATTCACCCCCCAGACTTCACCTTCTCCTTCTCCTTCTTCTATTTCTTCTGATTCACCCTCCAGTCTTCACCTTCTCCTTCTCCTTCCTCTGCTTCTTCTGCTTCACCCTCCAGACTTCACCTTCCCCTTCTCTTTCTTCTGCTTCTTCTGATTCACCCTCCAGACTTCACCTTCTCTTTCTCCTTCTTCTGCTTCTTCTGCTTCACCCTCCAGACTTCACCTTCTCCTTCTCCTTCTTCTGCTTCTTCTGCTACGCCCTCCAGACTTCACCTTCTCCTTCTCCTTCTTCTGCTTCTTCTGCTTCACCCCCCAGACTTCACCTTCTCCTTCTCCTTCTTCTGCTTCTTCTGCTTCACCTTCCTGACTTCACCTTCTCCTTCTCCTTCTTCTACTTCTTCTGATTCACCCTCCAGACTTCACCTTCTCCTTCTCCTTCTTCGGCTTCTTCTGCTTCACCCTCCAGACTTCACCTTCTCCTTCTCCTTCTTCTGCTTCTTCTGCTGCGCCCTCCAGACTTCACCTTCTCCTTCTCCTTCTTCTGCTTCTTCTGCTTCACCCCCCTGACTTCACCTTCTCCTTCTCCTTCTTCTGCTTCTTCTGATTCACCCTCCTAACGTCACCTTCTCCTTCTCCTTCTTCTGCTTCTTCTGATTCACCCTCCTGACTTCACCTTCTCCTTCTCCTTCTTCTGATTCTTCTGATTCACCCTCCAGACTTCACCTTCTCCTTCTCCTTCTTCTGCTTCTTCTGATTCACCCTCCTGACTTCACCTTCTCCTTCTCCTTCTTCTACTTCTTCTGATTCACCCTCCTGACCTCACCTTCTCCTTCTCCTTCTTCTACTTCTTCTGCTTCACTCTCCTGACCTCACCTTCTCCTTCTCCTTCTTCTACTTCTTTTGATTCACCCCCCAGACTTCACCTTCTCCTTCTCCTTCTTCTACTTCTTCTGATTCACCCTCCAGTCTTCACCTTCTCCTTCTCCTTCTTCTGCTTCTTCTGCTTCACCCTCCAGACTTCACCTTCTCCTTCTCTTTCTTCTGCTTCTTCTGATTCACCCTCCAGACTTCACCTTCTCTTTCTCCTTCTTCTGCTTCTTCTGCTTCACCCTCCAGACTTCACCTTCTCCTTCTCCTTCTTCTGCTTCTTCTGCTACGCCCTCCAGACTTCACCTTCTCCTTCTCCTTCTTCTGCTTCTTCTGCTTCACCCCCCAGACTTCACCTTCTCCTTCTCCTTCTTCTGCTTCTTCTGCTTCACCCTCCTGACTTCACCTTCTCCTTCTCCTTCTTCTACTTCTTCTGATTCACCCTCCAGACTTCACCTTCTCCTTCTCCTTCTTCGGCTTCTTCTGCTTCACCCTCCAGACTTCACCTTCTCCTTCTCCTTCTTCTGCTTCTTCTGCTGCGCCCTCCAGACTTCACCTTCTCCTTCTCCTTCTTCTGCTTCTTCTGCTTCACCCCCCTGACTTCACCTTCTCCTTCTCCTTCTTCTGCTTCTTCTGATTCACCCTCCTAACGTCACCTTCTCCTTCTCCTTCTTCTGCTTCTTCTGATTCACCCTCCTGACTTCACCTTCTCCTTCTCCTTCTTCTGATTCTTCTGATTCACCCTCCAGACTTCACCTTCTCCTTCTCCTTCTTCTGCTTCTTCTGATTCACCCTCCTGACTTCACCTTCTCCTTCTCCTTCTTCTACTTCTTCTGATTCACCCTCCTGACCTCACCTTCTCCTTCTCCTTCTTCTACTTCTTCTGCTTCACTCTCCAGACTTCACCTTCTCCTTCTCCTTCTTCTACTTCTTCTGATTCACCCTCCAGTCTTCACCTTCTCCTTCTCCTTCTTCTGCTTCTTCTGATTCACCCTCCAGACTTCACCTTCTCCTTCTCCTTATTCTGCTTCTTCTGATTCACCCTCCAGACTTCACCTTCTCCTTCTCCTTCTTCTGCTTCTTCTGATTCACCCACCAGACTTCACCTTCTCCTTCTCCTTCTTCTGCTTCTTCTGATTCACCCTCCAGACTTCACCTTCTCCTTCTCCTTCTTCAACTTCTTCTGAGTCACCCTCCAGACTTCACCTTCTCCTTCTCCTTCTTCTGATTCTTCTGATTCACCCTCCAGACTTCACCTTCTCCTTCTCCTTCTTCTGCTTCTTCTGATTCACCCTCCAGACTTCACCTGCTCCTTCTCCTTCTTCTACTTCTTCTGATTCACCCTCCAGACTTCACCTTCTCCTTCTCCTTCTTCTACTTCTTCTGATTCACCCTCCAGTCTTCACCTTCTCCTTCTCCTTCTTCTGCTTCTTCTGCTTCACCCTCCAGACTTCACCTTCTCCTTCTCTTTCTTCTGCTTCTTCTGATTCACCCTCCTGACTTCACCTTCTCCTTCTCCTTCTTCTACTTCTTCTAATTCACCCTCCTGACTTCACCTTCTCCTTCTCCTTCTTCTACTTCTTCTGCTTCACCCTCCAGACATCACCTTCTCCTTCTCCTTCTTTTACTTCTTCTGATTCACGCTCCAGACTTCACCTTCTCCTTCTCCTTCTTCTGCTTCTTCTGATTCACCCTCCAGACTTCACCTTCTCCTTCTCCTTATTCTGCTTCTTCTGATTCACCCTCCAGACTTCACCCTCTCCTTCTCCTTCTTCTGCTTCTTCTGATTCACCCTCCAGACTTCACCTTCTCATTCTCCTTCTTCTACATCTTCTGAGTCACCCTCGAGACTTCACCTTCTCCTTCTCCTTCTTCTACTTCTTCTGATTCACCCTCCAGACTTCACCTTCTCCTTCTCCTTCTTCTACTTCTTCTGATTCACCCTCCAGACTTCACCTTCTCCTTCTCCTTCTTCTGCTTCTTCTGCTTCACCCTCCATACTTCAACTTCTCCTTCTCCTTCTTCTGCTTCTTCTGCTACGCCCTCCAGACTTCACCTTCTCCTTCTCCTTATTCTGCTTCTTCTGATTCACCCTCCAGACTTGACCTTCTCCTTCTCCTTCTTCTGCTTCTTCTGATTCACCCTCCAGACTTCACCTTCTCCTTCTCCGTCTTCTGCTTCTTCTGATTCACCCTCCAGACTTCACCTTCTCCTTCTCCTTCTTCTACTTCTTCTGATTCACCCTCCAGACTTCACATTCTCCTTCTCGTTCTTCTACTTCTTCTGCTTCTCCCTCCAGACTTCACCTTCTCCTTCTCCTTCTTCTGCTTCTTCTGATTCACCCTCCAGACTTCTCCTTCTCCTTCTCCTTCTTCTACTTCTTCTGATTCACCCTCCAGACTTCACCTTCTCCTTCTCCTTCTTCTACTTCTTCTGATTCTCCCTCCAGACTTCACCTTCTCCTTCTCCTTCTTCTGCTTCTTCTGATTCACCCTCCAGACTTCACCTTCTCCTTCTTCTTATTCTGCTTCTTCTGATTCACCCTCCAGACTTCACCTTCTCCTTCTCCTTCTTCTGCTTCTTCTGATTCACCCTCCAGAGTTCACCTTCTCCTTCTTCTTCTTCTGCTTCTTCTGATTCACCCTCCAGACTTCACCTTCTCCTTCTCCTTCTTCTGCTTCTTCTGATTCACCCTCCAGACTTCACCTTCTCTTTCTCCTTCTTCTACTTCTTCTGATTCACCCTCCAGACTTCACCTTCTCCTTCTCCTTCTTCTGCTACTTCTGCTTCACCCTCCAGACTTCAGCTTCTCCTTCTCCTTCTTCTGCTTCTTCTGCTTCACCCTCCTGACTTCACCTTCTCCTTCTCCTTCTTCTACTTCTTCTGATTCACCCTCCAGACTTCACCTTCTCCTTCTCCTTCTTCAGCTTCTTCTGCTTCACCCTCCAGACTTCACCTTCTCCTTCTCCTTCTTCTGCTTCTTCTGCTACGCCCTCCAGACTTCACCTTCTCCTTCTCCTTCTTCTGCTTCTTCTGCTTCACCCTCCAGACTTCACCTTCTCCTTCTCCTTCTTCTGCTTCTTCTGCTTCACCCTCCAGACCTCACCTTCTCCTTCTCCTTCTTCACCTTCTTCTGATTTACCCTCCAGACTTCACCTTCTCCTTCTCCTTCTTCTACTTCTTCTGATTCACCCTCCAGACTTCACCTTCTCCTTCTCCTTCTTCTACTTCTTCTGATTCACCCTCCAGACTTCATCTTCTCCTTCTCCTTCTTCTACTTCTTCTGCTTCTCCCTCCAGACTTCACCTTCTCCTTCTCCTTATTCTGCTTCTTCTGATTCACCCTCCAGACTTCACCTTCTCCTTCTCCTTCTTCTGCTTCTTCTGCTTCACCCTCCAGACTTCACCTTCTCCTTCTCCTTCTTCTGCTTCTTCTGCTTCACCCTCCTGACTTCACCTTCTCCTTCTCCTTCTTCTACTTCTTCTGCTTCACCCCCCTGACTTCGCCTTCTCCTTCTCCTTCTTCTGCTTCTTCTGATTCACCCTCCTAACTTCACCTTCTCCTTCTCCTTCTTCTGCTTCTTCTGATTCACCCTCCTGACTTCAACTTCTCCTTCTCCTTCTTCTGATTCTTCGGATTCACCCTCCAGACTTCACCTTCTCCTTCTCCTTCTTCTGCTTCTTCTGATTCACCCTCCTGACTTCACCTTCTCCTTCTCCTTCTTCTACTTCTTCTGATTCACCCTCCTGACTTCACCTTCTCCTTCTTCTTATTCTGCTTCTGCTGATTCACCCTCCAGACTTCACCTTCTCCTTCTCCTTCTTCTGCTTCTTCTGATTCACCCTCCAGACTTCACCTTCTCCTTCTCCTTCTTCTACTTCTTCTGAGTCACCCTCCAGACTTCACCTTCTCCTTCTCCTTCTTCTGCTTCTTTTGATTCACCCCCCAGACTTCACCTTCTCCTTCTCCTTCTTCTATTTCTTCTGATTCACCCTCCAGTCTTCACCTTCTCCTTCTCCTTCCTCTGCTTCTTCTGCTTCACCCTCCAGACTTCACCTTCCCCTTCTCTTTCTTCTGCTTCTTCTGATTCACCCTCCAGACTTCACCTTCTCTTTCTCCTTCTTCTGCTTCTTCTGCTTCACCCTCCAGACTTCACCTTCTCCTTCTCCTTCTTCTGCTTCTTCTGCTACGCCCTCCAGACTTCACCTTCTCCTTCTCCTTCTTCTGCTTCTTCTGCTTCACCCCCCAGACTTCACCTTCTCCTTCTCCTTCTTCTGCTTCTTCTGCTTCACCTTCCTGACTTCACCTTCTCCTTCTCCTTCTTCTACTTCTTCTGATTCACCCTCCAGACTTCACCTTCTCCTTCTCCTTCTTCGGCTTCTTCTGCTTCACCCTCCAGACTTCACCTTCTCCTTCTCCTTCTTCTGCTTCTTCTGCTGCGCCCTCCAGACTTCACCTTCTCCTTCTCCTTCTTCTGCTTCTTCTGCTTCACCCCCCTGACTTCACCTTCTCCTTCTCCTTCTTCTGCTTCTTCTGATTCACCCTCCTAACGTCACCTTCTCCTTCTCCTTCTTCTGCTTCTTCTGATTCACCCTCCTGACTTCACCTTCTCCTTCTCCTTCTTCTGATTCTTCTGATTCACCCTCCAGACTTCACCTTCTCCTTCTCCTTCTTCTGCTTCTTCTGATTCACCCTCCTGACTTCACCTTCTCCTTCTCCTTCTTCTACTTCTTCTGATTCACCCTCCTGACCTCACCTTCTCCTTCTCCTTCTTCTACTTCTTCTGCTTCACTCTCCTGACCTCACCTTCTCCTTCTCCTTCTTCTACTTCTTTTGATTCACCCCCCAGACTTCACCTTCTCCTTCTCCTTCTTCTACTTCTTCTGATTCACCCTCCAGTCTTCACCTTCTCCTTCTCCTTCTTCTGCTTCTTCTGCTACGCCCTCCAGACTTCACCTTCTCCTTCTCCTTCTTCTGCTTCTTCTGCTTCACCCTCCAGACTTCACCTTCTCCTTCTCCTTCTTCTGCTTCTTCTGCTACGCCCTCCAGACTTCACCTTCTCCTTCTCCTTCTTCTGCTTCTTCTGCTTCACCCCCCAGACTTCACCTTCTCCTTCTCCTTATTCTGCTTCTTCTGATTCACCCTCCAGACTTCACCCTCTCCTTCTTCTTCTGCTTCTTCTGATTCACCTCCAGACTTCACCTTCCTCTCATTCTCCTTCTTCTACTTCTTCTGAGTCACCCTCCAGACTTCACCTTCTCCTTCTCCTTCTTCTACTTCTTCTGATTCACCCTCCAGACTTCACCTTCTCCTTCTCCTTCTTCTACTTCTTCTGATTCACCCTCCAGACTTCACCTTCTCCTTCTCCTTCTTCTGCTTCTTCTGCTTCACCCTCCAGACTTCACCTTCTCCTTCTCCTTCTTCTGCTTCTTCTGCTTCACCCTCCAGACTTCAACTTCTCCTTCTCCTTCTTCTGCTTCTTCTGCTACGCCCTCCAGACTTCACCTTCTCCTTCTCCTTCTTCTACTTCTTCTGATTCACCCTCCAGACTTCACCTTCTCCTTCTCCTTCTTCTACTTCTTCTGATTCTCCCTCCAGACTTCACCTTCTCCTTCTCCTTCTTCTACTTCTTCTGATTCACCCTCCTGACTTCACCTTCTCCTTCTCCTTCTTCTGCTTCTTTCTGCTTCACCCTCCAGACTTCACCTTCTCCTTCTCCTTCTTCTGCTACTTCTGCTTCACCCTCCAGACTTCAGCTTCTCCTTCTCCTTCTTCTGCTTCTTCTGCTTCACCCTCCTGACTTCACCTTCTCCTTCTCCTTCTTCTACTTCTTCTGATTCACCCTCCAGACTTCACCTTCTCCTTCTCCTTCTTCAGCTTCTTCTGCTTCACCCTCCAGACTTCACCTTCTCCTTCTCCTTCTTCTGCTTCTTCTGCTACGCCCTCCAGACTTCACCTTCTCCTTCTCCTTCTTCTGCTTCTTCTGCTTCACCCTCCAGACTTCACCTTCTCCTTCTCCTTCTTCTGCTTCTTCTGCTTCACCCTCCAGACCTCACCTTCTCCTTCTCCTTCTTCACCTTCTTCTGATTTACCCTCCAGACTTCACCTTCTCCTTCTCCTTCTTCTACTTCTTCTGATTCACCCTCCAGACTTCACCTTCTCCTTCTCCTTCTTCTACTTCTTCTGATTCACCCTCCAGACTTCATCTTCTCCTTCTCCTTCTTCTACTTCTTCTGCTTCTCCCTCCAGACTTCACCTTCTCCTTCTCCTTATTCTGCTTCTTCTGATTCACCCTCCAGACTTCACCTTCTCCTTCTCCTTCTTCTGCTTCTTCTGCTTCACCCTCCAGACTTCACCTTCTCCTTCTCCTTCTTCTGCTTCTTCTGCTTCACCCTCCTGACTTCACCTTCTCCTTCTCCTTCTTCTACTTCTTCTGCTTCACCCCCCTGACTTCGCCTTCTCCTTCTCCTTCTTCTGCTTCTTCTGATTCACCCTCCTAACTTCACCTTCTCCTTCTCCTTCTTCTGCTTCTTCTGATTCACCCTCCTGACTTCAACTTCTCCTTCTCCTTCTTCTGATTCTTCGGATTCACCCTCCAGACTTCACCTTCTCCTTCTCCTTCTTCTGCTTCTTCTGATTCACCCTCCTGACTTCACCTTCTCCTTCTCCTTCTTCTACTTCTTCTGATTCACCCTCCTGACTTCACCTTCTCCTTCTTCTTATTCTGCTTCTGCTGATTCACCCTCCAGACTTCACCTTCTCCTTCTCCTTCTTATGCTTCTTCTGATTCACCCTCCAGACATCACCTTCTCCTTCTCCTTCTTCTGCTTCTTCTGATTCACCCTCCAGACTTCACCTTCTCCTTCTCCTTCTTCTACTTCTTCTGAGTCACCCTCCAGACTTCACCTTCTCCTTCTTCTGATTCTTCTGATTCACCCTCCAGACTTCACCTTCTCCTTCTCCTACTTCTGCTTCTTTTGATTCACCCTCCAGACTTCACCTTCTCCTTCTCCTTCTTCTGCTTCTTTTGATTCACCCCCCAGACTTCACCTTCTCCTTCTCCTTCTTCTATTTCTTCTGATTCACCCTCCAGTCTTCACCTTCTCCTTCTCCTTCCTCTGCTTCTTCTGCTTCACCCTCCAGACTTCACCTTCCCCTTCTCTTTCTTCTGCTTCTTCTGATTCACCCTCCAGACTTCACCTTCTCTTTCTCCTTCTTCTGCTTCTTCTGCTTCACCCTCCAGACTTCACCTTCTCCTTCTCCTTCTTCTGCTTCTTCTGCTACGCCCTCCAGACTTCACCTTCTCCTTCTCCTTCTTCTGCTTCTTCTGCTTCACCCCCCAGACTTCACCTTCTCCTTCTCCTTCTTCTGCTTCTTCTGCTTCACCTTCCTGACTTCACCTTCTCCTTCTCCTTCTTCTACTTCTTCTGATTCACCCTCCAGACTTCACCTTCTCCTTCTCCTTCTTCGGCTTCTTCTGCTTCACCCTCCAGACTTCACCTTCTCCTTCTCCTTCTTCTGCTTCTTCTGCTGCGCCCTCCAGACTTCACCTTCTCCTTCTCCTTCTTCTGCTTCTTCTGCTTCACCCCCCTGACTTCACCTTCTCCTTCTCCTTCTTCTGCTTCTTCTGATTCACCCTCCTAACGTCACCTTCTCCTTCTCCTTCTTCTGCTTCTTCTGATTCACCCTCCTGACTTCACCTTCTCCTTCTCCTTCTTCTGATTCTTCTGATTCACCCTCCAGACTTCACCTTCTCCTTCTCCTTCTTCTGCTTCTTCTGATTCACCCTCCTGACTTCACCTTCTCCTTCTCCTTCTTCTACTTCTTCTGATTCACCCTCCTGACCTCACCTTCTCCTTCTCCTTCTTCTACTTCTTCTGCTTCACTCTCCTGACCTCACCTTCTCCTTCTCCTTCTTCTACTTCTTTTGATTCACCCCCCAGACTTCACCTTCTCCTTCTCCTTCTTCTACTTCTTCTGATTCACCCTCCAGTCTTCACCTTCTCCTTCTCCTTCTTCTGCTTCTTCTGCTTCACCCTCCAGACTTCACCTTCTCCTTCTCTTTCTTCTGCTTCTTCTGATTCACCCTCCAGACTTCACCTTCTCTTTCTCCTTCTTCTGCTTCTTCTGCTTCACCCTCCAGACTTCACCTTCTCCTTCTCCTTCTTCTGCTTCTTCTGCTACGCCCTCCAGACTTCACCTTCTCCTTCTCCTTCTTCTGCTTCTTCTGCTTCACCCCCCAGACTTCACCTTCTCCTTCTCCTTCTTCTGCTTCTTCTGCTTCACCCTCCTGACTTCACCTTCTCCTTCTCCTTCTTCTACTTCTTCTGATTCACCCTCCAGACTTCACCTTCTCCTTCTCCTTCTTCGGCTTCTTCTGCTTCACCCTCCAGACTTCACCTTCTCCTTCTCCTTCTTCTGCTTCTTCTGCTGCGCCCTCCAGACTTCACCTTCTCCTTCTCCTTCTTCTGCTTCTTCTGCTTCACCCCCCTGACTTCACCTTCTCCTTCTCCTTCTTCTGCTTCTTCTGATTCACCCTCCTAACGTCACCTTCTCCTTCTCCTTCTTCTGCTTCTTCTGATTCACCCTCCTGACTTCACCTTCTCCTTCTCCTTCTTCTGATTCTTCTGATTCACCCTCCAGACTTCACCTTCTCCTTCTCCTTCTTCTGCTTCTTCTGATTCACCCTCCTGACTTCACCTTCTCCTTCTCCTTCTTCTACTTCTTCTGATTCACCCTCCTGACCTCACCTTCTCCTTCTCCTTCTTCTACTTCTTCTGCTTCACTCTCCAGACTTCACCTTCTCCTTCTCCTTCTTCTACTTCTTCTGATTCACCCTCCAGTCTTCACCTTCTCCTTCTCCTTCTTCTGCTTCTTCTGATTCACCCTCCAGACTTCACCTTCTCCTTCTCCTTATTCTGCTTCTTCTGATTCACCCTCCAGACTTCACCTTCTCCTTCTCCTTCTTCTGCTTCTTCTGATTCACCCACCAGACTTCACCTTCTCCTTCTCCTTCTTCTGCTTCTTCTGATTCACCCTCCAGACTTCACCTTCTCCTTCTCCTTCTTCAACTTCTTCTGAGTCACCCTCCAGACTTCACCTTCTCCTTCTCCTTCTTCTGATTCTTCTGATTCACCCTCCAGACTTCACCTTCTCCTTCTCCTTCTTCTGCTTCTTCTGATTCACCCTCCAGACTTCACCTGCTCCTTCTCCTTCTTCTACTTCTTCTGATTCACCCTCCAGACTTCACCTTCTCCTTCTCCTTCTTCTACTTCTTCTGATTCACCCTCCAGTCTTCACCTTCTCCTTCTCCTTCTTCTGCTTCTTCTGCTTCACCCTCCAGACTTCACCTTCTCCTTCTCTTTCTTCTGCTTCTTCTGATTCACCCTCCTGACTTCACCTTCTCCTTCTCCTTCTTCTACTTCTTCTAATTCACCCTCCTGACTTCACCTTCTCCTTCTCCTTCTTCTACTTCTTCTGCTTCACCCTCCAGACATCACCTTCTCCTTCTCCTTCTTTTACTTCTTCTGATTCACGCTCCAGACTTCACCTTCTCCTTCTCCTTCTTCTGCTTCTTCTGATTCACCCTCCAGACTTCACCTTCTCCTTCTCCTTATTCTGCTTCTTCTGATTCACCCTCCAGACTTCACCCTCTCCTTCTCCTTCTTCTGCTTCTTCTGATTCACCCTCCAGACTTCACCTTCTCATTCTCCTTCTTCTACATCTTCTGAGTCACCCTCGAGACTTCACCTTCTCCTTCTCCTTCTTCTACTTCTTCTGATTCACCCTCCAGACTTCACCTTCTCCTTCTCCTTCTTCTACTTCTTCTGATTCACCCTCCAGACTTCACCTTCTCCTTCTCCTTCTTCTGCTTCTTCTGCTTCACCCTCCATACTTCAACTTCTCCTTCTCCTTCTTCTGCTTCTTCTGCTACGCCCTCCAGACTTCACCTTCTCCTTCTCCTTATTCTGCTTCTTCTGATTCACCCTCCAGACTTGACCTTCTCCTTCTCCTTCTTCTGCTTCTTCTGATTCACCCTCCAGACTTCACCTTCTCCTTCTCCGTCTTCTGCTTCTTCTGATTCACCCTCCAGACTTCACCTTCTCCTTCTCCTTCTTCTACTTCTTCTGATTCACCCTCCAGACTTCACATTCTCCTTCTCGTTCTTCTACTTCTTCTGCTTCTCCCTCCAGACTTCACCTTCTCCTTCTCCTTCTTCTGCTTCTTCTGATTCACCCTCCAGACTTCTCCTTCTCCTTCTCCTTCTTCTACTTCTTCTGATTCACCCTCCAGACTTCACCTTCTCCTTCTCCTTCTTCTACTTCTTCTGATTCTCCCTCCAGACTTCACCTTCTCCTTCTCCTTCTTCTGCTTCTTCTGATTCACCCTCCAGACTTCACCTTCTCCTTCTTCTTATTCTGCTTCTTCTGATTCACCCTCCAGACTTCACCTTCTCCTTCTCCTTCTTCTGCTTCTTCTGATTCACCCTCCAGAGTTCACCTTCTCCTTCTTCTTCTTCTGCTTCTTCTGATTCACCCTCCAGACTTCACCTTCTCCTTCTCCTTCTTCTGCTTCTTCTGATTCACCCTCCAGACTTCACCTTCTCTTTCTCCTTCTTCTACTTCTTCTGATTCACCCTCCAGACTTCACCTTCTCCTTCTCCTTCTTCTACTTCTTCTGATTCACCCTCCAGACTTCACATTCTCCTTCTCGTTCTTCTACTTCTTCTGCTTCTCCCTCCAGACTTCACCTTCTCCTTCTCCTTCTTCTGCTTCTTCTGATTCACCCTCCAGACTTCTCCTTCTCCTTCTCCTTCTTCTACTTCTTCTGATTCACCCTCCAGACTTCACCTTCTCCTTCTCCTTCTTCTACTTCTTCTGATTCTCCCTCCAGACTTCACCTTCTCCTTCTCCTTATTCTACTTCTTCTGATTCACCCTCCTGACTTCACCTTCTCCTTCTCCTTCTTCTGCTTCTTCTGCTTCACCCTCCAGACTTCACCTTCTCCTTCTCCTTCTTCTGCTTCTTCTGCTTCACCCTCCAGACTTCACCTTCTCCTTCTCCTTCTTCTGCTTCTTCTGCTTCACCCTCCTGACTTCACCTTCTCCTTCTCCTTCTTCTACTTCTTCTGATTCACCCTCCAGACTTCACCTTCTCCTTCTCCTTCTTCTGCTTCTTCTGCTTCACCTTCCAGACTTCACCTTCTCCTTCTCCTTCTTCTGCTTCTTCTGCTACGCCCTCCAGACTTCACCTTCTCCTTCTCCTTTTCTGCTTCTTCTGCTGCGCACTCCAGACTTCACCTTCTCCTTCTCCTTCTTCTGCTTCTCCTGCTTCACCGTCCTGACTTCACCTTCTCCTTCTCCTTCTTCTACTTCTTCTGCTTCACCCCCCTGACTTCACCTTCTCCTTCTCCTTCTTCCGCTTCTTCTGATTCACCTTCCTAACTTCACCTTCTCCTTCTCCTTCTTCTGCTTCTTCTGATTCACCCTCCTGACTTCACCTTCTCCTTCTCCTTCTCCTGAATCTTCTGATTCACCCTCCAGACTTCACCTTCTCCTTCTCCTTCTTCTGCTTCTTCTGATTCACCCTCCTGACTTCACCTTCTCCTTCTCCTTCTTCTACTTCTTCTGATTCACCCTCCTGACTTCACCTTCCCCTTCTCCTTCTTCTACTTCTTCTGCTTCACCCTCCAGACTTCATCTTCTCCTTCTCCTTCTTCTACTTCTTCTGATTCACCCTCCAGACTTCACCTTCTCCTTCTCCTTCTTCTGCTTCTTCTGATTCACCCTCCAGACTTCACCTTCTCCTTCTTCTTATTCTGCTTCTTCTGATTCACACTCCAGACTTCACCTTCTCCTTCTCCTTCTTCTGCTTCTTCTGATTCACCCTCCAGACTTCACCTTCTCCTTCTCCTTCTTCTACTTCTTCTGATTCACCCTCCAGACTTCACCTTCTCCTTCTCCTTCTTCTACTTCTTCTGATTCACCCTCCAGACTTCACATTCTCCTTCTCGTTCTTCTACTTCTTCTGCTTCTCCCTCCAGACTTCACCTTCTCCTTCTCCTTCTTTTGCTTCTTCTGATTCACCCTCCAGACTTCTCCTTCTCCTTCTCCTTCTTCTACTTCTTCTGCTTCTCCCTCCAGACTTCACCTTCTCCTTCTCCTTCTTCTGCTTCTTCTGATTCACCCTCCAGACTTCTCCTTCTCCTTCTCCTTCTTCTACTTCTTCAGATTCATCCTCCAGACTTCACCTTCTCCTTCTCCTTCTTCTACTTCTTGTGATTTTCCCTCCAGACTTCACCTTCTCCTTCTCCTTCTTCTACTTCTTCTGATTCACCCTCCAGACTTCACCTTCTCCTTCTCCTTCTTCTGCTTCTTCTGCTTCACCTTCCAGACTTCACCTTCTCCTTCTCCTTCTTCTGCTTCTTCTGCTACGCCCTCCAGACTTCACCTTCTCCTTCTCCTTTTCTGCTTCTTCTGCTGCGCACTCCAGACTTCACCTTCTCCTTCTCCTTCTTCTGCTTCTCCTGCTTCACCGTCCTGACTTCACCTTCTCCTTCTCCTTCTTCTACTTCTTCTGCTTCACCCCCCTGACTTCACCTTCTCCTTCTCCTTCTTCCGCTTCTTCTGATTCACCTTCCTAACTTCACCTTCTCCTTCTCCTTCTTCTGCTTCTTCTGATTCACCCTCCTGACTTCACCTTCTCCTTCTCCTTCTCCTGAATCTTCTGATTCACCCTCCAGACTTCACCTTCTCCTTCTCCTTCTTCTGCTTCTTCTGATTCACCCTCCTGACTTCACCTTCTCCTTCTCCTTCTTCTACTTCTTCTGATTCACCCTCCTGACTTCACCTTCCCCTTCTCCTTCTTCTACTTCTTCTGCTTCACCCTCCAGACTTCATCTTCTCCTTCTCCTTCTTCTACTTCTTCTGATTCACCCTCCAGACTTCACCTTCTCCTTCTCCTTCTTCTGCTTCTTCTGATTCACCCTCCAGACTTCACCTTCTCCTACTTCTTATTCTGCTTCTTCTGATTCACACTCCAGACTTCACCTTCTCCTTCTCCTTCTTCTGCTTCTTCTGATTCACCCTCCAGACTTCACCTTCTCCTTCTCCTTCTTCTACTTCTTCTGATTCACCCTCCAGACTTCACCTTCTCCTTCTCCTTCTTCTACTTCTTCTGATTCACCCTCCAGACTTCACATTCTCCTTCTCGTTCTTCTACTTCTTCTGCTTCTCCCTCCAGACTTCACCTTCTCCTTCTCCTTCTTTTGCTTCTTCTGATTCACCCTCCAGACTTCTCCTTCTCCTTCTCCTTCTTCTACTTCTTCTGCTTCTCCCTCCAGACTTCACCTTCTCCTTCTCCTTCTTCTGCTTCTTCTGATTCACCCTTCAGACTTCTCCTTCTCCTTCTCCTTCTTCTACTTCTTCAGATTCATCCTCCAGACTTCACCTTCTCCTTCTCCTTCTTCTACTTCTTCTGATTTTCCCTCCAGACTTCACCTTCTCCTTCTCCTTCTTCTACTTCTTCTGATTCACCCTCCTGACTTCACCTTCTCCTTCTCCTTCTTCTGCTTCTTCTGCTTCACCCTCCAGACTTCACCTTCCCCTTCTCCTTCTTCTGCTTCTTCTGCTTCACCCTCCAGACTTCACCTTCTCCTTCTCCTTCTTCTGCTTCTTCTGCTTCACCCTCCTGACTTCACCTTCTCCTTCTCCTTCTTCTACTTCTTCTGATTCACCCTCCAGACTTCACCTTCTCCTTCTCCTTCTTCTGCTTCTTCTGCTTCTCCCTCCAGACTTCACCTTCTCCTTCTCCTTCTTCTGCTTCTTCTGCTACGCCCTCCTGACTTCACCTTCTCCTTCTCCTTCTTCTGCTTCTTCTGCTTCACCCTCCAGACTTCACCTTCTCCTTCTCCTTCTTCTGCTTCTTCTGCTTCACCCTCCTGACTTCACCTTCTCCTTCTCCTTCTTCTACTTCTTCTGATTCACCCTCCAGACTTCACCTTCTCCTTCTCCTTCTTCTGCTTGTTCTGCTTCACCCTCCAGACTTCACCTTCTCCTTCTCCTTCTTCTGCTTCTTCTGCTGCGCCCTCCAGACTTCACCTTCTCCTTCTCCTTCTTCTGCTTCTTCTGCTTCACCCTCCTGACTTCACCTTCTCCTTCTCCTTCTTCTACTTCTTCTGCTTCACCCTCCTGACTTCGCCTTCTCCTTCTCCTTCTTCTGCTTCTTCTGATTCACCCTCCTAACTTCACCTTCTCCTTCTCCTTCTTCTGCTTCTTCTGATTCACCCTCCTGACTTCAACTTCTCCTTCTCCTTCTTCTGATTCTTCGGATTCACCCTCCAGACTTCACCTTCTCCTTCTCCTTCTTCTGCTTCTTCTGATTCACCCTCCTGACTTCACCTTCTCCTTCTCCTTCTTCTACTTCTTCTGATTCACCCTCCTGACTTCACCTTCTCCTTCTCCTTCTTCTGCTTCTTCTGCTTCACCCTCCAGACTTCACCTTCTCCTTCTCCTTCTTCTACTTCTTCTGATTCACCCTCCAGACTTCACCTTCTCCTTCTCCTTCTTCTGCTTCTTCTGATACACCCTCCAGACTTCACCTTCTCCTTCTTCTTATTCTGCTTCTTCTGATTCACCCTCCAGACTTCACCTTCTCCTTCTCCTTCTTCTGCTTCTTCTGCTTCACCCTCCAGACTTCACCTTCTCCTTCTCTTTCTTCTGCTTCTTCTGATTCACCCTCCTGACTTCACCTTCTCCTTCTCCTTCTTCTACTTCTTCTAATTCACCCTCCTGACTTCACCTTCTCCTTCTCCTTCTTCTACTTCTTCTGCTTCACCCTCCAGACTTCACCTTCTCCTTCTCCTTCTTCTGATTCTTCTGATTCACGCTCCAGACTTCACCTTCTCCTTCTCCTTCTTCTGCTTCTTCTGATTCACCCTCCAGACTTCACCTTCTCCTTCTCCTTATTCTGCTTCTTCTGATTCACCCTCCAGACTTCACCCTCTCCTTCTCCTTCTTCTGCTTCTTCTGATTCACCCTCCAGACTTCACCTTCTCCTTCTCCTTCTTCTACTTCTTCTGAGTCACCCTCCAGACTTCACCTTCTCCTTCTCCTTCTTCTACTTCTTCTGATTCACCCTCCAGACTTCACCTTCTCCTTCTCCTTCTTCTTCTTCTTCTGATTCACCCTCCAGACTTCACCTTCTCCTTCTCCTTCTTCTGCTTCTTCTGCTTCACCCTCCAGACTTCACCTTCTCCTTCTCCTTCTTCTGCTTCTTCTGCTACGCCCTCCAGACTTCACCTTCTCCTTCTCCTTATTCTGCTTCTTCTGATTCACCCTCCAGACTTGACCTTCTCCTTCTCCTTCTTCTGCTTCTTCTGATTCACCCTCCAGACTTCACCTTCTCCTTCTCCTTCTTCTGCTTCTTCTGATTCACCCTCCAGACTTCACCTCCTCCTTCTCCTTCTTCTACTTCTTCTGATTCACCCTCTAGACTTCACATTCTCCTTCTCGTTCTTCTGCTTCTTCTGCTTCTCCCTCCAGACTTCACCTTCTCCTTCTCCTTCTTCTGCTTCTTCTGATTCACCCTCCAGACTTCTCCTTCTCCTTCTCCTTCTTCTACTTCTTCTGATTCACCCTCCAGACTTCACCTTCTCCTTCTCCTTCTTCTACTTCTTCTGATTCTCCCTCCAGACTTCACCTTCTCCTTCTCCTTCTTCTGCTTCTTCTGATTCACCCTCCAGACTTCACCTTCTCCTTCTTTTTATTCTGCTTCTTCTGATTCACCCTCCAGACTTCACCTTCTCCTTCTCCTTCTTCTGCTTCTTCTGATTCACCCTCCAGAGTTCACCATCTCCTTCTTCTTCTTCTGCTTCTTCTGATTCACCCTCTGTGGTAAACCACTGTCATACCTGTCTGTGTCTGTATGTGTATTCCACTAGGTACAGGTCTGGACATGCCTCGGCTGACTCCTCCCACTATTCCAGGTATATAAGTGACTACCTCCCCGTCCCTTAGTATTCTGGACGGGTCGACCACTCGAGACAAGACCTTCATTCTTTAGTTAATAAAAGCCTGATTGTTACTCGCTCAACTTCAGTCTTTTGAGTAATTGATGGCGCATCACCCTCCAGACTTCACCTTCTCCTTCTCCTTCTTCTGCTTCTTCTGATTCACCCTCCAGACTTCACCTTCTCTTTCTCCTTCTTCTACTTCTTCTGATTCACCCTCCAGACTTCACCTTCTCCTTCTCCTTCTTCTACTTCTTCTGATTCACCCTCCAGACTTCACATTCTCCTTCTCGTTCTTCTACTTCTTCTGCTTCTCCCTCCAGACTTCACCTTCTCCTTCTCCTTCTTCTGCTTCTTCTGATTCACCCTCCAGACTTCTCCTTCTCCTTCTCCTTCTTCTACTTCTTCTGATTCAACCTCCAGACTTCACCTTCTCCTTCTCCTTCTTCTACTTCTTCTGATTCTCCCTCCAGACTTCACCTTCTCCTTCTCCTTCTTCTACTTCTTCGGATTCACCCTCCTGACTTCACCTTCTCCTTCTCCTTCTTCTGCTTCTTCTGCTTCACCCTCCAGACTTCACCTTCTCCTTCTCCTTCTTCTGCTTCTTCTGCTTCACCCTCCTGACTTCTCCTTCTCCTTCTCCTTCTTCTACTTCTTCTGATTCACCCTCCAGACTTCAGCTTCTCCTTCTCCTTCTTCTGCTTCTTCTGCTTCACCCTCCAGACTTCACCTTCTCCTTCTCCTTCTTCTGCTTCTTCTGCTACGCCCTCCAGACTTCACCTTCTCCTTCTCCTTTTCTGCTTCTTCTGCTTCACCCTCCTGACTTCACCTTCTCCTTCTCCTTCTTCTACTTCTTCTGATTCACCCTCCAGACTTCACCTTCTCCTTCTCCTTCTTCTGCTTCTTCTGCTTCACCCTCCAGACTTCACCTTCTCCTTCTCCTTCTTCTGCTTCTTCTGCTGCGCACTCCAGACTTCACCTTCTCCTTCTCCTTCTTCTGCTTCTCCTGCTTCACCGTCCTGACTTCACCTTCTCCTTCTCCTTCTTCTACTTCTTCTGCTTCACCCCCCTGACTTCACCTTCTCCTTCTCCTTCTTCTGCTTCTTCTGATTCACCTTCCTAACTTCACCTTCTCCTTCTCCTTCTTCTGCTTCTTCTGATTCACCCTCCTGACTTCACCTTCTCCTTCTCCTTCTCCTGAATCGTCTGATTCACCCTCCAGACTTCACCTTCTCCTTCTCCTTCTTCTGCTTCTTCTGATTCACCCTCCTGACTTCACCTTCTCCTTCTCCTTCTTCTACTTCTTCTGATTCACCCTCCTGACTTCACCTTCCCCTTCTCCTTCTTCTACTTCTTCTGCTTCACCCTCCAGACTTCACCTTCTCCTTCTCCTTCTTCTACTTCTTCTGATTCACCCTCCAGACTTCACCTTCTCCTTCTCCTTCTTCTGCTTCTTCTGATTCACCCTCCAGACTTCACCTTCTCCTTCTTCTTATTCTGCTTCTTCTGATTCACACTCCAGACTTCACCTTCTCCTTCTCCTTCTTCTGCTTCTTCTGATTCACCCTCCAGACTTCACCTTCTCCTTCTACTTCTTCTGCTTCTTCTGATTCACCCTCCAGACTTCACCTTCTCCTTCTCCTTCTTCTGCTTCTTCTGATTCACCCTCCAGACTTCACCTTCTCCTTCTCCTTCTTCTACTTCTTCTGATTCACCCTCCAGACTTCACCTTCTCCTTCTCCTTCTTCTACTTCTTCTGATTCACCCTCCAGACTTCACATTCTCCTTCTCGTTCTTCTACTTCTTCTGCTTCTCCCTCCAGACTTCACCTTCTCCTTCTCCTTCTTCTGCTTCTTCTGATTCACCCTCCAGACTTCTCCTTCTCCTTCTCCTTCTTCTACTTCTTCTGATTCATCCTCCAGACTTCACCTTCTCCTTCTCCTTCTTCTACTTCTTCTGATTTTCCCTCCAGACTTCACCTTCTCCTTCTCCTTCTTCTACTTCTTCTGATTCACCCTCCTGACTTCACCTTCTCCTTCTCCTTCTTCTGCTTCTTCTGCTTCACCCTCCAGACTTCACCTTCCCCTTCTCCTTCTTCTGCTTCTTCTGCTTCACCCTCCAGACTTCACCTTCTCCTTCTCCTTCTTCTGCTTCTTCTGATTCACCCTCCAGACTTCACCTCCTCCTTCTCCTTCTTCTACTTCTTCTGATTCACCCTCTAGACTTCACATTCTCCTTCTCGTTCTTCTACTTCTTCTGCTTCTCCCTCCAGACTTCACCTTCTCCTTCTCCTTCTTCTGCTTCTTCTGATTCACCCTCCAGACTTCTCCTTCTCCTTCTCCTTCTTCTACTTCTTCTGATTCACCCTCCAGACTTCACCTTCTCCTTCTCCTTCTTCTACTTCTTCTGATTCTCCCTCCAGACTTCACCTCCTCCTTCTCCTTCTTCTACTTCTTCTGATTCACCCTCTAGACTTCACATTCTCCTTCTCGTTCTTCTACTTCTTCTGCTTCTCCCTCCAGACTTCACCTTCTCCTTCTCCTTCTTCTGCTTCTTCTGATTCACCCTCCAGACTTCTCCTTCTCCTTCTCCTTCTTCTACTTCTTCTGATTCACCCTCCAGACTTCACCTTCTCCTTCTCCTTCTTCTGCTTCTTCTGATTCACCCTCCAGAGTTCACCTTCTCCTTCTTCTTCTTCTGCTTCTTCTGATTCACCCTCCAGACTTCACCTTCTCCTTCTCCTTCTTCTGCTTCTTCTGATTCACCCTCCAGACTTCACCTTCTCTTTCTCCTTCTTCTACTTCTTCTGATTCACCCTCCAGACTTCACCTTCTCCTTCTCCTTCTTCTACTTCTTCTGATTCACCCTCCAGACTTCACATTCTCCTTCTCGTTCTTCTACTTCTTCTGCTTCTCCCTCCAGACTTCACCTTCTCCTTCTCCTTCTTCTGCTTCTTCTGATTCACCCTCCAGACTTCTCCTTCTCCTTCTCCTTCTTCTACTTCTTCTGATTCACCCTCCAGACTTCACCTTCTCCTTCTCCTTCTTCTACTTCTTCTGATTCTCCCTCCAGACTTCACCTTCTCCTTCTCCTTCTTCTACTTCTTCTGATTCACCCTCCTGACTTCACCTTCTCCTTCTCCTTCTTCTGCTTCTTCTGCTTCACCCTCCAGACTTCACCTTCTCCTTCTCCTTCTTCTGCTTCTTCTGCTTCACCCTCCTGACTTCACCTTCTCCTTCTCCTTCTTCTACTTCTTCTGATTCACCCTCCAGACTTCAGCTTCTCCTTCTCCTTCTTCTGCTTCTTCTGCTTCACCCTCCAGACTTCACCTTCTCCTTCTCCTTCTTCTGCTTCTTCTGCTACGCCCTCCAGACTTCACCTTCTCCTTCTCCTTTTCTGCTTCTTCTGCTTCACCCTCCTGACTTCACCTTCTCCTTCTCCTTCTTCTACTTCTTCTGATTCACCCTCCAGACTTCACCTTCTCCTTCTCCTTCTTCTGCTTCTTCTGCTTCACCCTCCAGACTTCACCTTCTCCTTCTCCTTCTTCTGCTTCTTCTGCTGCGCACTCCAGACTTCACCTTCTCCTTCTCCTTCTTCTGCTTCTCCTGCTTCACCGTCCTGACTTCACCTTCTCCTTCTCCTTCTTCTACTTCTTCTGCTTCACCCCCCTGACTTCACCTTCTCCTTCTCCTTCTTCTGCTTCTTCTGATTCACCTTCCTAACTTCACCTTCTCCTTCTCCTTCTTCTGCTTCTTCTGATTCACCCTCCTGACTTCACCTTCTCCTTCTCCTTCTCCTGAATCTTCTGATTCACCCTCCAGACTTCACCTTCTCCTTCTCCTTCTTCTGCTTCTTCTGATTCACCCTCCTGACTTCACCTTCTCCTTCTCCTTCTTCAACTTCTTCTGATTCACCCTCCTGACTTCACCTTCCCCTTCTCCTTCTTCTACTTCTTCTGCTTCACCCTCCAGACTTCACCTTCTCCTTCTCCTTCTTCTACTTCTTATGATTCACCCTCCAGACTTCACCTTCTCCTTCTCCTTCTTCTGCTTCTTCTGATTCACCCTCCAGACTTCACCTTCTCCTTCTTCTTGTTCTGCTTCTTCTGATTCACACTCCAGACTTCACCTTCTCCTTCTCCTTCTTCTGCTTCTTCTGATTCACCCTCCAGACTTCACCTTCTCCTTCTACTTCTTCTGCTTCTTCTGATTCACCCTCCAGACTTCACCTTCTCCTTCTCCTTCTTCTACTTCTTCTGATTCACCCTCCAGACTTCACCTTCTCCTTCTCCTTCTTCTACTTCTTCTGATTCACCCTCCAGACTTCACATTCTCCTTCTCGTTCTTCTACTTCTTCTGCTTCTCCCTCCAGACTTCACCTTCTCCTTCTCCTTCTTCTGCTTCTTCTGATTCACCCTCCAGACTTCTCCTTCTCCTTCTCCTTCTTCTACTTCTTCTGATTCATCCTCCAGACTTCACCTTCTCCTTCTCCTTCTTCTACTTCTTCTGATTTTCCCTCCAGACTTCACCTTCTCCTTCTCCTTCTTCTACTTCTTCTGATTCACCCTCCTGACTTCACCTTCTCCTTCTCCTTCTTCTGCTTCTTCTGCTTCACCCTCCAGACTTCACCTTCCCCTTCTCCTTCTTCTGCTTCTTCTGCTTCACCCTCCAGACTTCACCTTCTCCTTCTCCTTCTTCTGCTTCTTCTGCTTCACCCTCCTGACTTCACCTTCTCCTTCTCCTTCTTCTACTTCTTCTGATTCACCCTCCAGACTTCACCTTCTCCTTCTCCTTCTTCTGCTTCTTCTGCTTCACCCTCCAGACTTCACCTTCTCCTTCTCCTTCTTCTGCTTCTTCTGCTGCGCCCTCCAGACTTCACCTTCTCCTTCTCCTTCTTCTGCTTCTTCTGCTTCACCCTCCAGACTTCACCTTCTCCTTATCCTTCTTCTGCTTCTTCTGCTTCTCCCTCCTGACTTCACCTTCTCCTTCTCCTTCTTCTACTTCTTCTGATTCACCCTCCAGACTTCACCTTCTCCTTCTTCTGCTTCTTCTGCTTCACCCTCCAGACTTCACCTTCTCCTTCTCCTTCTTCTGCTTCTTCTGCTGCGCCCTCCAGACTTCACCTTCTCCTTCTCCTTCTTCTGCTTCTTCTGCTTCACCCTCCTGACTTCACCTTCTCCTTCTCCTTCTTCTACTTCTTCTGCTTCACCCCCCTGACTTCGCCTTCTCCTTCTCCTTCTTCTACTTCTTCTGATTCACCCTCCTAACTTCACCTTCTCCTTCTCTTTCTTCTGCTTCTTCTGATTCACCCTCCTGACTTCAACTTCTCCTTCTCCTTCTTCTGATTCTTCGGATTCACCCTCCAGACTTCACCTTCTCCTTCTCCTTCTTCTGCTTCTTCTGATTCACCCTCCTGACTTCACCTTCTCCTTCTCCTTCTTCTACTTCTTCTGATTCACCCTCCTGACTTCACCTTCTCCTTCTCCTTCTTCTGCTTCTTCTGCTTCACCCTCCAGACTTCACCTTCTCCTTCTCCTTCTTCTACTTCTTCTGATTCACCCTCCAGACTTCACCTTCTCCTTCTCCTTCTTCTGCTTCTTCTGATTCATCCTCCAGACTTCACCTTCTCCTTCTTCTTATTCTGCTTCTTCTGATTCACCATCCAGACTTCACCTTCTCCTTCTCCTTCTTATGCTTCTTCTGATTCACCCTCCAGACTTCACCTTCTCCTTCTCCTTCTTCTGCTTCTTCTGATTCACCCTCCAGACTTCACCTTCTCCTTCTCTTTCTTCTACTTCTTCTGAGTCACCCTCCAGACTTCACCTTCTCCTTCTCCTTCTTCTGATTCTTCTGATTCACCCTGCAGACTTCACCTTCTCCTTCTCCTTCTTCTGCTTCTTTTGATTCACCCTCCAGACTTCACCTTCTCCTTCTCCTTCTTCTGCTTCTTTTGATTCACCCCCCAGACTTCACCATCTCCTTCTCCTTCTTCTACTTCTTCTGATTCACCCTCCAGTCTTCACCTTCTCCTTCTCCTTCTTCTGCTTCTTCTGCTTCACCCTCCAGACTTCACCTTCTCCTTCTCTTTCTTCTGCTTCTTCTGATTCACCCTCCAGACTTCACCTTCTCTTTCTCCTTCTTCTGCTTCTTCTGCTTCACCCTCCAGACTTCACCTTCTCCTTCTCCTTCTTCTGCTTCTTCTGCTACGCCCTCCAGACTTCACCTTCTCCTTCTCCTTCTTCTACTTCTTCTGATTCACCCTCCAGACTTCACATTCTCCTTCTCGTTCTTCTACTTCTTCTGCTTCTCCCTCCAGACTTCACCTTCTCCTTCTCCTTCTTCTGCTTCTTCTGCTTCACCCTCCTGACTTCACCTTCTCCTTCTCCTTCTTCTACTTCTTCTGATTCACCCTCCAGACTTCACCTTCTCCTTCTCCTTCTTCTGCTTCTTCTGCTTCACCCTCCAGACTTCACCTTCTCCTTCTCCTTCTTCTGCTTCTTCTGCTACGCCCTCCAGACTTCACCTTCTCCTTCTCCTTCTTCTGCTTCTTCTGCTTCACCCTCCAGACTTCACCTTCTCCTTCTCCTTCTTCTGCTTCTTCTGCTTCACCCTCCTGACTTCACCTTCTCCTTCTCCTTCTTCTACTTCTTCTGATTCACCCTCCTGACTTCACCTTCTCCTTCTTCTTATTCTGCTTCTTCTGATTCACCCTCCAGACTTCACCTTCTCCTTCTCCTTCTTATGCTTCTTCTGATTCACCCTCCAGACTTCACCTTCTCCTTCTCCTCCTTCTGCTTCTTCTGATTCACCCTCCAGACTTCACCTTCTCCTTCTCCTTCTTCTACTTCTTCTGAGTCACCCTCCAGACTTCACCTTCTCCTTCTTCTGATTCTTCTGATTCACCCTCCAGACTTCACCTTCTCCTTCTCCTACTTCTGCTTCTTTTGATTCACCCTCCAGATTTCACCTTCTCCTTCTCCTTCTTCTGCTTCTTTTGATTCACCCCCCAGACTTCACCTTCTCCTTCTCCTTCTTCTACTTCTTCTGATTCACCCTCCAGTCTTCACCTTCTCCTTCTCCTTCTTCTGCTTCTTCTGCTTCACCCTCCAGACTTCACCTTCTCCTTCTCTTTCTTCTGCTTCTTCTGATTCACCCTCCAGACTTCACCTTCTCTTTCTCCTTCTTCTGCTTCTTCTGCTTCACCCTCCAGACTTCACCTTCTCCTTCTCCATCTTCTGCTTCTTCTGCTACGCCCTCCAGACTTCACCTTCTCCTTCTCCTTCTTCTGCTTCTTCTGCTTCACCCCCCAGACTTCACCTTCTCCTTCTCCTTCTTCTGCTTCTTCTGCTTCACCCTCCTGACTTCACCTTCTCCTTCTCCTTCTTCTACTTCTTCTGATTCACCCTCCAGACTTCACCTTCTCCTTCTCCTTCTTCGGCTTCTTCTGCTTCACCCTCCAGACTTCACCTTCTCCTTCTCCTTCTTCTGCTTCTTCTGCTGCGCCCTCCAGACTTCACCTTCTCCTTCTCCTTCTTCTGCTTCTTCTGCTTCACCCTCCTGACTTCACCTTCTCCTTCTCCTTCTTCTACTTCTTCTGCTTCACCCCCCTGACTTCACCTTCTCCTTCTCCTTCTTCTGCTTCTTCTGATTCACCCTCCAGACTTCACCTTCTCCTTCTTCTTATTCTGCTTCTTCTGATTCACACTCCAGACTTCACCTTCTCCTTCTCCTTCTTCTGCTTCTTCTGATTCACCCTCCAGACTTCACCTTCTCCTTCTACTTCTTCTGCTTCTTCTGATTCACCCTCCAGACTTCACCTTCTCCTTCTCCTTCTTCTGCTTCTTCTGATTCACCCTCCAGACTTCACCTTCTCCTTCTCCTTCTTCTACTTCTTCTGATTCACCCTCCAGACTTCACCTTCTCCTTCTCCTTCTTCTACTTCTTCTGATTCACCCTCCAGACTTCACATTCTCCTTCTCGTTCTTCTACCTCTTCTGCTTCTCCCTCCAGACTTCACCTTCTCCTTCTCCTTCTTCTGCTTCTTCTGATTCACCCTCCAGACTTCTCCTTCTCCTTCTCCTTCTTCTACTTCTTCTGATTCATCCTCCAGACTTCACCTTCTCCTTCTCCTTCTTCTACTTCTTCTGATTTTCCCTCCAGACTTCACCTTCTCCTTCTCCTTCTTCTACTTCTTCTGATTCACCCTCCTGACTTCACCTTCTCCTTCTCCTTCTTCTGCTTCTTCTGCTTCACCCTCCAGACTACACCTTCCCCTTCTCCTTCTTCTGCTTCTTCTGCTTCACCCTCCAGACTTCACCTTCTCCTTCTCCTTCTTCTGCTTCTTCTGCTTCACCCTCGTGACTTCACCTTCTCCTTCTCCTTCTTCTACTTCTTCTGATTCACCCTCCAGACTTCACCTTCTCCTTCTCCTTCTTCTGCTTCTTCTGCTTCACCCTCCAGACTTCACCTTCTCCTTCTCCTTCTTCTGCTTCTTCTGCTACGCCCTCCAGACTTCACCTTCTCCTTCTCCTTCTTCTGCTTCTTCTGCTTCACCCTCCAGACTTCACCTTCTCCTTCTCCTTCTTCTGCTTCTACTGCTTCACCCTCCTGACTTCACCTTCTCCTTCTCCTTCTTCTACTTCTTCTCATTCACCCTCCAGACTTAACCTTCTCCTTCTCCTTCTTCTGCTTCTTCTGCTTCACCCTCCAGACTTCACCTTCTCCTTCTCCTTCTTCTGCTTCTTCTGCTGCGCCCTCCAGACTTCACCTTCTCCTTCTCCTTCTTCTGCTTCTTCTGCTTCACCCTCCTGACTTCACCTTCTCCTTCTCCTTCTTCTACTTCTTCTGCTTCACCCCCCTGACTTCGCCTTCTCCTTCTCCTTCTTCTGCTTCTTCTGATTCACCCTCCTAACTTCACCTTCTCCTTCTCCTTCTTCTGCTTCTTCTGATTCACCCTCCTGACTTCAACTTCTCCTTCTCCTTCTTCTGATTCTTCGGATTCACCCTCCAGACTTCACCTTCTCCTTCTCCTTCTTCTGCTTCTTCTGATTCACCCTCCTGACTTCACCTTCTCCTTCTCCTTCTTCTACTTCTTCTGATTCACCCTCCTGACTTCACCTTCTCCTTCTCCTTCTTCTGCTTCTTCTGCTTCACCCTCCAGACTTCACCTTCTCCTTCTCCTTCTTCTACTTCTTCTGATTCACCCTCCAGACTTCACCTTCTCCTTCTCCTTCTTCTGCTTCTTCTGATTCACCCTCCAGACTTCACCTTCTCCTTCTTCTTATTCTGCTTCTTCTGATTCACCCTCCAGACTTCACCTTCTCCTTCTCCTTCTTATGCTTCTTCTGATTCACCCTCCAGACTACACCTTCTCCTTCTCCTTCTTCTGCTTCTTCTGATTCACCCTCCAGACTTCACCTTCTCCTTCTCCTTCTTCTACTTCTTCTGAGTCACCCTCCAGACTTCACCTTCTCCTTCTCCTTCTTCTGATTCTTCTGATTCACCCTGCAGACTTCACCTTCTCCTTCTCCTTCTTCTGCTTCTTTTGATTCACCCTCCAGACTTCACCTTCTCCTTCTCCTTCTTCTGCTTCTTTTGATTCACCCCCCAGACTTCACCATCTCCTTCTCCTTCTTCTACTTCTTCTGATTCACCCTCCAGTCTTCACCTTCTCCTTCTCCTTCTTCTGCTTCTTCTGCTTCACCCTCCAGACTTCACCTTCTCCTTCTCTTTCTTCTGCTTCTTCTGATTCACCCTCCAGACTTCACCTTCTCTTTCTCCTTCTTCTGCTTCTTCTGCTTCACCCTCCAGACTTCACCTTCTCCTTCTCCTTCTTCTGCTTCTTCTGCTACGCCCTCCAGACTTCACCTTCTCCTTCTCCTTCTTCTGCTTCTTCTGCTTCACCCCCCAGACTTCACCTTCTCCTTCTCCTTCTTCTGCTTCTTCTGCTTCACCCTCCTGACTTCACCTTCTCCTTCTCCTTCTTCTACTTCTTCTGATTCACCCTCCAGACTTCACCTTCTCCTTCTCCTTCTTCGGCTTCTTCTGCTTCACCCTCCAGACTTTACCTTCTACTTCTCCTTCTTCTGCTTCTTCTGCTGCGCCCTCCAGACTTCACCTTCTTCTTCTCCTTCTTCTACTTCTTCTGCTTCACCCCCCTGACTTCACCTTCTCTTTCTCCTTCTTCTGCTTCTTCTGATTCACCCTCCTAACTTCACCTTCTCCTTCTCCTTCTTCTGCTTCTTCTGATTCACCCTCCTGACTTCACCTTCTCCTTTTCCTTCTTCTGATTCTTCTGCTTCACCCTCCAGACTTCACCTTCTCCTTCTCCTTCTTCTGCTTCTTCTGATTCACGCTCCTGACTTCACCTTCTCCTTCTCCTTCTTCTACTTCTTCTGATTCACCCTCCTGACCTCACCTTCTCCTTCTCCTTCTTCTACTTCTTCTGCTTCACTCTCCAGACTTCACCTTCTCCTTCTCCTTCTTCTACTTCTTCTGATTCACCCTCCAGACTTCACCTTCTCCTTCTCCTTCTTCTACTTCTTCTGATTCACCCTCCAGACTTCACATTCTCCTTCTCGTTCTTCTACTTCTTCTGCTTCTCCCTCCAGACTTCAGCTTCTCCTTCTCCTTCTTCTGCTTCTTCTGATTCACCCTCCAGACTTCTCCTTCTCCTTCTCCTTCTTCTACTTCTTCTGATTCACCCTCCAGACTTCACCTTCTCCTTCTCCTTCTTCTACTTCTTCTGATTCTCCCTCCAGACTTCACCTTCTCCTTCTCCTTCTTCTGCTTCTTCTGATTCACCCTCCAGACTTCACCTTCTCCTTCTTCTTATTCTGCTTCTTCTGATTCACCCTCCAGACTTCACCTTCTCCTTCTCCTTCTTCTACTTCTTCTGATTCACCCTCCTGATTTCACCTTCTCCTTCTCCTTCTTCTGCTTCTTCTGCTTCACCCTCCAGACTTCACCTTCTCCTTCTCCTTCTTCTGATTCTTCTGCTTCACCCTCCAGACTTCACCTTCTCCTTCTCCTTCTTCTGCTTCTTCTGCTTCACCCTCCTGACTTCACCTTCTCCTTCTCCTTCTTCTACTTCTTCTGATTCACCCTCCAGACTTCACCTTCTCCTTCTCCTTCTTCTGCTTCTTCTGCTTCACACTCCAGACTTCACCTTCTCCTTCTCCTTCTTCTGCTTCTTCTGCTACGCCCTCCAGACTTCACCTTCTCCTTCTCCTTTTCTGCTTCTTCTGCTTCACCCTCCTGACTTCACCTTCTCCTTCTCCTTCTTCTACTTCTTCTGATTCACCCTCCAGACTTCACCTTCTCCTTCTCCTTCTTCTGCTTCTTCTGCTTCACCCTCCAGACTTCACCTTCTCCTTCTCCTTCTTCTCCTTCTTCTGCTGCGCACTCCAGACTTCACCTTCTCCTTCTCCTTCTTCTGCTTCTCCTGCTTCACCGTCCTGACTTCACCTTCTCCTTCTCCTTCTTCTACTTCTTCTGCTTCACCCCCCTGACTTCACCTTCTTCTTCTCCTTCTTCTGCTTCTTCTGATTCACCTTCCTAACTTCACCTTCTCCTTCTCCTTCTTCTGCTTCTTCTGATTCACCCTCCTGACTTCACCTTCTCCTTCTCCTTCTTCTACTTCTTCTGATTCACCCTCCTGACTTCATCTTCTCCTTCTCCTTCTTCTACTTCTTCTGATTCACCCTCCAGACTTCACCTTCTCCTTCTCCTTCTTCTGCTTCTTCTGATTCACCCTCCAGACTTCACCTTCTCCTTCTTCTTATTCTGCTTCTTCTGATTCACACTCCAGACTTCACCTTCTCCTTCTCCTTCTTCTGCTTCTTCTGATTCACCCTCCAGACTTCACCTTCTCCTTCTACTTCTTCTGCTTCTTCTGATTCACCCTCCAGACTTCACCTTCTCCTTCTCCTTCTTCTGATTCACCCTCCAGACTTCACCTTCTCCTTCTCCTTCTTCTACTTCTTCTGATTCACCCTCCAGACTTCACCTTCTCCTTCTCCTTCTTCTACTTCTTCTGATTCACCCTCCAGACTTCACATTCTCCTTATCGTTCTTCTACCTCTTCTGCTTCTCCCTCCAGACTTCACCTTCTCCTTCTCCTTCTTCTGCTTCTTCTGATTCACCCTCCAGACTTCTCCTTCTCCTTCTCCTTCTTCTACTTCTTCTGATTCATCCTCCAGACTTCACCTTCTCCTTCTCCTTCTTCTACTTCTTCTGATTTTCCCTCCAGACTTCACCTTCTCCTTCTCCTTCTTCTACTTCTTCTGATTCACCCTCCTGACTTCACCTTCTCCTTCTCCTTCTTCTGCTTCTTCTGCTTCACCCTCCAGACTACACCTTCCCCTTCTCCTTCTTCTGCTTCTTCTGATTCACCCTCCAGACTTCACCTTCTCCTTCTCCTTCTTCTGCTTCTTCTGCTTCACCATCGTGACTTCACCTTCTCCTTCTCCTTCTTCTACTTCTTCTGATTCACCCTCCAGACTTCACCTTCTCCTTCTCCTTCTTCTGCTTCTTCTGCTTCACCCTCCAGACTTCACCTTCTCCTTCTCCTTCTTCTGCTTCTTCTGCTACGCCCTCCAGACTTCACCTTCTCCTTCTCCTTCTTCTGCTTCTTCTGCTTCACCCTCCAGACTTCACCTTCTCCTTCTCCTTCTTCTGCATCTTCTGCTTCACCCTCCTGACTTCACCTTCTCCTTCTCCTTCTTCTACTTCTTCTCATTCACCCTCCAGACTTAACCTTCTCCTTCTCCTTCTTCTGCTTCTTCTGCTTCACCCTCCAGACTTCACCTTCTCCTTCTCCTTCTTCTGCTTCTTCTGCTGCGCCCTCCAGACTTCACCTTCTCCTTCTCCTTCTTCTGCTTCTTCTGCTTCACCCTCCTGACTTCACCTTCTCCTTCTCCTTCTTCTACTTCTTCTGCTTCACCCCCCTGACTTCGCCTTCTCCTTCTCCTTCTTCTGCTTCTTCTGATTCACCCTCCTAACTTCACCTTCTCCTTCTCCTTCTTCTGCTTCTTCTGATTCACCCTCCTGACTTCAACTTCTCCTTCTCCTTCTTCTGATTCTTCGGATTCACCCTCCAGACTTCACCTTCTCCTTCTCCTTCTTCTGCTTCTTCTGATTCACCCTCCTGACTTCACCTTCTCCTTCTCCTTCTTCTACTTCTTCTGATTCACCCTCCTGACTTCACCTTCTCCTTCTCCTTCTTCTGCTTCTTCTGCTTCACCCTCCAGACTTCACCTTCTCCTTCTCCTTCTTCTACTTCTTCTGATTCACCCTCCAGACTTCACCTTCTCCTTCTCCTTCTTCTGCTTCTTCTGATTCACCCTCCAGACTTCACCTTCTCCTTCTTCTTATTCTGCTTCTTCTGATTCACCCTCCAGACTTCACCTTCTCCTTCTCCTTCTTATGCTTCTTCTGATTCACCCTCCAGACTACACCTTCTCCTTCTCCTTCTTCTGCTTCTTCTGATTCACCCTCCAGACTTCACCTTCTCCTTCTCCTTCTTCTACTTCTTCTGAGTCACCCTCCAGACTTCACCTTCTCCTTCTCCTTCTTCTGATTCTTCTGATTCACCCTGCAGACTTCACCTTCTCCTTCTCCTTCTTCTGCTTCTTTTGATTCACCCTCCAGACTTCACCTTCTCCTTCTCCTTCTTCTGCTACTTTTGATTCACCCCCCAGACTTCACCATCTCCTTCTCCTTCTTCTACTTCTTCTGATTCACCCTCCAGTCTTCACCTTCTCCTTCTCCTTCTTCTGCTTCTTCTGCTTCACCCTCCAGACTTCACCTTCTCCTTCTCTTTCTTCTGCTTCTTCTGATTCACCCTCCAGACTTCACCTTCTCTTTCTCCTTCTTCTGCTTCTTCTGCTTCACCCTCCAGACTTCACCTTCTCCTTCTCCTTCTTCTGCTTCTTCTGCTACGCCCTCCAGACTTCACCTTCTCCTTCTCCTTCTTCTGCTTCTTCTGCTTCACCCCCCAGACTTCACCTTCTCCTTCTCCTTCTTCTGCTTCTTCTGCTTCACCCTCCAGACTTTACCTTCTACTTCTCCTTCTTCTGCTTCTTCTGCTGCGCCCTCCAGACTTCACCTTCTACTTCTCCTTCTTCTGCTTCATCTGCTTCACCCTCCTGACTTCACCTTCTTCTTCTCCTTCTTCTACTTCTTCTGCTTCACCCCCCTGACTTCACCTTCTCTTTCTCCTTCTTCTGCTTCTTCTGATTCACCCTCCTAACTTCACCTTCTCCTTCTCCTTCTTCTGCTTCTTCTGATTCACCCTCCTGACTTCACCTTCTCCTTTTCCTTCTTCTGATTCTTCTGATTCACCCTCCAGACTTCACCTTCTCCTTCTCCTTCTTCTGCTTCTTCTGATTCACGCTCCTGACTTCACCTTCTCCTTCTCCTTCTTCTACTTCTTCTGATTCACCCTCCTGACCTCACCTTCTCCTTCTCCTTCTTCTACTTCTTCTGCTTCACTCTCCAGACTTCACCTTCTCCTTCTCCTTCTTCTACTTCTTCTGATTCACCCTCCAGACTTCACCTTCTACTTCTCCTTCTTCTGCTTCTGCTGATTCACCCTCCAGACTTCACCTTCTCCTTCTCCTTCTTCTGCTTCTTCTGATTCACCCTCCAGACTTCACCTTCTCCTTCTCCTTCTTCTGCTTCTTCTGATTCACCCACCAGACTTCACCTTCTCCTTCTTCTGCTTCTTCTGATTCACCCTCCAGACTTCACCTTCTCCTTCTCCTTCTTCTACTTCTTCTGAGTCACCCTCCAGACTTCACCTTCTCCTTCTCCTTCTTCTGATTCTTCTGATTCACCCTCCAGACTTCACCTTCTCCTTCTCCTTCTTCTGCTTCTTCTGATTCACCATCCAGACTTCACCTTCTCCTTCTCCTTCTTCTACTTCTTCTGATTCACCCTCCAGTCTTCACCTTCTCCTTCTCCTTCTTCTGCTTCTTCTGCTTCACCCTCCAGACTTCACCTTCTCCTTCTCTTTCTTCTGCTTCTTCTGATTCACCCTCCTGACTTCACCTTCTCCTTCTCCTTCTTCTACTTCTTCTGAGTCACCCTCCAGACTTCACCTTCTCCTTCTCCTTCTTCTGATTCTTCTGATTCACCCTCCAGACTTCACCTTCTCCTTCTCCTTCTTCTACTTCTTCTGATTCACCCTCCAGACTTCACCTTCTCCTTCTCCTTCTTCTACTTCTTCTGATTCACCCTCCAGTCTTCACCTTCTCCTTCTCCTTTTTCTGCTTCTTCTGCTTCACCCTCCAGACTTCACCTTCTCCTTCTCTTTCTTCTGCTTCTTCTAATTCACCCTCCTGACTTCTCCTTCTCCTTCTCCTTCTTCTACTTCTTCTAATTCACCCTCCTGACTTCACCTTCTCCTTCTCCTTCTTCTACTTCTTCTGCTTCACCCTCCAGACATCACCTTCTCCTTCTCCTTCTTTTACCTCTTCTGATTCACGCTCCAGACTTCACCTTCTCCTTCTCCTTCTTCTGCTTCTTCTGATTCACCCTCCAGACTTCTCCTTCTCCTTCTCCTTCTTCTACTTCTTCTGATTCATCCTCCAGACTTCACCTTCTCCTTCTCCTTCTTCTACTTCTTCTGATTTTCCCTCCAGACTTCACCTTCTCCTTCTCCTTCTTCTACTTCTTCTGATTCACCCTCCTGACTTCATCTTCTCCTTCTCCTTCTTCTGCTTCTTCTGCTTCACCCTCCAGACTTCACCTTCCCCTTCTCCTTCTTCTGCTTCTTCTGCTTCACCCTCCTGACTTCACCTTCTACTTCTCCTTCTTCTACTTCTTCTGATTCACCCTCCAGACTTCACCTTCTCCTTCTCCTTCTTCTGCTTCTTCTGCTTCACCCTCCAGACTTCACCTTCTCCTTCTCCTTCTTCTCCTTCTTCTGCTGCGCACTCCAGACTTCACCTTCTCCTTCTCCTTCTTCTGCTTCTCCTGCTTCACCGTCCTGACTTCACCTTCTCCTTCTCCTTCTTCTACTTCTTCTGCTTCACCCCCCTGACTTCACCTTCTTCTTCTCCTTCTTCTGCTTCTTCTGATTCACCTTCCTAACTTCACCTTCTCCTTCTCCTTCTTCTGCTTCTTCTGATTCACCCTCCTGACTTCACCTTCTCCTTCTCCTTCTTCTACTTCTTCTGATTCACCCTCCTGACTTCACCTTCCCCTTCTCCTTCTTCTACTTCTTCTGCTTCACCCTCCAGACTTCACCTTCTCCTTCTCCTTCTTCTACTTCTTCTGATTCACCCTCCAGACTTCACCTTCTCCTTCTCCTTCTTCTGCTTCTTCTGATTCACCCTCCAGACTTCACCTTCTCCTTCTTCTTATTCTGCTTCTTCTGATTCACACTCCAGACTTCACCTTCTCCTTCTCCTTCTTCTGCTTCTTCTGATTCACCCTCCAGACTTCACCTTCTCCTTCTACTTCTTCTGCTTCTTCTGATTCACCCTCCAGACTTCACCTTCTCCTTCTCCTTCTTCTGCTTCTTCTGATTCACCCTCCAGACTTCACCTTCTCCTTCTCCTTCTTCTACTTCTTCTGATTCACCCTCCAGACTTCACCTTCTCCTTCTCCTTCTTCTACTTCTTCTGATTCACCCTCCAGACTTCACATTCTCCTTCTCGTTCTTCTACCTCTTCTGCTTCTCCCTCCAGACTTCACCTTCTCCTTCTCCTTCTTCTGCTTCTTCTGATTCGCCCTCCAGACTTCTCTTTCTCCTTCTCCTTCTTCTACTTCTTCTGATTCATCCTCCAGACTTCACCTTCTCCTTCTCCTTCTTCTACTTCTTCTGATTTTCCCTCCAGACTTCACCTTCTCCTTCTCCTTCTTCTACTTCTTCTGATTCACCCTCCTGACTTCACCTTCTCCTTCTCCTTCTTCTGCTTCTTCTGCTTCACCCTCCAGACTACACCTTCCCCTTCTCCTTCTTCTGCTTCTTCTGATTCACCCTCCAGACTTCACCTTCTCCTTCTCCTTCTTCTGCTTCTTCTGCTTCACCCTCGTGACTTCACCTTCTCCTTCTCCTTCTTCTACTTCTTCTGATTCACCCTCCAGACTTCACCTTCTCCTTCTCCTTCTTCTGCTTCTTCTGCTTCACCCTCCAGACTTCACCTTCTCCTTCTCCTTCTTCTGCTTCTTCTGCTACGCCCTCCGGACTTCACCTTCTCCTTCTCCTTCTTCTGCTTCTTCTGCTTCACCCTCCAGACTTCACCTTCTCCTTCTCCTTCTTCTGCTTCTTCTGCTTCACCCTCCTGACTTCACCTTCTCCTTCTCCTTCTTCTACTTCTTCTCATTCACCCTCCAGACTTAACCTTCTCCTTCTCCTTCTTCTGCTTCTTCTGCTTCACCCTCCAGACTTCACCTTCTCCTTCTCCTTCTTCTACTTCTTCTGCTGCGCCCTCCAGACTTCACCTTCTCCTTCTCCTTCTTCTGCTTCTTCTGCTTCACCCTCCTGACTTCACCTTCTCCTTCTCCTTCTTCTACTTCTTCTGCTTCACCCCCTGACTTCGCCTTCTCCTTCTCCTTCTTCTGCTTCTTCTGATTCACCCTCCTAACTTCACCTTCTCCTTCTCCTTCTTCTGCTTCTTCTGATTCACCCTCCTGACTTCAACTTCTCCTTCTCCTTCTTCTGATTCTTCGGATTCACCCTCCAGACTTCACCTTCTCCTTCTCCTTCTTCTGCTTCTTCTGATTCACCCTCCTGACTTCACCTTCTCCTTCTCCTTCTTCTACTTCTTCTGATTCACCCTCCTGACTTCACCTTCTCCTTCTCCTTCTTCTGCTTCTTCTGCTTCACCCTCCAGACTTCACCTTCTCCTTCTCCTTCTTCTACTTCTTCTGATTCACCCTCCAGACTTCACCTTCTCCTTCTCCTTCTTCTGCTTCTTCTGATTCACCCTCCAGACTTCACCTTCTCCTTCTTCTTATTCTGCTTCTTCTGATTCACCCTCCAGACTTCACCTTCTCCTTCTCCTTCTTATGCTTCTTCTGATTCACCCTCCAGACTACACCTTCTCCTTCTCCTTCTTCTGCTTCTTCTGATTCACCCTCCAGACTTCACCTTCTCCTTCTCCTTCTTCTACTTCTTCTGAGTCACCCTCCAGACTTCACCTTCTCCTTCTCCTTCTTCTGATTCTTCTGATTCACCCTGCAGACTTCACCTTCTCCTTCTCCTTCTTCTGCTTCTTTTGATTCACCCTCCAGACTTCACCTTCTCCTTCTCCTTCTTCTGCTTCTTTTGATTCACCCCCCAGACTTCACCATCTCCTTCTCCTTCTTCTACTTCTTCTGATTCACCCTCCAGTCTTCACCTTCTCCTTCTCCTTCTTCTGCTTCTTCTGCTTCACCCTCCAGACTTCACCTTCTCCTTCTCTTTCTTCTGCTTCTTCTGATTCACCCTCCAGACTTCACCTTCTCTTTGTCCTTCTTCTGCTTCTTCTGCTTCACCCTCCAGACTTCACCTTCTCCTTCTCCTTCTTCTGCTTCTTCTGCTACGCCCTCCAGACTTCATCTTCTCCTTCTCCTTCTTCTGCTTCTTCTGCTTCACCCCCCAGACTTCACCTTCTCCTTCTCCTTCTTCTGCTTCTTCTGCTTCACCCTCCTGACTTCACCTTCTCCTTCTCCTTCTTCTACTTCTTCTGATTCACCCTCCAGACTTCACCTTCTCCTTCTCCTTCTTCGGCTTCTTCTGCTTCACCCTCCAGACTTTACCTTCTACTTCTCCTTCTTCTGCTTCTTCTGCTGCGCCCTCCAGACTTCACCTTCTCCTTCTCCTTCTTCTGCTTCATCTGCTTCACCCTCCTGACTTCACCTTCTTCTTCTCCTTCTTCTACTTCTTCTGCTTCACCCCCTGACTTCACCTTCTCTTTCTCCTTCTTCTGCTTCTTCTGATTCACCCTCCTAACTTCACCTTCTCCTTCTCCTTCTTCTGCTCCTTCTGATTCACCCTCCTGACTTCACCTTCTCCTTTTCCTTCTTCTGATTCTTCTGATTCACCCTCCAGACTTCACCTTCTCCTTCTCCTTCTTCTGCTTCTTCTGATTCACGCTCCTGACTTCACCTTCTCCTTCTCCTTCTTCTACTTCTTCTGATTCACCCTCCTGACCTCACCTTCTCCTTCTCCTTCTTCTACTTCTTCTGCTTCACTCTCCCGACTTCACCTTCTCCTTCTCCTTCTTCTACTTCTTCTGATTCACCCTCCAGACTTCACCTTCTACTTCTCCTTCTTCTGCTTCTGCTGATTCACCCTCCAGACTTCACCTTCTCCTTCTCCTTATTCTGCTTCTTCTGATTCACCCTCCAGACTTCACCTTCTCCTTCTCCTTCTTCTGCTTCTTCTGATTCACCCACCAGACTTCACCTTCTCCTTCTTCTGCTTCTTCTGATTCACCCTCCAGACTTCACCTTCTCCTTCTCCTTCTTCTACTTCTTCTGAGTCACCCTCCAGACTTCACCTTCTCCTTCTCCTTCTTCTGATTCTTCTGATTCACCCTCCAGACTTCACCTTCTACTTCTCCTTCTTCTGCTTCTTCTGATTCACCATCCAGACTTCACCTTCTCCTTCTCCTTCTTCTACTTCTTCTGATTCACCCTCCAGTCTTCACCTTCTCCTTCTCCTTCTTCTGCTTCTTCTGCTTCACCCTCCAGACTTCACCTTCTCCTTCTCTTTCTTCTGCTTCTTCTGATTCACCCTCCTGACTTCACCTTCTCCTTCTCCTTCTTCTACTTCTTCTGAGTCACCCTCCAGACTTCACCTTCTCCTTCTCCTTCTTCTGATTCTTCTGATTCACCCTCCAGACTTCACCTTCTCCTTCTCCTTCTTCTACTTCTTCTGATTCACCCTCCAGACTTCACCTTCTCCTTCTTCTACTTCTTCTGATTCACCCTCCAGTCTTCACCTTCTCCTTCTCCTTCTTCTGCTTCTTCTGCTTCACCCTCCAGACTTCACCTTCTCCTTCTCTTTCTTCTGCTTCTTCTGATTCACCCTCCTGACTTCACCTTCTCCTTCTCCTTCTTCTACTTCTTCTAATTCACCCTCCTGACTTCACCTTCTCCTTCTCCTTCTTCTACTTCTTCTGCTTCACCCTCCAGACATCACCTTCTCCTTCTCCTTCTTTTACCTCTTCTGATTCACGCTCCAGACTTCACCTTCTCCTTCTCCTTCTTCTACTTCTTCTGATTTTCCCTCCAGACTTCACCTTCTCCTTCTCCTTCTTCTACTTCTTCTGATTCACCCTCCTGACTTCATCTTCTCCTTCTCCTTCTTCTGCTTCTTCTGCTTCACCCTCCAGACTTCACCTTCCCCTTCTCCTTCTTCTGCTTCTTCTGATTCACCCTCCAGACTTCACCTTCTCCTTCTTCTTATTCTGCTTCTTCTGATTCACACTCCAGACTTCACCTTCTCCTTCTCCTTCTTCTGCTTCTTCTGATTCACCCTCCAGACTTCACCTTCTCCTTCTACTTCTTCTGCTTCTTCTGATTCACCCTCCAGACTTCACCTTCTCCTTCTCCTTCTTCTGCTTCTTCTGATTCACCCTCCAGACTTCACCTTCTCCTTCTCCTTCTTCTACTTCTTCTGATTCACCCTCCAGACTTCACCTTCTCCTTCTCCTTCTTCTACTTCTTCTGATTCACCCTCCAGACTTCACATTCTCCTTCTCGTTCTTCTACCTCTTCTGCTTCTCCCTCCAGACTTCACCTTCTCCTTCTCCTTCTTCTGCTTCTTCTGATTCGCCCTCCAGACTTCTCCTTCTCCTTCTCCTTCTTCTACTTCTTCTGATTCATCCTCCAGACTTCACCTTCTCCTTCTCCTTCTTCTACTTCTTCTGATTTTCCCTCCAGACTTCACCTTCTCCTTCTCCTTCTTCTACTTCTTCTGATTCACCCTCCTGACTTCACCTTCTCCTTCTCCTTCTTCTGCTTCTTCTGCTTCACCCTCCAGACTACACCTTCCCCTTCTCCTTCTTCTGCTTCTTCTGATTCACCCTCCAGACTTCACCTTCTCCTTCTCCTTCTTCTGCTTCTTCTGCTTCACCCTCGTGACTTCACCTTCTCCTTCTCCTTCTTCTACTTCTTCTGATTCACCCTCCAGACTTCACCTTCTCCTTCTCCTTCTTCTGCTTCTTCTGCTTCACCCTCCAGACTTCACCTTCTCCTTCTCCTTCTTCTGCTTCTTCTGCTACGCCCTCCGGACTTCACCTTCTCCTTCTCCTTCTTCTGCTTCTTCTGCTTCACCCTCCAGACTTCACCTTCTCCTTCTCCTTCTTCTGCTTCTTCTGCTTCACCCTCCTGACTTCACCTTCTCCTTCTCCTTCTTCTACTTCTTCTCATTCACCCTCCAGACTTAACCTTCTCCTTCTCCTTCTTCTGCTTCTTCTGCTTCACCCTCCAGACTTCACCTTCTCCTTCTCCTTCTTCTACTTCTTCTGCTGCGCCCTCCAGACTTCACCTTCTCCTTCTCCTTCTTCTGCTTCTTCTGCTTCACCCTCCTGACTTCACCTTCTCCTTCTCCTTCTTCTACTTCTTCTGCTTCACCCCCTGACTTCGCCTTCTCCTTCTCCTTCTTCTGCTTCTTCTGATTCACCCTCCTAACTTCACCTTCTCCTTCTCCTTCTTCTGCTTCTTCTGATTCACCCTCCTGACTTCAACTTCTCCTTCTCCTTCTTCTGATTCTTCGGATTCACCCTCCAGACTTCACCTTCTCCTTCTCCTTCTTCTGCTTCTTCTGATTCACCCTCCTGACTTCACCTTCTCCTTCTCCTTCTTCTACTTCTTCTGATTCACCCTCCTGACTTCACCTTCTCCTTCTCCTTCTTCTGCTTCTTCTGCTTCACCCTCCAGACTTCACCTTCTCCTTCTCCTTCTTCTACTTCTTCTGATTCACCCTCCAGACTTCACCTTCTCCTTCTCCTTCTTCTGCTTCTTCTGATTCACCCTCCAGACTTCACCTTCTCCTTCTTCTTATTCTGCTTCTTCTGATTCACCCTCCAGACTTCACCTTCTCCTTCTCCTTCTTATGCTTCTTCTGATTCACCCTCCAGACTACACCTTCTCCTTCTCCTTCTTCTGCTTCTTCTGATTCACCCTCCAGACTTCACCTTCTCCTTCTCCTTCTTCTACTTCTTCTGAGTCACCCTCCAGACTTCACCTTCTCCTTCTCCTTCTTCTGATTCTTCTGATTCACCCTGCAGACTTCACCTTCTCCTTCTCCTTCTTCTGCTTCTTTTGATTCACCCTCCAGACTTCACCTTCTCCTTCTCCTTCTTCTGCTTCTTTTGATTCACCCCCCAGACTTCACCATCTCCTTCTCCTTCTTCTACTTCTTCTGATTCACCCTCCAGTCTTCACCTTCTCCTTCTCCTTCTTCTGCTTCTTCTGCTTCACCCTCCAGACTTCACCTTCTCCTTCTCTTTCTTCTGCTTCTTCTGATTCACCCTCCAGACTTCACCTTCTCTTTCTCCTTCTTCTGCTTCTTCTGCTTCACCCTCCAGACTTCACCTTCTCCTTCTCCTTCTTCTGCTTCTTCTGCTACGCCCTCCAGACTTCATCTTCTCCTTCTCCTTCTTCTGCTTCTTCTGCTTCACCCCCCAGACTTCACCTTCTCCTTCTCCTTCTTCTGCTTCTTCTGCTTCACCCTCCTGACTTCACCTTCTCCTTCTCCTTCTTCTACTTCTTCTGATTCACCCTCCAGACTTCACCTTCTCCTTCTCCTTCTTCGGCTTCTTCTGCTTCACCCTCCAGACTTTACCTTCTACTTCTCCTTCTTCTGCTTCTTCTGCTGCGCCCTCCAGACTTCACCTTCTCCTTCTCCTTCTTCTGCTTCATCTGCTTCACCCTCCTGACTTCACCTTCTTCTTCTCCTTCTTCTACTTCTTCTGCTTCACCCCCCTGACTTCACCTTCTCTTTCTCCTTCTTCTGCTTCTTCTGATTCACCCTCCTAACTTCACCTTCTCCTTCTCCTTCTTCTGCTCCTTCTGATTCACCCTCCTGACTTCACCTTCTCCTTTTCCTTCTTCTGATTCTTCTGATTCACCCTCCAGACTTCACCTTCTCCTTCTCCTTCTTCTGCTTCTTCTGATTCACGCTCCTGACTTCACCTTCTCCTTCTCCTTCTTCTACTTCTTCTGATTCACCCTCCTGACCTCACCTTCTCCTTCTCCTTCTTCTACTTCTTCTGCTTCACTCTCCCGACTTCACCTTCTCCTTCTCCTTCTTCTACTTCTTCTGATTCACCCTCCAGACTTCACCTTCTACTTCTCCTTCTTCTGCTTCTGCTGATTCACCCTCCAGACTTCACCTTCTCCTTCTCCTTATTCTGCTTCTTCTGATTCACCCTCCAGACTTCACCTTCTCCTTCTCCTTCTTCTGCTTCTTCTGATTCACCCACCAGACTTCACCTTCTCCTTCTTCTGCTTCTTCTGATTCACCCTCCAGACTTCACCTTCTCCTTCTCCTTCTTCTACTTCTTCTGAGTCACCCTCCAGACTTCACCTTCTCCTTCTCCTTCTTCTGATTCTTCTGATTCACCCTCCAGACTTCACCTTCTCCTTCTCCTTCTTCTGCTTCTTCTGATTCACCATCCAGACTTCACCTTCTCCTTCTCCTTCTTCTACTTCTTCTGATTCACCCTCCAGTCTTCACCTTCTCCTTCTCCTTCTTCTGCTTCTTCTGCTTCACCCTCCAGACTTCACCTTCTCCTTCTCTTTCTTCTGCTTCTTCTGATTCACCCTCCTGACTTCACCTTCTCCTTCTCCTTCTTCTACTTCTTCTGAGTCACCCTCCAGACTTCACCTTCTCCTTCTCCTTCTTCTGATTCTTCTGATTCACCCTCCAGACTTCACCTTCTCCTTCTCCTTCTTTTACTTCTTCTGATTCACCCTCCAGACTTCACCTTCTCCTTCTTCTACTTCTTCTGATTCACCCTCCAGTCTTCACCTTCTCCTTCTCCTTCTTCTGCTTCTTCTGCTTCACCCTCCAGACTTCACCTTCTCCTTCTCTTTCTTCTGCTTCTTCTGATTCACCCTCCTGACTTCACCTTCTCCTTCTCCTTCTTCTACTTCTTCTAATTCACCCTCCTGACTTCACCTTCTCCTTCTCCTTCTTCTACTTCTTCTGCTTCACCCTCCAGACATCACCTTCTCCTTCTCCTTCTTTTACCTCTTCTGATTCACGCTCCAGACTTCACCTTCTCCTTCTCCTTCTTCTACTTCTTCTGATTTTCCCTCCAGACTTCACCTTCTCCTTCTCCTTCTTCTACTTCTTCTGATTCACCCTCCTGACTTCATCTTCTCCTTCTCCTTCTTCTGCTTCTTCTGCTTCACCCTCCAGACTTCACCTTCCCCTTCTCCTTCTTCTGCTTCTTCTGCTTCACCCTCCTGACTTCACCTTCTACTTCTCCTTCTTCTACTTCTTCTGATTCACCCTCCAGACTTCACCTTCTCCTTCTCCTTCTTCTGCTTCTTCTGCTTCACCCTCCAGACTTCACCTTCTCCTTCTCCTTCTTCTCCTTCTTCTGCTGCGCACTCCAGACTTCACCTTCTCCTTCTCCTTCTTCTGCTTCTCCTGCTTCACCGTCCTGACTTCACCTTCTCCTTCTCCTTCTTCTACTTCTTCTGCTTCACCCCCCTGACTTCACCTTCTTCTTCTCCTTCTTCTGCTTCTTCTGATTCACCTTCCTAACTTCACCTTCTCCTTCTCCTTCTTCTGCTTCTTCTGATTCACCCTCCTGACTTCACCTTCTCCTTCTCCTTCTTCTACTTCTTCTGATTCACCCTCCTGACTTCACCTTCCCCTTCTCCTTCTTCTACTTCTTCTGCTTCACCCTCCAGACTTCACCTTCTCCTTCTCCTTCTTCTACTTCTTCTGATTCACCCTCCAGACTTCACCTTCTCCTTCTCCTTCTTCTGCTTCTTCTGATTCACCCTCCAGACTTCACCTTCTCCTTCTTCTTATTCTGCTTCTTCTGATTCACACTCCAGACTTCACCTTCTCCTTCTCCTTCTTCTGCTTCTTCTGATTCACCCTCCAGACTTCACCTTCTCCTTCTACTTCTTCTGCTTCTTCTGATTCACCCTCCAGACTTCACCTTCTCCTTCTCCTTCTTCTGCTTCTTCTGATTCACCCTCCAGACTTCACCTTCTCCTTCTCCTTCTTCTACTTCTTCTGATTCACCCTCCAGACTTCACCTTCTCCTTCTCCTTCTTCTACGTCTTCTGATTCACCCTCCAGACTTCACATTCTCCTTCTCGTTCTTCTACCTCTTCTGCTTCTCCCTCCAGACTTCACCTTCTCCTTCTCCTTCTTCTGCTTCTTCTGATTCGCCCTCCAGACTTCTCCTTCTCCTTCTCCTTCTTCTACTTCTTCTGATTCATCCTCCAGACTTCACCTTCTCCTTCTCCTTCTTCTACTTCTTCTGATTTTCCCTCCAGACTTCACCTTCTCCTTCTCCTTCTTCTACTTCTTCTGATTCACCCTCCTGACTTCACCTTCTCCTTCTCCTTCTTCTGCTTCTTCTGCTTCACCCTCCAGACTTCACCTTCTCCTTCTCCTTCTTCTGCTTCTTCTGCTTCACCCTCCTGACTTCACCTTCTCCTTCTCCTTCTTCTACTTCTTCTCATTCACCCTCCAGACTTAACCTTCTCCTTCTCCTTCTTCTGCTTCTTCTGCTTCACCCTCCAGACTTCACCTTCTCCTTCTCCTTCTTCTACTTCTTCTGCTGCGCCCTCCAGACTTCACCTTCTCCTTCTCCTTCTTCTGCTTCTTCTGCTTCACCCTCCTGACTTCACCTTCTCCTTCTCCTTCTTCTACTTCTTCTGCTTCACCCCCTGACTTCGCCTTCTCCTTCTCCTTCTTCTGCTTCTTCTGATTCACCCTCCTAACTTCACCTTCTCCTTCTCCTTCTTCTGCTTCTTCTGATTCACCCTCCTGACTTCAACTTCTCCTTCTCCTTCTTCTGATTCTTCGGATTCACCCTCCAGACTTCACCTTCTCCTTCTCCTTCTTCTGCTTCTTCTGATTCACCCTCCTGACTTCACCTTCTCCTTCTCCTTCTTCTACTTCTTCTGATTCACCCTCCTGACTTCACCTTCTCCTTCTCCTTCTTCTGCTTCTTCTGCTTCACCCTCCAGACTTCACCTTCTCCTTCTCCTTCTTCTACTTCTTCTGATTCACCCTCCAGACTTCACCTTCTCCTTCTCCTTCTTCTGCTTCTTCTGATTCACCCTCCAGACTTCACCTTCTCCTTCTTCTTATTCTGCTTCTTCTGATGCACCCTCCAGACTTCACCTTCTCCTTCTCCTTCTTATGCTTCTTCTGATTCACCCTCCAGACTACACCTTCTCCTTCTCCTTCTTCTGCTTCTTCTGATTCACCCTCCAGACTTCACCTTCTCCTTCTCCTTCTTCTACTTCTTCTGAGTCACCCTCCAGACTTCACCTTCTCCTTCTCCTTCTTCTGATTCTTCTGATTCACCCTGCAGACTTCACCTTCTCCTTCTCCTTCTTCTGCTTCTTTTGATTCACCCTCCAGACTTCACCTTCTCCTTCTCCTTCTTCTGCTTCTTTTGATTCACCCCCCAGACTTCACCATCTCCTTCTCCTTCTTCTACTTCTTCTGATTCACCCTCCAGTCTTCACCTTCTCCTTCTCCTTCTTCTGCTTCTTCTGCTTCACCCTCCAGACTTCACCTTCTCCTTCTCTTTCTTCTGCTTCTTCTGATTCACCCTCCAGACTTCACCTTCTCTTTCTCCTTCTTCTGCTTCTTCTGCTTCACCCTCCAGACTTCACCTTCTCCTTCTCCTTCTTCTGCTTCTTCTGCTACGCCCTCCAGACTTCACCTTCTCCTTCTCCTTCTTCTGCTTCTTCTGCTTCACCCCCCAGACTTCACCTTCTCCTTCTCCTTCTTCTGCTTCTTCTGCTTCACCCTCCTGACTTCACCTTCTCCTTCTCCTTCTTCTACTTCTTCTGATTCACCCTCCAGACTTCACCTTCTCCTTCTCCTTCTTCGGCTTCTTCTGCTTCACCCTCCAGACTTTACCTTCTACTTCTCCTTCTTCTGCTTCTTCTGCTGCGCCCTCCAGACTTCACCTTCTCCTTCTCCTTCTTCTGCTTCATCTGCTTCACCCTCCTGACTTCACCTTCTTCTTCTCCTTCTTCTACTTCTTCTGCTTCACCCCCCTGACTTCACCTTCTCTTTCTCCTTCTTCTGCTTCTTCTGATTCACCCTCCTAACTTCACCTTCTCCTTCTCCTTCTTCTGCTCCTTCTGATTCACCCTCCTGACTTCACCTTCTCCTTTTCCTTCTTCTGATTCTTCTGATTCACCCTCCAGACTTCACCTTCTCCTTCTCCTTCTTCTGCTTCTTCTGATTCACGCTCCTGACTTCACCTTCTCCTTCTCCTTCTTCTACTTCTTCTGATTCACCCTCCTGACCTCACCTTCTCCTTCTCCTTCTTCTACTTCTTCTGCTTCACTCTCCCGACTTCACCTTCTCCTTCTCCTTCTTCTACTTCTTCTGATTCACCCTCCAGACTTCACCTTCTACTTCTCCTTCTTCTGCTTCTGCTGATTCACCCTCCAGACTTCACCTTCTCCTTCTCCTTATTCTGCTTCTTCTGATTCACCCTCCAGACTTCACCTTCTCCTTCTCCTTCTTCTGCTTCTTCTGATTCACCCACCAGACTTCACCTTCTCCTTCTTCTGCTTCTTCTGATTCACCCTCCAGACTTCACCTTCTCCTTCTCCTTCTTCTGCTTCTTCTGACTCACCCTCCAGACTTCACCTTCTCCTTCTCCTTCTTCTGATTCTTCTGATTCACCCTCCAGACTTCACCTTCTCCTTCTCCTTCTTCTGCTTCTTCTGATTCACCATCCAGACTTCACCTTCTCCTTCTCCTTCTTCTACTTCTTCTGATTCACCCTCCAGTCTTCACCTTCTCCTTCTCCTTCTTCTGCTTCTTCTGCTTCACCCTCCAGACTTCACCTTCTCCTTCTCTTTCTTCTGCTTCTTCTGATTCACCCTCCTGACTTCACCTTCTCCTTCTCCTTCTTCTACTTCTTCTGAGTCACCCTCCAGACTTCACCTTCTCCTTCTCCTTCTTCTGATTCTTCTGATTCACCCTCCAGACTTCACCTTCTCCTTCTCCTTCTTCTACTTCTTCTGATTCACCCTCCAGACTTCACCTTCTCCTTCTCCTTCTTCTACTTCTTCTGATTCACCCTCCAGTCTTCACCTTCTCCTTCTCCTTCTTCTGCTTCTTCTGCTTCACCCTCCAGACTTCACCTTCTCCTTCTCTTTCTTCTGCTTCTTCTGATTCACCCTCCTGACTTCACCTTCTCCTTCTCCTTCTTCTACTTCTTCTAATTCACCCTCCTGACTTCACCTTCTCCTTCTCCTTCTTCTACTTCTTCTGCTTCACCCTCCAGACATCACCTTCTCCTTCTCCTTCTTTTACCTCTTCTGATTCACGCTCCAGACTTCACCTTCTCCTTCTCCTTCTTCTGCTTCTTCTGATTCACCCTCCAGACTTCTCCTTCTCCTTCTCCTTCTTCTACTTCTTCTGATTCATCCTCCAGACTTCACCTTCTCCTTCTCCTTCTTCTACTTCTTCTGATTTTCACTCCAGACTTCACCTTCTCCTTCTCCTTCTTCTACTTCTTCTGATTCATTCTCCTGACTTCACCTTCTCCTTCTCCTTCTTCTGCTTCTTCTGCTTCACCCTCCAGACTTCACCTTCCCCTTCTCCTTCTTCTGCTTCTTCTGCTTCACCCTCCAGACTTCACCTTCTCCTTCTCCTTCTTCTGCTTCTTCTGCTTCACCCTCCTGACTTCACCTTCTACTTCTCCTTCTTCTACTTCTTCTGATTCACCTTCCAGAATTCACCTTCTCCTTCTCCTTCTTCTGCTTCTTCTGCTTCACCCTCCAGACTTCACCTTCTCCTTCTCCTTCTTCTGCTTCTTCTGCTACGCCCTCCAGACTTCACCTTCTCCTTCTCCTTCTTCTGCTTCTTCTGCTTCACCCTCCAGACTTCACCTTCTCCTTCGCCTTCTTCTGCTTCTTCTGCTTCACCCTCCTGACTTCACCTTCTCCTTCTCCTTCTTCTACTTCTTCTGATTCAACCTCCAGACTTCACCTTCTCCTTCTCCTTCTTCTGCTTCTTCTGCTTCACCCTCCAGACTTCACCTTCTCCTTCTCCTTCTTCTGCTTCTTCTGCTGCGCCCTCCAGACTTCACCTTCTCCTTCTCCTTCTTCTGCTTCTTCTGCTTCACCCTCCTGACTTCACCTTCTCCTTCTCCTTCTTCTACTTCTTCTGCTTCACCCCCCTGACTTCGCCTTCTCCTTCTCCTTCTTCTGCTTCTTCTGATTCACCCTCCTAACTTCACCTTCTCCTTCTCCTTCTTCTGCTTCTTCTGATTCACACTCCTGACTTCAACTTCTCCTTCTCCTTCTTCTGATTCTTCGGATTCACCCTCCAGACTTCACCTTCTCCTTCTCCTTCTTCTGCTTTTTCTGATTCACCCTCCAGACTTCACCTTCTCCTTCTCCTTCTTCTACTTCTTCTGATTCACCCTCCTGACTTCACCTTCTCCTTCTCCTTCTTCTACTTCTTCTGCTTCACCCTCCAGACTTCACCTTCTCCTTCTCCTTCTTCTACTTCTTCTGATTCACCCTCCAGACTTCACCTTCTCCTTCTCCTTCTTCTGCTTCTTCTGATTCACCCTCCAGACTTCACCTTCTCCTTCTTCTTATTCTGCTTCTTCTGATTCACCCTCCAGACTTCACCTTCTCCTTCTCCTTCTTATGCTTCTTCTGATTCACCCTCCAGACTTCACCTTCTCCTTCTCCTTCTTCTGCTTCTTCTGATTCACCCTCCAGACTTCACCTTCTCCTTCTCCTTCTTCTACTTCTTCTGAGTCACCCTCCAGACTTCACCTTCTCCTTCTCCTTCTTCTGATTCTTCTGATTCACCCTCCAGACTTCACCTTCTCCTTCTCCTTCTTCTGCTTCTTTTGATTCACCCTCCAGACTTCACCTTCTCCTTCTCCTTCTTCTGCTTCTTTTGATTCACCCCCCAGACTTCACCATCTCCTTCTCCTTCTTCTACTTCTTCTGATTCACCCTCCAGTCTTCACCTTCTCCTTCTCCTTCTTCTGCTTCTTCTGCTTCACCCTCCAGACTTCACCTTCTCCTTCTCTTTCTTCTGCTTCTTCTGATTCACCCTCCAGACTTCACCTTCTCCTTCTCCTTCTTCTGCTTCTTCTGCTACGCCCTCCAGACTTCATCTTCCCCTTCTCCTTCTTCTGCTTCTTCTGCTTCACCCTCCTGACTTCACCTTCTCCTTCTCCTTCTTCTACTTCTTCTGATTCACCCTCCAGACTTCACCTTCTCCTTCTCCTTCTTCGGCTTCTTCTGCTTCACCCTCCAGACTTCACCTTCTCCTTCTCCTTCTTCTGCTTCTTCTGCTGCGCCCTCCAGACTTCACCTTCTCCTTCTCCTTCTTCTGCTTCTTCTGCTTCACCCTCCTGACTTCACCTTCTCCTTCTCCTTCTTCTACTTCTTCTGCTTCACCCCCCTGACTTCACCTTCTCCTTCTCCTTCTTCTGCTTCTTCTGATTCACCCTCCTAACTTCACCTTCTCCTTCTCCTTCTTCTGCTTCTTCTGATTCACCCTCCTGACTTCACCTTCTCCTTCTCCTTCTTCTGATTCTTCTGATTCACCCTCCAGACTTCACCTTCTCCTTCTCCTTCTTCTGCTTCTTCTGATTCACCCTCCTGACTTCACCTTCTCCTTCTCCTTCTTCTACTTCTTCTGATTCACCCTCCAGACTTCACCTTCTCCTTCTCCTTCTTCTGCTTCTTCTGATTCACCCTCCAGACTTCACCTTCTCCTTCTTCTTATTCTGCTTCTTCTGATTCACCCTCCAGACTTCACCTTCTCCTTCTCCTTCTTATGCTTCTTCTGATTCACCCTCCAGACTACACCTTCTCCTTCTCCTTCTTCTGCTTCTTCTGATTCACCCTCCAGACTTCACCTTCTCCTTCTCCTTCTTCTACTTCTTCTGAGTCACCCTCCAGACTTCACCTTCTCCTTCTCCTTCTTCTGATTCTTCTGATTCACCCTGCAGACTTGACCTTCTCCTTCTCCTTCTTCTGCTTCTTTTGATTCACCCTCCAGACTTCACCTTCTCCTTCTCCTTCTTCTGCTTCTTTTGATTCACCCCCCAGACTTCACCATCTCCTTCTCCTTCTTCTACTTCTTCTGATTCACCCTCCAGTCTTCACCTTCTCCTTCTCCTTCTTCTGCTTCTTCTGCTTCACCCTCCAGACTTCACCTTCTCCTTCTCTTTCTTCTGCTTCTTCTGATTCACCCTCCAGACTTCACCTTCTCTTTCTCCTTCTTCTGCTTCTTCTGCTTCACCCTCCAGACTTCACCTTCTCCTTCTCCTTCTTCTGCTTCTTCTGCTACGCCCTCCAGACTTCACCTTCTCCTTCTCCTTCTTCTGCTTCTTCTGCTTCACCCCCCAGACTTCACCTTCTCCTTCTCCTTCTTCTGCTTCTTCTGCTTCACCCTCCTGACTTCACCTTCTCCTTCTCCTTCTTCTACTTCTTCTGATTCACCCTCCAGACTTCACCTTCTCCTTCTCCTTCTTCGGCTTCTTCTGCTTCACCCTCCAGACTTTACCTTCTACTTCTCCTTCTTCTGCTTCTTCTGCTGCGCCCTCCAGACTTCACCTTCTCCTTCTCCTTCTTCTGCTTCATCTGCTTCACCCTCCTGACTTCACCTTCTTCTTCTCCTTCTTCTACTTCTTCTGCTTCACCCCCCTGACTTCACCTTCTCTTTCTCCTTCTTCTGCTTCTTCTGATTCACCCTCCAGACCTCACCTTCTCCTTCTCCTTCTTCTACTTCTTCTGATTCACCCTCCAGACTTCATCCTCTCCTTCTCCTTTTTCTGCTTCTTCTGATTCACCCTCCAGACTTCATCTTCTGCTTCTCCTTCTTCTGCTTCTTCTGATTCACCCTCCAGACTTCACCTTCTCCTTCTCCTTCTTCTACTTCTTCTGATTCACCCTCCAGACTTCACCTTCTCCTTCTCCTTCTTCTACTTCTTCTGATTCACCCTCCAGACTGCACCTTCTCCTTCTCCTTCTTCTGCTTCTTCTGATTCAGCCTCCAGACTTCACCTTCTCCTTCTTCTGCTTCTTCTGCTTCACCCTCCTGACTTCACCTTCTCCTTCTCCTTCTTCTACTTCTTCCGATTCACCCTCCAGACTTCACCTTCTCCTTCTCCTTCTTCTGCTTCTTCTGCTTCACCCTCCAGACTTCACCTTCTCCTTCTCCTTCTTCTACTTCTTCTGATTCACCCTCCAGACTTCACCTTCGCCTTCTCCTTCTTCTGCTTCTTCTGCTTCACCCTCCAGACTTCACCTTCTCCTTCTCCTTCTTCTGCTTCTTCTGCTTCGCCCTCCAGACTTCACCTTCTCCTTTTCCACTTCTGCTTCTTCTGCTTCACCGTCCAGACTTCACCTTCTCCTTCTCCTTCTTCTGCTTCTTCTGCTTCACCCTCCTGACTTCACCTTCTCCTTCTCCTTCTTCTACTTCTTCTGATTCACCCTCCAGACTTCACCTTCTCCTTCTCCTTCTTCTGCTTCTTCTGCTTCACCCTCCAGACATCACCTTCTCCTTCTCCTTCTTCTGCTTCTTCTGCTGCGCCCTCCAGACTTCACCTTCTCCTTCTCCTTCTTCTGCTTCTTCTGCTTCACCTTCCTGACTTCACCTTCTCCTTCTCCTTCTTCTACTTCTTCTGCTTCACCCCCCTGACTTCACCTTCTCCTTCTCCTTCTTCTGCTTCTTCTGATTCACCCTCCTAACTTCACCTTCTCCTTCTCCTTCTTCTGCTTCTTCTGATTCAGCCTCCTGACCTCACCTTCTCCTTCTCCTTCTTCTGCTTCTTCTGATTCACCCTCCAGACTTCACCTTCTCCTTCTCCTTCTTCTGCTTCTTCTGCTTCACCCTCCAGACATCACCTTCTCCTTCTCCTTCTTCTGCTTCTTCTGCTTCACCTTCCTGACTTCACCTTCTCCTTCTCCTTCTTCTACTTCTTCTGCTTCACCCCCCTGACTTCACCTTCTCCTTCTCCTTCTTCTGCTTCTTCTGCTTCACCCTCCAGACTTCACCTTCTCCTTCTCCTTCTTCTACTTCTTCTGCTTCACCCCCCTGACTTCATCTTCTCCTTCTCCTTCTTCTGCTTCTTCTGATTCACCCTCCTAACTTCACCTTCTCCTTCTCCTTCTTCTGCTTCTTCTGATTCACCCTCCTGACTTCACCTGCTCCTTCTCCTTCTTCTGCTTCTTCTGATTCACCATCCAGACTTCACCTTCTCCTTCTCCTTCTTCTGCTTCTTCTGATTCACCCTCCAGACTTCACCTTCTCCTTCTCCTTCTTCTGCTTCTTCTGATTCACCCCCCAGACCTCACCTTCTCCTTCTCCTTCTTCTACTTCTTCTGATTCACCCTCCAGACTTCATCTTCTCCTTCTCCTTCTTCTGCTTCTTCTGATTCACCCTCCAGACTTCACCTTCTCCTTCTCCTTCTTCTGCTTCTTCTGATTCACCCTCCAGACTTCACCTTCTCCTTCTCCTTCTTCTACTTCTTCTGATTCACCCTCCAGACTTCAGTTTCTCCTTCTCCTTCTTCTACTTCTTCTGATTCACCCTCCAGTCTTCACCTTCTCCTTCTCCTTCTTCTGCTTCTTCTGCTTCACCCTCCAGACTTCACCTTCTCCTTCTCTTTCTTCTGCTTCTTCTGATTCACCCTCCAGACTTCACCTTCTCCTTCTCCTTCTTCTGATTCTTCTGATTCACCCTCCAGACTTCACCTTCTCCTTCTCCTTCTTCTGCTTCTTCTGATTCACCCTCCTGATTTCACCTTCTCCTTCTCCTTCTTCTACTTCTTCTGATTCACCCTCCTGACTTCACCTTCTCCTTCTTCTTCTACTTCTTCTGCTTCACCCTCCAGACTTCACCTTCTCCTTCTTCTACTTCTTCTGATTCACCCTCCAGACTTCACCTTCTCCTTCTCCTTCTTCTGCTTCTTCTGATTCACCCTCCAGACTTCACCTTCTCCTTCTCCTTCTTCTGCTTCTTCTGATTCACCCTCCAGACTTCACCTTCTCCTTCTCCTTCTTCTGCTTCTTCTGATTCACCCTCCAGACTTCACCTTCTCCTTCTCCTTCTTCTACTTCTTCTGATTCACCCTCCAGACTTCACCTTCTCCTTCTCCTTCTTCTACTTCTTCTGATTCACCCTCCAGACTGCACCATCTCCTTCTCCTTCTTCTGCTTCTTCTGATTCACCCTCCAGACTTCACCTTCTCCTTCTCCTTTTTCTGCTTCTTCTGATTCACCCTCCAGACTTCACCTTCTCCTTCTCCTTCTTCTGCTTCTCCTGATACACCCTTCAGACTTCACCTTCTCCTTCTCCTTCTTCTGCTTCTTCTGATTCACCCTCCAGACCTCACCTTCTCCTTCTCCTTCTTCTACTTCTTCTGATTCACCCTCCAGACTTCATCCTCTCCTTCTCCTTTTTCTGCTTCTTCTGATTCACCCTCCAGACTTCACCTTCTGCTTCTCCTTCTTCTGCTTCTTCTGATTCACCCTCCAGACTTCACCTTCTCCTTCTCCTTCTTCTACTTCTTCTGATTCACCCTCCAGACTTCACCTTCTCCTTCTCCTTCTTCTACTTCTTCTGATTCACCCTCCAGACTGCACCTTCTCCTTCTCCTTCTTCTGCTTCTTCTGATTCAGCCTCCAGACTTCACCTTCTCCTTCTCCTTCTTCTGCTTCTTCTGCTTCACCCTCCTGACTTCACCTTCTCTTTCTCCTTCTTCTACTTCTTCCGATTCACCCTCCAGACTTCACCTTCTCCTTCTCCTTCTTCTGCTTCTTCTGCTTCACCCTCCAGACTTCACCTTCTCCTTCTCCTTCTTCTGCTTCTTCTGCTTCGCCCTCCAGACTTCACCTTCTCCTTCTCCTTCTTCTGCTTCTTCTGCTTCACCCTCCAGAATTCACCTTCTCCTTCTCCTTCTTCTGCTTCTTCTGCTTCACCCTCCTGACTTCACCTTCTCCTTCTCCTTCTTCTGCTTCTTCTGCTTCACCCTCCACACTTCACCTTCTCCTTCTCCTTCTTCTGCTTCTTCTGATTCACCCTCCAGACTTCACCTTCTCCTTCTCATTCTTCTACTTCTTCTGATTCACCCTCCAGACTTCACCTTCTCCTTCTCCTTCTTCTGCTTCTTCTGCTTCACCCTCCAGAATTCACCTTCTCCTTCTCCTTCTTCTGCTTCTTCTGCTGCGCCCTCCAGACTTCACCTTCTCCTTCTCCTTCTTCTGCTTCTTCTGCTTCACCCTCCAGACTTCACCTTCTCGTTCTCCTTCTTCTACTTCTTCTGCTTCAACCCCTGACCTCACCTTCTCCTTCTCCTTCTTCTGCTTCTTCTGATTCACCCTCCTAACTTCACCTTCTCCTTCTCCTTCTTCTGCTTCTTCTGATTCACCCTCCTGACTTCACCTTCTCCTTCTCCTTCTTCTGCTTCTTCTGATTCACCCTCCAGACTTCACCTTCTCCTTCTCCTTCTTCTGCTTCTTCTGATTCACCCTCCAGATTTCACCTTCTCCTTCTCCTTATTCTGCTTCTTCTGATTCACCCCCCAGACCTCACCTTCTCCTTCTCCTTCTTCTACTTCTTCTGATTCACCCTCCAGACTTCATCTTCTCCTTCTCCTTCTTCTGCTTCTTCTGATTCACCCTCCAGACTTCACCTTCTCCTTCCCCTTCTTCTGCTTCTTCTGATTCACCCTCCAGACTTCACCTTCTCCTTCTCCTTCTTCTACTTCTTCTGATTCACCCTCCAGACTTCAGTTTCTCCTTCTCCTTCTTCTACTTCTTCTGATTCACCCTCCAGTCTTCACCTTCTCCTTCTCCTCCTTCTGCTTCTTCTGCTTCACCCTCCAGACTTCACCTTCTCCTTCTCTTTCTTCTGCTTCTTCTGATTCACCCTCCAGACTTCACCTTCTCCTTCTCCTTCTTCTGATTCTTCTGATTCACCCTCCAGACTTCACCTTCTCCTTCTCCTTCTTCTGCTTCTTCTGATTCACCCTCCTGACTTCACCTTCTCCTTCTCCTTCTTCTTCTTCTTCTGATTCACCCTCCTGACTTCACCTTCTCCTTCTCCTTCTTCTACTTCTTCTGCTTCACCCTCCAGACTTCACCTTCTCCTTCTCCTTCTTCTACTTCTTCTGATTCACCCTCCAGACTTCACCTTCTCCTTCTCCTTCTTCTGCTTCTTCTGATTCACCCTCCAGACTTCACCTTCTCCTTCTCCTTATTCTGCTTCTTCTGATTCACCCTCCAGACTTCACCTTCTCCTTCTCCTTCTTCTGCTTCTTCTGATTCACCCTCCAGACATCACCTTCTCCTTCTCCTTCTTCTACTTCTTCTGATTCACCCTCCAGACTTCACCTTCTCCTTCTCCTTCTTCTACTTCTTCTGATTCACCCTCCAGACTTCAACTTCTCCTTCTCCTTCTTCTGATTCTTCTGATTCACCCTCCAGACTTCACCTTCTCCTTCTCCTTCTTCTGCTTCTTCTGATTCACCCTCCTGACTTCACCTTCTCCTTCTCCTTCTTCTACTTCTTCTGATTCACCCTCCTGACTTCACCTTGTCCTTCTCCTTCTTCTCCTTCTTCTGCTTCACCCTCCAGACTTCACCTTCTCCTTCTCCTTCTTCTACGTCTTCTGATTCACCCTCCAGACTTCACCTTCTCCTTCTCCTTCTTCTGCTTCTTCTGATTCACCCTCCAGACTTCACCTTCTCCTTCTCCTTCTTCTGCTTTTTCTGATTCACCCACCAGACTTCACCTTCTCCTTCTCCTTCGTCTACTTCTTCTGCTTCACCCTCCAGACTACACCTTCTCCTTCTCCTTCTGCTGCTTCTTCTGCTTCACCCTCCAGACTTCACCTTCTCCTTCTCCTTCTTCTGCTTCTTCTGCTTAACCCTCCTGACTTCACCTTCTCCTTCTCCTTCTTCTACTACTTCTGATTCACCCTCCAGACTTCACCTTCGCCTTCTCCTTCTTCTGCTTCTTCTGCTTCACCCTCCAGACTTCACCTTCTCCTTCTCCTTCTTCTGCTTCTTCTGCTTCGCCCTCCAGACTTCACCTTCTCCTTTTCCACTTCTGCTTCTTCTGCTTCACCCTCCAGACTTCACCTTCTCCTTCTCCTTCTTCTGCTTCTTCTGCTTCACCCTCCTGACTTCATCTTCTCCTTCTCCTTCTTCTACTTCTTCTGATTCACCCTCCAGACTTCACCTTCTCCTTCTCCTTCTTCTGCTTCTTCTGCTTCACCCTCCAGATTTCACCTTCTCCTTCTCCTTCTTCTGCTTCTTCTGCTGCGCCCTCCAGACTTCACCTTCTCCTTCTCCTTCTTCTCCTTCTTCTGCTTCACACTCCTGACTTCACCTTCTCCTTCTCCTTCTTCTACTTCTTCTGATTCACCCTTCAGACTTCACCTTCTCCTTCTCCTTCTTCTGCTTCTTCTGCTTCACCCTCCAGACTTCACCTTCTCCTTCTCCTTCTTCTGCTTCTTCTGCTGCGCCCTCCAGACTTCACCTTCTCCTTCTCCTTCTTCTGCTTCTTCTGCTTCACCCTCCAGACTTCACCTTCTCCTTCTCCTTCTTCTACTTCTTCTGCTTCACCCCCCTGACTTCACCTTCTCCTTCTCCTTCTTCTGCTTCTTCTGATTCACCCTCCTAACTTCACCTTCTCCTTCTGCTTCTTCTGCTTCTTCTGATTCACCCTCCTGACTTCACCTTCTCCTTCTCCTTCTTCTGCTTCTTCTGATTCACCCTCCAGACTTCACCTTCTCCTTCTCCTTCTTCTGCTTCTTCTGATTCACCCTCCAGACTTCACCTTCTCCTTCTCCTTCTTCTGCTTCTTCTGATTCACCCTCCAGACTTCATCTTCTTCTTCTCCTTCTTCTGCTTCTTCTGATTCACCCTCCAGACTTTACCTTCTCCTTCTCCTTCTTCTGCTTCTTCTGATTCACCCTCCAGACTTCACCTTCTCCTTCTCCTTCTTCTACTTCTTCTGATTCACCCTCCAGACTTCAGTTTCTCCTTCTCCTTCTTCTACTTCTTCTGATTCACCCTCCAGTCTTCACCTTCTCCTTCTCCTTCTACTCCTTCTTCTGCTTCACCCTCCAGACTTCACCTTCTCCTTCTCTTTCTTCTGCTTCTTCTGATTCACCCTCCAGACTTCACCTTCTCCTTCTCCTTCTCCTGATTCTTCTGATTCACCCTCCAGACTTCACCTTCTCCTTCTCCTTCTTCTGCTTCTTCTGATTCACCCTCCTGATTTCACCTTCTCCTTCTCCTTCTTCTACTTCTTCTGATTCACCCTCCTGACTTCACCTTCTCCTTCTCCTTCTTCTACTTCTTCTGCTTCACCCTCCAGACTTCACCTTCTCCTTCTCCTTCTTCTACTTCTTCTGATTCACCCTCCAGACTTCACCTTCTCCTTCTCCTTCTTCTGCTTCTTCTGATTCACCCTCCAGACTTCACCTTCTCCTTCTCCTTCTTCTGCTTCTTCTGATTCACCCTTCAGACTTCACCATCTCCTTCTCCTTCTTCTGCTTCTTCTGATTCACCCTCCAGACTCCACCTTCTCCTTCTCCTTCTTCTACTTCTTCTGATTCACCCTCCAGACTTCACCTTCTCCTTCTCCTTCTTCTACTTCTTCTGATTCACCCTCCAGACTGCACCATCTCCTTCTCCTTCTACTGCTTCTTCTGATTCACCCTCCAGACTTCACCTTCTCCTTCTCCTTTTTCTGCTTCTTCTAATTCACCCTCCAGACTTCACCTTCTCCTTCTCCTTCTTCTGCTTCTCCTGATACACCCTTCAGACTTCACCTTCTCCTTCTCCTTCTTCTGCTTCTTCTGATTCACCCTCCAGACCTCACCTTCTCCTTCTCCTTCTTCTACTTCTTCTGATTCACCCTCCAGACTTCATCTTCTCCTTCTCCTTTTTCTGCTTCTTCTGATTCACCCTCCTAACTTCACCTTCTCCTTCTCCTTCTTCTGCTTCTTCTGATTCACCCTCCTGACTTCACCTTCTCCTTCTCCTTCTTCTGCTTCTTCTGATTCACCCTCCAGACTTCAACTTCTCCTTCTCCTACTTCTGCTTCTTCTGATTTACCCTCCAGACTTCACCTTCTCCTTCTCCTTCTTCTGCTTCTTCTGATTCACCCCCCAAACCTCACCTTCTCCTTCTCCTTCTTCTCCTTCTTCTGATTCACCCTCCAGACTTCATCTTCTCCTTCTCCTTCTTCTGCTTCTTCTGATTCACCCTCCAGACTTCACCTTCTCCTTCTCCTTCTTCTGCTTCTTCTGATTCACCCTCCAGACTTCACCTTCTCCTTCTCCTTCTTCTACTTCTTCTGATTCACCCTCCAGACTTCAGTTTCTCCTTCTCCTTCTTCTACTTCTTCTGATTCACCCTCCAGTCTTCACCTTCTCCTGCTCCTTCTTCTCCTTCTTCTGCTTCACCCTCCAGACTTCACCTTCTCCTTCTCTTTCTTCTGCTTCTTCTGATTCACCCTCCAGACTTCACCTTCTCCTTCTCCTTCTCCTGATTCTTCTGATTCACCCTCCAGACTTCACCTTCTCCTTCTCCTTCTTCTGCTTCTTCTGATTCACCCTCCTGATTTCACCTTCTCCTTCTCCTTCTTCTACTTCTTCTGATTCACCCTCCTGACTTCACCTTCTCCTTCTCCTTCTTCTACTTCTTCTGCTTCACCCTCCAGACTTCACCTTCTCCTTCTCCTTCTTCTACTTCTTCTGATTCACCCTCCAGACTTCACCTTCTCCTTCTCCTTCTTCTGCTTCTTCTGATTCACCCTCCAGACTTCACCTTCTCCTTCTCCTTCTTCTGCTTCTTCTGATTCACCCTCCAGACTTCACCTTCTCCTTCTCCTTCTTCTGCTTCTTCTGATTCACCCTCCAGACTTCACCTTCTCCTTCTCCTTCTTCTACTTCTTCTGATTCACCCTCCAGACTTCACCTTCTCCTTCTCCTTCTTCTACTTCTTCTGATTCACCCTCCAGACTGCACCATCTCCTTCTCCTTCTTCTGCTTCTTCTGATTCACCCTCCAGACTTCACCTTCTCCTTCTCCTTTTTCTGCTTCTTCTAATTCACCCTCCAGACTTCACCTTCTCCTTCTCCTTCTTCTGCTTCTCCTGATACACCCTTCAGACTTCACCTTCTCCTTATCCTTCTTCTGCTTCTTCTGATTCACCCTCCAGACCTCACCTTCTCCTTCTCCTTCTTCTACTTCTTCTGATTCACCCTCCAGACTTCATCTTCTCCTTCTCCTTTTTCTGCTTCTTCTGATTCACCCTCCAGACTTCACCTTCTCCTTCTCCTTCTTCTGCTTCTTCTGATTCACCCTCCAGACTTCACCTTCTCCTTCTCCTTCTTCTACTTCTTCTGATTCACCCTCCAGACTTCATCTTCTCCTTCTCCTTCTTCTACTTCTTCTGATTCACCCTCCAGACTGCACCTTCTCCTTCTCCTTCTTCTGCTTCTTCTGATTCACCCTCCAGACTTCACCTTCTCCTTCTCCTTCTTCTGCTTCTTCTGCTTCACCCTCCTGACTTCACCTTCTCCTTCTCCTTCTTCTACTTCTTCTGATTCACCCTCCAGACTTCACCTTCTCCTTCTCCTTCTTCTGCTTCTTCTGCTTCACCCTCCAGACTTCACCTTCTCCTTCTCCTTCTTCTGCTTCTTCTGCTTCGCCCTCCAGACTTCACCTTCTCCATCTCCTTCTTCTGCTTCTTCTGCTTCACACTCCAGACTTCACCTTCTCCTTCTCCTTCTTCTGCTTCTTCTGCTTCACCCTCCTGACTTCACCTTCTCCTTCTCCTTCTTCTACTTCTTCTGATTCACCCTCCAGACTTCATCTTCTCCTTCTCCTTCTTCTGCTTCTTCTGCTTCACCCTCCAGACTTCACCTTCTCCTTCTCCTTCTTCTGCTTCTTCTGCTGCGCCCTCCAGACTTCACCTTCTCCTTCTCCTTCTTCTGCTTCTTCTGCTTCACCCTCCAGACTTCACCTTCTCCTTCTCCTTCCTCTACTTCTTCTGCTTCACGCCCCTGACTTCACCTTCTCCTTCTCCTTCTTCTGCTTCTTCTGATTCACCCTCCTAACTTCACCTTCTCCTTCTCCTTCTTCTGCTTCTTCTGATTCACCCTCCAGACATCACCTTCTCCTTCTCCTTCTTCTACTTCTTCTGATTCACCCTCCAGACTTCACCTTCTCCTTCTCCTTCTTCTACTTCTTCTGATTCACCCTCCAGACTTCAACTTCTCCTTCTCCTTCTTCTGATTCTTCTGATTCACCCTCCAGACTTCACCTTCTCCTTCTCCTTCTTCTGCTTCTTCTGATTCACCCTCCTGACTTCACCTTCTCCTTCTCCTTCTTCTACTTCTTCTGATTCACCCTCCTGACTTCACCTTGTCCTTCTCCTTCTTCTCCTTCTTCTGCTTCACCCTCCAGACTTCACCTTCTCCTTCTCCTTCTTCTACGTCTTCTGATTCACCCTCCAGACTTCACCTTCTCCTTCTCCTTCTTCTGCTTCTTCTGATTCACCCTCCAGACTTCACCTTCTCCTTCTCCTTCTTCTGCTTTTTCTGCTTCACCCTCCAGACTACACCTTCTCCTTCTCCTTCTGCTGCTTCTTCTGCTTCACCCTCCAGACTTCACCTTCTCCTTCTCCTTCTTCTGCTTCTTCTGCTTAACCCTCCTGACTTCACCTTCTCCTTCTCCTTCTTCTACTACTTCTGATTCACCCTCCAGACTTCACCTTCGCCTTCTCCTTCTTCTGCTTCTTCTGCTTCACCCTCCAGACTTCACCTTCTCCTTCTCCTTCTTCTGCTTCTTCTGCTTCGCCCTCCAGACTTCACCTTCTCCTTTTCCACTTCTGCTTCTTCTGCTTCACCCTCCAGACTTCACCTTCTCCTTCTCCTTCTTCTGCTTCTTCTGCTTCACCCTCCTGACTTCACCTTCTCCTTCTCCTTCTTCTACTTCTTCTGATTCACCCTCCGGACTTCACCTTCTCCTTCTCCTTCTTCTGCTTCTTCTGCTTCACCCTCCAGATTTCACCTTCTCCTTCTCCTTCTTCTGCTTCTTCTGCTGCGCCCTCCAGACTTCACCTTCTCCTTCTCCTTCTTCTCCTTCTTCTGCTTCACACTCCTGACTTCACCTTCTCCTTCTCCTTCTTCTACTTCTTCTGATTCACCCTTCAGACTTCACCTTCTCCTTCTCCTTCTTCTGCTTCTTCTGCTTCACCCTCCAGACTTCACCTTCTCCTTCTCCTTCTTCTGCTTCTTCTGCTGCGCCCTCCAGACTTCACCTTCTCCTTCTCCTTCTTCTGCTTCTTCTGCTTCACCCTCCAGACTTCACCTTCTCCTTCTCCTTCTTCTACTTCTTCTGCTTCACCCCCCTGACTTCACCTTCTCCTTCTCCTTCTTCTGCTTCTTCTGATTCACCCTCCTAACTTCACCTTCTCCTTCTGCTTCTTCTGCTTCTTCTGATTCACCCTCCTGACTTCACCTTCTCCTTCTCCTTCTTCTGCTTCTTCTGATTCACCCTCCAGACTTCACCTTCTCCTTCTCCTTCTTCTGCTTCTTCTGATTCACCCTCCAGACTTCACCTTCTCCTTCTCCTTCTTCTGCTTCTTCTGATTCACCCTCCAGACTTCATCTTCTTCTTCTCCTTCTTCTGCTTCTTCTGATTCACCCTCCAGACTTCACCTTCTCCTTCTCCTTCTTCTGCTTCTTCTGATTCACCCTCCAGACTTCACCTTCTCCTTCTCCTTCTTCTACTTCTTCTGATTCACCCTCCAGACTTCAGTTTCTCCTTCTCCTTCTTCTACTTCTTCTGATTCACCCTCCAGTCTTCACCTTCTCCTTCTCCTTCTACTCCTTCTTCTGCTTCACCCTCCAGACTTCACCTTCTCCTTCTCTTTCTTCTGCTTCTTCTGATTCACCCTCCAGACTTCACCTTCTCCTTCTCCTTCTCCTGATTCTTCTGATTCACCCTCCAGACTTCACCTTCTCCTTCTCCTTCTTCTGCTTCTTCTGATTCACCCTCCTGATTTCACCTTCTCCTTCTCCTTCTTCTACTTCTTCTGATTCACCCTCCTGACTTCACCTTCTCCTTCTCCTTCTTCTACTTCTTCTGCTTCACCCTCCAGACTTCACCTTCTCCTTCTCCTTCTTCTACTTCTTCTGATTCACCCTCCAGACTTCACCTTCTCCTTCTCCTTCTTCTGCTTCTTCTGATTCACCCTCCAGACTTCACCTTCTCCTTCTCCTTCTTCTGCTTCTTCTGATTCACCCTTCAGACTTCACCATCTCCTTCTCCTTCTTCTGCTTCTTCTGATTCACCCTCCAGACTCCACCTTCTCCTTCTCCTTCTTCTACTTCTTCTGATTCACCCTCCAGACTTCACCTTCTCCTTCTCCTTCTTCTACTTCTTCTGATTCACCCTCCAGACTGCACCATCTCCTTCTCCTTCTACTGCTTCTTCTGATTCACCCTCCAGACTTCACCTTCTCCTTCTCCTTTTTCTGCTTCTTCTAATTCACCCTCCAGACTTCACCTTCTCCTTCTCCTTCTTCTGCTTCTCCTGATACACCCTTCAGACTTCACCTTCTCCTTCTCCTTCTTCTGCTTCTTCTGATTCACCCTCCAGACCTCACCTTCTCCTTCTCCTTCTTCTACTTCTTCTGATTCACCCTCCAGACTTCATCTTCTCCTTCTCCTTTTTCTGCTTCTTCTGATTCACCCTCCTAACTTCACCTTCTCCTTCTCCTTCTTCTGCTTCTTCTGATTCACCCTCCTGACTTCACCTTCTCCTTCTCCTTCTTCTGCTTCTTCTGATTCACCCTCCAGACTTCAACTTCTCCTTCTCCTACTTCTGCTTCTTCTGATTCACCCTCCAGACTTCACCTTCTCCTTCTCCTTCTTCTGCTTCTTCTGATTCACCCCCCAAACCTCACCTTCTCCTTCTCCTTCTTCTCCTTCTTCTGATTCACCCTCCAGACTTCATCTTCTCCTTCTCCTTCTTCTGCTTCTTCTGATTCACCCTCCAGACTTCACCTTCTCCTTCTCCTTCTTCTGCTTCTTCTGATTCACCCTCCAGACTTCACCTTCTCCTTCTCCTTCTTCTACTTCTTCTGATTCACCCTCCAGACTTCAGTTTCTCCTTCTCCTTCTTCTACTTCTTCTGATTCACCCTCCAGTCTTCACCTTCTCCTGCTCCTTCTTCTCCTTCTTCTGCTTCACCCTCCAGACTTCACCTTCTCCTTCTCTTTCTTCTGCTTCTTCTGATTCACCCTCCAGACTTCACCTTCTCCTTCTCCTTCTCCTGATTCTTCTGATTCACCCTCCAGACTTCACCTTCTCCTTCTCCTTCTTCTGCTTCTTCTGATTCACCCTCCAGACTTCACCTTCTCCTTCTCCTTCTTCTGCTTCTTCTGATTCACCCTCCAGACTTCACCTTCTCCTTCTCCTTCTTCTGCTTCTTCTGATTCACCCTCCAGACTTCACCTTCTCCTTCTCCTTCTTCTACTTCTTCTGATTCACCCTCCAGACTTCACCTTCTCCTTCTCCTTCTTCTACTTCTTCTGATTCACCCTCCAGACTGCACCATCTCCTTCTCCTTCTTCTGCTTCTTCTGATTCACCCTCCAGACTTCACCTTCTCCTTCTCCTTTTTCTGCTTCTTCTAATTTACCCTCCAGACTTCACCTTCTCCTTCTCCTTCTTCTGCTTCTCCTGATACACCCTTCAGACTTCACCTTCTCCTTATCCTTCTTCTGCTTCTTCTGATTCATCCTCCAGACCTCACCTTCTCCTTCTCCTTCTTCTACTTCTTCTGATTCACCCTCCAGACTTCATCTTCTCCTTCTCCTTTTTCTGCTTCTTCTGATTCACCCTCCAGACTTCACCTTCTCCTTCTCCTTCTTCTGCTTCTTCTGATTCACCCTCCAGACTTCACCTTCTCCTTCTCCTTCTTCTACTTCTTCTGATTCACCCTCCAGACTTCATCTTCTCCTTCTCCTTCTTCTACTTATTCTGATTCACCCTCCAGACTGCACCTTCTCCTTCTCCTTCTTCTGCTTCTTCTGATTCACCCTCCAGACTTCACCTTCTCCTTCTCCTTCTTCTGCTTCTTCTGCTTCACCCTCCTGACTTCACCTTCTCCTTCTCCTTCTTCTACTTCTTCTGATTCACCCTCCAGACTTCACCTTCTCCTTCTCCTTCTTCTGCTTCTTCTGCTTCACCCTCCAGACTTCACCTTCTCCTTCTCCTTCTTCTGCTTCTTCTGCTTCGCCCTCCAGACTTCACCTTCTCCATCTCCTTCTTCTGCTTCTTCTGCTTCACCCTCCAGACTTCACCTTCTCCTTCTCCTTCTTCTGCTTCTTCTGCTTCACCCTCCTGACTTCACCTTCTCCTTCTCCTTCTTCTACTTCTTCTGATTCACCCTCCAGACTTCATCTTCTCCTTCTCCTTCTTCTGCTTCTTCTGCTTCACCCTCCAGACTTCCCCTTCTCCTTCTCCTTCTTCTGCTTCTTCTGCTGCGCCCTCCAGACATCACCTTCTCCTTCTCCTTCTTCTACTTCTTCTGATTCACCCTCCAGACTGCACCATCTCCTTCTCCTTCTTCTGCTTCTTCTGATTCACCCTCCAGACTTCACCTTCTCCTTCTCCTGCTTCTTCTGATACACCCTTCAGACTTCACCTTCTCCTTCTCCTTCTTCTGCTTCTTCTGATTCACCCTCCAGACCTCACCTTCTCCTTCTCCTTCTTCTACTTCTTCTGATTCACCCTCCAGACTTCATCTTCTCCTTCTCCTTCTTCTGCATCTTCTGATTCACCCTCCAGACTTCACCTTCTCCTTCTCCTTCTTCTGCTTCTTCTGATTCACCCTCCAGACTTCACCTTCTCCTTCTCCTTCTTCTACTTCTTCTGATTCACCCTCCTGACTTCACCTTCTCCTTCTCCTTCTTCTACTTCTTCTGATTCACCCTCCTGACTTCACCTTCTCCTTCTCCTTCTTCTACTTCTTCTGCTTCACCCTCCAGACTTCACCTTCTCCTTCTCCTTCTTCTACTTCTTCTGATTCACCCTCCAGACTTCACCTTCTCCTTCTCCTTCTTCTGCTTCTTCTGATTCACGCTCCAGACTTCACCTTCTCCTTCTCCTTATTCTGCTTCTTCTGATTCACCCTCCAGACTTCACCTTCTCCTTCTCCTTCTTCTGCTTCTTCTGATTCACCCTCCAGACATCACCTTCTCCTTCTCCTTCTTCTACTTCTTCTGATTCACCCTCCAGACTTCACCTTCTCCTTCTCCTTCTTCTACTTCTTCTGATTCACCCTCCAGACTGCACCATCTCCTTCTCCTTCTTCTGCTTCTTCTGATTCACCCTCCTGACTTCACCTTCTCCTTCTCCTTTTTCTGCTTCTTCTGATTCATCCTCCAGACTTCACCTTCTCCTTCTCCTTCTTCTGCTTCTTCTGATACACCCTTCAGACTTCACCTTCTCCTTCTCCTTCTTCTGCTTCTTCTGATTCACCCTCCAGACATCACCTTCTCCTTCTCCTTCTTCTACTTCTTCTGATTCACCCTCCAGACTTCATCTTCTCCTTCTCCTTCTTCTGCTTCTTCTGATTCACCCTCCAGACTTCACCTTCTCCTTCTCCTTCTTCTGCTTCTTCTGATTCACCCTCCAGACTTCACCTTCTCCTTCTCCTTCTTCTACTTCTTCTGATTCACCCTCCAGACTTCACCTTCTCCTTCTCCTTCTTCTACTTCTTCTGATTCACCCTCCAGACTTCACCTTCTCCTTCTCCTTCTTCTGCTTCTTCTGATTCACCCTCCAGACTTCACCTTCTCCTTCTCCTTCTTCTGCTTCTTCTGATTCACCCTCCAGACTTGATCTTCTCCTTCTCCTTCTTCTGCTTCTTCTGATTCACCCTCCAGACTTCACCTTCTCCTTTTCCTTCTTCTGCTACTTCTGATTCACCCTCCAGACTTCGCCTTCTCCTTCTCCTTCTTCTACTTCTTCTGATTCACCCTCCAGACTTCACCTTCTCCTTCTTCTTCTACTTCTTCTGACTCACCCTCCAGTCTTCACCTTCTCCTTCTCCTTCTTCTGCTTCTTCTGATTCACCCTCCAGACTTCACCTTCTCCTTCTCCTTCTTCTGCTTCTCCTGATTCACCCTCCAGACATCACCTTCTCCTTCTCCTTCTTCTACTTCTTCTGATTCACCCTCCAGACTTCACCTTCTCCTTCTACTTCTTCTGCTTCTTCTGATTCACCCCCCAGACATCACCTTCTCCTTCTCCTTCTTCTGCTTCTTCTGATTCACCCTCCAGACTTCACCTTCTCCTTCTCCGTATTCTGCTAATTCTGATTCACCCTCCAGACTTCTCCTTCTCCTTCTCCTTCTTCTGCTTCTTCTGATTCACCCTCCAGACTTCACCTTCTCCTTCTCCTTCTTCTGCTTCTCCTGATTCACCCTCCAGACTTCACCTTCTCCTTCTCCTTCTTCTGCTTCTCCTGATTCACCCTCCAGACTTCACCTTCTCCTTCTCCTTCTTCTATTTCTTCTGATTCACCCTCCAGACTTCATCTTCTCCTTCTCCTTCTTCTGCTTCTTCTGATTCACCCTCCAGACTTCTCCTTCTCCTTCTCCTTCTTCTGCTTCTTCTGATTCACCCTCCAGACTTCATCTTCTCCTTCTCCTTCTTCTACTTCTTCTGATTCACCCTGCAGACTTCACCTTCTCCTTCTCCTTCTTCTACTTCTTCCGATTCACCCTCCAGACTTCACCTTCTCCTTCTCCTTCTTCTGCTTCTTCTGCTTCACCCTCCAGACTTCACCTACTCCTTCTCCTTCTTCTGCTTCTTCTGCTGCGCCCTCCAGACTTCACCTTCTCCTTCTCCTTCTTCTGCTTCTTCTGCTTCACCCTCCTGACTTCACCTTCTCCTTCTCCTTCTTCTACTTCTTCTGCTTCACCCCCTGACTTCACCTTCTCCTTCTCCTTCTTTTGCTTCTTCTGATTCACTCTCCTGACTTCACCTTCTCCTTCTCCTTCTTCTGCTTCTTTTGATTCACCATCCAGACTTCACCTTCTCCTTCTCCTTCTTCTGCTTCTTCTGATTCACCCTCCAGACTTCACTTTCTCCTTCTCCTTCTTCTGCTTCTTCTGATTCACCCTCCAGACCTCACCTTCTCCTTCTCCTTCTTCTACTTCTTCTGATTCACCCTCCAGACTTCACCTTCTCCTTCTCCTTCTTCTGCTTCTTCTGCTTCACCCTCCAGACTTCACCTTCTCCTTCTCCTTCTTCTGCTTCTTCTGCTGCGCCCTCCAGACTTCACCTTCTCCTTCTCCTTCTTCTGCTTCTTCTGCTTCACCATCCTGACATCACCTTCTCCTTCTCCTTCTTCTACTTCTTCTGCTTCACCCCCCTGACTTCACCTTCTCCTTCTCCTTCTCCTGCTTCTTCTGATTCACCCTCCTAACTTCACCTTCTCCTTCTCCTTCTTCTGCTTCTTCTGATTCACCCTCCTGACTTCACCTTCTCCTTCTCCTTCGTCTGCTTCCTCTGATTCACCCTCCAGACTTCACCTTCTCCTTCTCCTTCTTCTGCTTCTTCTGATTCACCCTCCAGACTTCACCTTCTCCTTCTCCTTCTTCTGCTTCTTCTGATTCACCCTCCAGACCTCACCTTCTCCTTCTCCTTCTTCTACTTCTTCTGATTCACCCTCCAGACTTCATCTTCTCCTTCTCCTTCTTCTGCTTCTTCTGATTCACCCTCCAGGCTTCATCTTCTCCTTCTCCTTCTTCTGCTTCTTATGATTCACCCTCCAGACTTCACCTTCTCCTTCTCCTTCTTCTACTTCTTCTGATTCACCCTCCAGACGTCACCTTCTCCTTCTCCTTCTTCTGCTTCTTCTGATTCACCCTCCAGGCTTCATCTTCTCCTTCTCCTTCTTCTGCTTCTTATGATTCACCCTCCAGACTTCACCTTCTCCTTCTCCTTCTTCTACTTCTTCTGATTCACCCTCCAGACTTCACCTTCTCCTTCTCCTTCTTCTACTTCTTCTGATTCACCCTTCTGACTTCACCTTCTCCTTCTCCATTTTCTACTTCTTCTGCTTCACCCTCCAGACTTCACCTTCTCCTTCTCCTTCTTCTGCTTCTTCTGATTCACCCTCCAGACTTCACCTTCTCCTTCTCCTTCTTCTGCTTCTTCTGATTCACCCTCCAGACTTCACCTTCTCCTTCTCCTTCTTCTGCTTCTTCTGATTCACCCTCCTGACTTCACCTTCTCCTTCTCCTTCTTCTGCTTCTTCTGATTCACCCTCCAGACTTCACCTTCTCTTTCTCCTTCTTCTACTTCTTCTGATTCACCCTCCAGACTTCACCTTCTCATTCTCCTTCCTCTGCTTCTTCTGATTCACCCTCCAGACTTCACCTTCTCCTTCTCCTTCTTCTGCTTCTTCTGATTCACCCTCCAGACTTCACCTTCTCCTTCTCCTTCTGCTTCTTCTGATTCACCCTCCAGACTTCACCTTCTCCTTCTCCTTCGTCTACTTTTTCTGATTCACCCTCCAGACTAAACCTTCTCCTTCTCCTTCTTCTACTTCTTCTGATTCACCCTCCAGACTTCACCTTCTCCTTCTTCTGCTTCTTCTGATTCACCCTCCAGACTTCTCCTTCTCCTTCTCCTTCTTCTACTTCTTCTGATTCCCCCTGCAGACTTCACCTTCTCCTTCTCCTTCGTCTACTTTTTCTGATTCACCCTCCAGACTAAACCTTCTCCTTCTCCTTCTTCTGCTTCTTCTGATTCACCCTCCAGGCTTCATCTTCTCCTTCTCCTTCTTCTGCTTCTTATGATTCACCCTCCAGACTTCACCTTCTCCTTCTCCTTCTTCTACTTCTTCTGATTCACCCTCCGGACTTCACCTTCTCCTTCTCCTTCTTCTGCTTCTTCTGATTCACCCTCCAGGCTTCATCTTCTCCTTCTCCTTCTTCTGCTTCTTATGATTCACCCTCCAGACTTCACCTTCTCCTTCTCCTTCTTCTACTTCTTCTGATTCACCCTCCAGACTTCACCTTCTCCTTCTCCTTCTTCTACTTCTTCTGATTCACCCTTCTGACTTCACCTTCTCCTTCTCCATTTTCTACTTCTTCTGCTTCACCCTCCAGACTTCACCTTCTCCTTCTCCTTCTTCTGCTTCTTCTGATTCACCCTCCAGACTTCACCTTCTCCTTCTCCTTCTTCTGCTTCTTCTGATTCACCCTCCAGACTTCACCTTCTCCTTCTCCTTCTTCTGCTTCTTCTGATTCACCCTCCTGACTTCACCTTCTCCTTCTCCTTCTTCTGCTTCTTCTGATTCACCCTCCAGACTTCACCTTCTCTTTCTCCTTCTTCTACTTCTTCTGATTCACCCTCCAGACTTCACCTTCTCATTCTCCTTCCTCTGCTTCTTCTGATTCACCCTCCAGACTTCACCTTCTCCTTCTCCTTCTTCTGCTTCTTCTGATTCACCCTCCAGACTTCACCTTCTCCTTCTCCTTCTGCTTCTTCTGATTCACCCTCCAGACTTCACCTTCTCCTTCTCCTTCGTCTACTTTTTCTGATTCACCCTCCAGACTAAACCTTCTCCTTCTCCTTCTTCTACTTCTTCTGATTCACCCTCCAGACTTCACCTTCTCCTTCTTCTGCTTCTTCTGATTCACCCTCCAGACTTCTCCTTCTCCTTCTCCTTCTTCTACTTCTTCTGATTCCCCCTGCAGACTTCACCTTCTCCTTCTCCTTCTACTTCTTCTGATTCACCCTCCAGACTTCGCCTTCTCCTTCTCCTTCTTCTACTTCTTCTGCTTCTCCCTCCAGACTTCACCTTCTACTTCTCCTTCTTCTGCTTCTTCTGATTCACCCTCCAATCTTCACCTTCTCCTTCTCCTTCTTCTACTTCTTCTGATTCACCCTCCAGACTTCACCTTCTCCTTCTCCTTCTTCTACTTCTTCTGATTCACCCTCCAGTCTTCACCTTCTCCTTCTCCTTCTTCTGCTTCTTCTGCTTCACCCTCCAGACTTCACCTTCTCCTTCTCTTTCTTCTGCTTCTTCTGCTTCACCCTCCAGGCTTCACCTTCTCCTTCTCCTTCTTCTGCTTCTTATGCTTCACCCTCCAGACTTCACCTTCTCCTTCTCCTTCTTCTGCCTCTTCTGCTTCACCCTCCAGACTTCACCTTCTCCTTCTCTTTCTTCTGCTTCTTCTGCTTCACCCTCCAGGCTTCACCTTCTCCTTCTCCTTCTTCTGCTTCTTATGCTTCACCCTCCAGACTTCACCTTCACCTTCTCCTTCTCCTTCTTCTACTTCTTCTGATTCACCCTCCAGACTTCACCTTCTCCTTTTCCTTCAACTGCTTCTTCTGCTTCACCCTCCAGACTTCACCTTCTCCTTCTCCTTCTTCTGCTTCTTCTGCTTCGCCCTCCAGACTTCACCTTCTCCTTCTCCTTCTTCTGCTTCTTCTGCTTCACCCTCCAGACTTCACCTTCTCCTTCTCCTTCTTCTGCTTCTTCTGCTTCACCCTCCTGACTTCACCTTCTCCTTCTCCTTCTTCTACTTCTTCTGATTCACCCTCCAGACTTCACCTTCTCCTTCTCCTTCTTCTGCTTCTTCTGCTTCACCCTCCAGACTTCACCTTCTCCTTCTCCTTCTTCTGCTTCTTCTGCTGCGCCCTCCAGACTTCACCTTCTCCTTCTCTTTCTTCTGCTTCTTCTGATTCACCCTCCAGACTTCACCTTCTCCTTCTCCTTCTTCTGATTCTTCTGATTCACCCTCCAGACTTCACCTTCTCCTTCTCCTTCTTCTGCTTCTTCTGATTCACCCTCCAGACTTCACCTTCTCCTTCTCCTTCTTCTGCTTCTTCTGATTCACCCCCCAGACCTCACCTTCTCCTTCTCCTTCTTCTACTTCTTCTGATTCACCCTCCAGACTTCATCTTCTCCTTCTCCTTCTTCTGCTTCTTCTGATTCACCCTCCAGAATTCACCTTCTCCTTCTCCTTCTTCTGCTTCTTCTGATTCACCCTCCAGACTTCACCTTCTCCTTCTCCTTCTTCTACTTCTTCTGATTCACCCTCCAGACTTCAGTTTCTCCTTCTCCTTCTTCTACTTCTTCTGATTCACCCTCCAGTCTTCACCTTCTCCTTCTCCTTCTTCTGCTTCTTCTGCTTCACCCTCCAGACTTCACGTTCTCCTTCTCTTTCTTCTGCTTCTTCTGATTCACCCTCCAGACTTCACCTTCTCCTTCTCCTTCTTCTGATTCTTCTGATTCACCCTCCAGACTTCCCCTTCTCCTTCTCCTTCTTCTGCTTCTTCTGATTCACCCTCCTGACTTCACCTTCTCCTTCTCCTTCTTCTACTTCTTCTGATTCACCCTCCTGACTTCACCTTCTCCTTCTCCTTCTTCTACTTCTTCTGCTTCACCCTCCAGACTTCACCTTCTCCTTCTCCTTCTTCTACTTCTTCTGATTCACCCTCCAGACTTCACCTTCTCCTTCTCCTTCTTCTGCTTCTTCTGATTCACCCTCCAGACTTCACCTTCTCCTTCTCCTTATTCTGCTTCTTCTGATTCACCCTCCAGACTTCACCTTCTCCTTCTCCTTCTTCTGCTTCTTCTGATTCACCCTCCAGACATCACCTTCTCCTTCTCCTTCTTCTACTTCTTCTGATTCACCCTCCAGACTTCACCTTCTCCTTCTCCTTCTTCTACTTCTTCTGATTCACCCTCCAGACTGCACCATCTCCTTCTCCTTCTTCTGCTTCTTCTGATTCACCCTCCAGACTTCACCTTCTCCTTCTCCTTTTTCTGCTTCTTCTGATTCACCCTCCAGACTTCACCTTCTCCTTCTCCTTCTTCTGCTTCTTCTGATACACCCTTCAGACTTCACCTTCTCCTTCTCCTTCTTCTGCTTCTTCTGATTCACCCTCCAGACTTCATCTTCTCCTTCTCCTTCTTCTGCTTCTTCTGATTCACCCTCCAGACTTCACCTTCTCCTTCTCCTTCTTCTGCTTCTTCTGATTCACCCTCCAGACTTCACCTTCTCCTTCTCCTTCTTCTACTTCTTCTGATTCACCCTCCAGACTTCACCTTCTCCTTCTCCTTCTTCTACTTCTTCTGATTCACCCTCCAGACATCACCTTCTCCTTCTCCCTCTTCTGCTTCTTCTGATTCACCCTCCAGACTTCTCCTTCTCCTTCTCCTTCTTCTGCTTCTTCTGATTCACCCTCCAGACTTCATCTTCTCCTTCTCCTTCTTCTGCTTCTTCTGATTCACCCTCCAGACTTCACCTTCTCCTTTTCCTTCTTCTGCTACTTCTGATTCACCCTCCAGACTTCGCCTTCTCCTTCTCCTTCTTCTACTTCTTCTGATTCACCCTCCAGACTTCACCTTCTCCTTCTCCTTCTTCTGCTTCTTCTGATTCAGCCTCCTGACCTCACCTTCTCCTTCTCCTTCTTCTGCTTCTTCTGATTCACCCTCCAGACTTCACCTTCTCCTTCTCCTTCTTCTGCTTCTTCTGATTCACCCTCCAGACTTCATCTTCTTCTGCTTCTTCTGCTTCACACTCCTGACTTCACCTTCTCCTTCTCCTTCTTCTACTTCTTCTGATTCACCCTTCAGACTTCACCTTCTCCTTCCACTTCTTCTGCTTCTTCTGCTGCGCCCTCCAGACTTCACCTTCTCCTTCTCCTTCTTCTGCTTCTTCTCCTTTACCTTCCTGACTTCACCTTCTCCTTCTCCTTCTTCTACTTCTTCTGCTTCACTCCCCTGACTTCAACTTCTCCTTCTCCTTCTTCTGCTTCTTCTGATTCACCCTACTAACTTCACCTTCTCCTTCTCCTTTTTCTGCTTCTTCTGATTCACCCTCCTGACCTCACCTTCTCCTTCTCCTTCTTCTGCTTCTTCTGATTCACCCTCCAGACTTCATCTTCTCCTTCTCCTTCTTCTGCTTCTTCTGATTCACCCTCCAGACTTCACCTTCTCCTTCTCCTTCTTCTGCTTCTTCTGATTCACCCTCCTGACCTCACCTTCTCCTTCTCCTTCTTCTACTTCTTCTGATTCACCCTCCAGACTTCATCTTCGCCTTCTCCTTCTTCTGCTTCTTCTGATTCACCCTCCAGACTTCACCTTCTCCTTCTCCTTCTTCTGCTTCTTCTGATTCACCCTCCAGACTTCACCTTCTCCTTCTCCTTCTTCTACTTCTTCTGATTCACCCTCCAGACTTCACCTTCTCCTTCTCCTTCTTCTACTTCTTCTGATTCACCCTCCAGTCTTCACCTTCTCCTTCTCCTTCTTCTCCTTCTTCTGCTTCACCCTCCGGACTTCACCTTCTCCTTCTCCTTCTTCTACTTCTTCTGATTCACCCTCCAGACTTCACCTTCTCCTTCTCCTTCGTCTGCTTCTTCTGATTCACCCTCCAGACTTCACCTTCTCCTTCTTATTCTGCTTCTTCTGATTCACCCTCCAGACTTCACCTTCTCCTTCTCCTTCTTCTGCTTCTTCTGATTCACCCTCCAGACTTCACCTTCTCCTTCTCCTTCTTCTGCTTCTTCTGATTCACCCTCCAGACTTCACCTTCTCCTTCTCCTTCTTCTACTTCTTCTGATTCACCCTCCAGACTTCATCTTCTCCTTCTCCTTCTTCTGCTTCTTCTGCTTCACCCTCCTGACTTCACCTTCTCCTTCTCCTTCTTCTACTTCTTCTGATTCACCCTCCAGACTTCACCTTCTCCTTCTCCTTCGTCTGCTTCTTCTGATTCACCCTCCAGACTTCACCTTCTCCTTCTTATTCTGCTTCTTCTGATTCACCCACCAGACTTCACCTTCTCCTTCTCCTTCTTCTGCTTCTTCTGATTCACCCTCCAGACTTCACCTTCTCCTTCTCCTTCTTCTGCTTCTTCTGATTCACCCTCCAGACTTCACCATCTCCTTCTCCTTCTTCTGCTTCTTCTGATTCACCCTCCAGACTTTGCCTTTTCCTTCTCCTTCTTCTACTTCTTCTGATTCACCCTCCAGACTTCACCTTCTCCTTCTCCTTCTTCTACCTCTTCTGATTCACCCTCCAGTCTTCACCTTCTCCTTCTCCTTCTTCTGCTTCTTCTGATTCACCCTCCAGACTTCACCTTCTCCTTCTCCTTCTTCTGCTTCTTCTGATTCACCCCCCAGACCTCACCTTCTCCTTCTCCTTCTTCTACTTCTTCTGATTCACCCTCCAGACTTCATCTTCTCCTTCTCCTTCTTCTGCTTCTTCTGATTCACCCTCCAGAATTCACCTTCTCCTTCTCCTTCTTCTGCTTCTTCTGATTCACCCTCCAGACTTCACCTTCTCCTTCTCCTTCTTCTACTTCTTCTGATTCACCCTCCAGACTTCAGTTTCTCCTTCTCCTTCTTCTACTTCTTCTGATTCAACCTCCAGTCTTCACCTTCTCCTTCTCCTTCTTCTGCTTCTTCTGCTTCACCCTCCAGACTTCACCTTCTCCTTCTCTTTCTTCTGCTTCTTCTGATTCACCCTCCAGACTTCACCTTCTCCTTCTCCTTCTTCTGATTCTTCTGATTCACCCTCCAGACTTCACCTTCTCCTTCTCCTTCTTCTGCTTCTTCTGATTCACCCTCCTGACTTCACCTTCTCCTTCTCCTTCTTCTACTTCTTCTGATTCACCCTCCTGACTTCACCTTCTCCTTCTCCTTCTTCTACTTCTTCTGCTTCACCCTCCAGACTTCACCTTCTCCTTCTCCTTCTTCTACTTCTTCTGATTCACCCTCCAGACTTCACCTTCTCCTTCTCCTTCTTCTGCTTCTTCTGATTCACCCTCCAGACTTCACCTTCTCCTTCTCCTTATTCTGCTTCTTCTGATTCACCCTCCAGACTTCACCTTCTCCTTCTACTTCTTCTGCTTCTTCTGATTCACCCTCCAGACATCACCTTCTCCTTCTCCTTCTTCTACTTCTTCTGATTCACCCTCCAGACTTCACCTTCTCCTTCTCCTTCTTCTACTTCTTCTGATTCACCCTCCAGACTGCACCATCTCCTTCTCCTTCTTCTGCTTCTTCTGATTCACCCTCCAGACTTCACCTTCTCCTTCTCCTTTTTCTGCTTCTTCTGATTCACCCTCCAGACTTCACCTTCTCCTTCTCCTTCTTCTGCTTCTTCTGATACACCCTTCAGACTTCACCTTCTCCTTCTCCTTCTTCTGCTTCTTCTGATTCACCCTCCAGACTTCATCTTCTCCTTCCCCTTCTTCTGCTTCTTCTGATTCACCCTCCAGACTTCACCTTCTCCTTCTCCTTCTTCTGCTTCTTCTGATTCACCCTCCAGACTTCACCTTCTCCTTCTCCTTCTTCTACTTCTTCTGATTCACCCTCCAGACTTCACCTTCTCCTTCTCCTTCTTCTACTTCTTCTGATTCACCCTCCAGACTTCACCTTCTCCTTCTCCTTCTTCTGCTTCTTCTGATTCACCCTCCAGACTTCACCTTCTCCTTCTCCTTCTTCTGCTTCTTCTGATTCACCCTCCAGACTTCATCTTCTCCTTCTCCTTCTTCTGCTTCTTCTGATTCACCCTCCAGACTTCACCTTCTCCTTTTCCTTCTTCTGCTACTTCTGATTCACCCTCCAGACTTCGCCTTCTCCTTCTCCTTCTTCTACTTCTTCTGATTCACCCTCCAGACTTCACCTTCTCCTTCTTCTTCTACTTCTTCTGATTCACCCTCCAGTCTTCACCTTCTCCTTCTCCTTCTTCTGCTTCTTCTGATTCACCCTCCTGACTTCACTTCTCCTTCTCCTTCTTCTGCTTCTCCTGATTCACCCTCCAGACATCACCTTCTCCTTCTCCTTCTTCTACTTCTTCTGATTCACCCTCCAGACTTCACCTTCTCCTTCTACTTCTTCTGCTTCTTCTGATTCACCCCCCAGACATCACCTTCTCCTTCTCCTTCTTCTACTTCTTCTGATTCACCCTCCAGACTTCACCTTCTCCTTCTCATTCTTCTGCTTCTTCTGATTCACCCTCCAGACATCACTTTCAACTTCTCCTTCTTCTACTTCTTCTGATTCACCCTCCAGACTTCACCTTCTCCTTCTCCTTCTTCTACTTCTTCTGATTCACCCTCCAGACTGCACCATCTCCTTCTCCTTCTTCTGCTTCTTCTGATTCACCCTCCAGACTTCACCTTCTCCTTCTCCTTCTTCTGCTTCTTCTGATTCACCCTCCAGACTTCACCTTCTCCTTCTCCTTCTTCTGCTTCTTCTGATTCACCCTCCAGACTTCACCTTCTCCTTCTCCTACTTCTACTTCTTCTGATTCACCCTCCAGACTTCATCTTCTCCTTCTCCTTCTTCTGCTTCTTCTGATTCACCCTCCAGACTTCACCTTCTCCTTCTCCTTCTTCTGCTTCTTCTGATTCACCCTCCAGACTTCACCTTCTCCTTCTCCTTCTTCTACTTCTTCTGATTCACCCTCCAGACTTCACCTTCTCCTTCTCCTTCTTCTACTTCTTCTGATTCACCCTCCGGACTTCACCTTCTCCTTCTCCTTCTTCTGCTTCTTCTGATTCACCCTCCAGACTTCAGCTTCTACTTCTCCTTCTTCTGCTTCTTCTGATTCACCCTCCAGACTTCACCTTCTCCTTCTCCTTTTTCTGATTCTTCTGATTCACCCTTCAGACTTCACCTTCTCCTTCTCCTTCTTCTACTTCTTCTGATTCACCCTCCAGACTTCACCTTCTCCTTCTCCTTCTTCAACTTCTTCTGATTCACCCTCCAGACTTCACCTTCTCCTTCTCCTTCTTCTACTTCTTCTCATTCACCCTCCAGACTTCACCTTCTCCTTCTCCTTCTTCTACTTCTTCTGATTCACCCTCCAGACTTCACCTTCTCCTTCTCCTTCTTCTACTTCTTCTGATTCACCCTCCAGACTTCACCTTCTCCTTCTCCTTCTTCTGCTTCTTCTTCTTCACCCTCCAGACGTCACCTTCTCTTTCTCCTTCTTCTGCTTCTTCTGCTTCGCCCTCCAGACTTCACCTTCTCCTTCTCCTTCTTCTGCTTCTTCTGCTTCACCCTCCAGACATCACCTTCTCCGTCTCCTTCTTCTGCTTCTTCTGCTTCTCCCTCATGACTTCACCTTCTCCTTCTCCTTCTTCTACTTCTTCTGATTCACCCTCCAGACTTCACCTTCTCCTTCTACTTCTTCTGCTTCTTCTGCTTCACCCTCCAGACTTCACCTTCTCCTTCTCCTTCTTCTGCTTCTTCGGCTGCGCCCGCCAGACTTCACCTTCTCCTTCTCCTTCTTCTGCTTCTTCTGCTTCACCCTCCTGACTTCACCTTCTCCTTCTCCTTCTTCTACTTCTTCTGCTTCACCCCCCTGACTTCACCTTCTCCTTCTCCTTCTTCTGCTTCTTCTGATTCACCCTCCAGACTTCACCTTCTCCTTCTCCTTCTTTTGCTTCTTCTGATTCACCCTCCAGACCTCACCATCTCCTTCTCCTTCTTCTACTTCTTCTCATTCACCCTCCAGACTTCACCTTCTCCTTCTGCTTCTTCTACTTCTTCTGATTCACCCTCCAGTCTTCACCTTCTCCTTCTCCTGCTTCTGCTTCTTCTGATTCACCCTCCTGACTTCACCTTCTCCTTCTCCTTCTTCTGCTTCTTCTGATTCACCCTCCAGACTTCACCTTCTCCTTCTCCTTCTTCTACTTCTTCTGGTTCAGCCTCCAGACTCCACCTTCTCCTTCTCCTTCTTCTGCTTCTTCTGATTCACCCTCCAGACTTCACCTTCTCCTTCTCCTTCTTCTACTTCTTCTGATACACCCTCCAGACGTCACCTTCTCCTTCTCCTTCTTCTACTTCTTCTGATTCACCCTCCAGACTTCACCTACTCCTTCTCCTTCTTCTACTTCTTCTGCTTCTCCCTCCAGACTGCACCTTCTCCTTCTCCTTCTTCTAATTCTTCTGATTCACCCTCCAGACTTCACCTTCTCCTTCTCCTTCTTCTACTTCTTCTGATTCACCCTCCAGACTTCACCTTCTCCTTCTCCTTCTTCTACTTTTTCTGATTCACCCTCCTGACTTCACCTTCTCCTTCTCCTTCTTCTGCTTCTTCTGCATCACCCTCCAGACTTCACCTTCTCCTTCTCCTTCTTCTGCTTCTTCTGCTTCAACCTCCAGACTTCACCTTCTCCTTCTCCTTCTTCTGCTTCTTCTGCTTCACCCTCCAGACTTCACCTTCTCCTTCTCCTTCTTCTACTTCTTCTGATTCACCCTCCAGACTTCACCTTCTCCTTCTCCTTCTTCTGCTTCTTCTTCTTCACCCTCCAGACGTCACCTTCTCTTTCTCCTTCTTCTGCTTCTTCTGCTTCGCCCTCCAGACTTAACCTTCTCCTTCTCCTTCTTCTGCTTCTTCTGCTTCACCCTCCAGGCATCACCTTCTCCTTCTCCTTCTTCTGCTTCTTCTGCTTCTCCCTCATGACTTCACCTTCTCCTTCTCCTTCTTCTACTTCTTCTGATTCACCCTCCAGACTTCGCCTTCTCCTTCTTCTACTTCTTCTGATTCACCCTCCAGACTTCACCTTCTCCTTCTCCTTCTTCTACTTCTTCTGATTCACCCTCCAGTCTTCACCTTCTCCTTCTCCTTCTTCTGCTTCTTCTGATTCACCCTCCAGACTTCACCTTCTCCTTCTCCTTCTTCCACTTCTTCTGATTCACCCTCCTGACTTCACCTTCTCCTTCTCCTTCTTCTGCTTCTTCTGATTCACCCTCCAGACTTCACCTTCTCCTTCTCCTTCTTCTACTTCTTCTGATTCACCCTCCAGAATTCACCTTCTCCTTCTACTTCTTCTGCTTCTTCTGATTCACCCTCCAGACTTCACCTTCTCCTTCTCCTTCTTCTGCTTCTTCTGATTCACCCTCCAGACTTCACCTTCTCCTTCTCCTTCTTCTGCTACTTCTGATTCAACCTCCAGAATTCACCTTCTCCTTCTCCTTCTTCTGCTTCTTCTGATTCACCCTCCAGACTTTACCTTCTCCTTCTCCTTCTTCTACTTCTTCTGTTTCACCCTCCAGACTTCACCTTCTCCTTCTCCTGCTTCTGCTTCTTCTGATTCACCCTCCAGACTTCACCTTCTCCTTCTCCTTCGTCTACTTCTTCTGATTCACCCTCCAGACTACACCTTCTCCTTCTCCTTCTTCTACTTCTTCTGATTCACCCTACAGACTTCACCTTCTCCTTCTCCTTCTTCTGCTTCTTCTGATTCACCCTCCAGACTTCACCTTCTCCTTCTCCTTCTTCTACTTCTTCTGATTCACACTCCAAACTTCACCTTCTCCTTCTCCTTCTTCTGCTTCTTCTGATTCACCCTCCAGACTTCACCTTCTTCTCCTTCTTCTACTTCTTCTGCTTCTCCCTCCAGACTTCACCTTCTCCTTCTCCTTCTTCTGCTTCTTCTGATTCACCCTCCAGACTTCACCTTCTCCTTCTCCTTCTTCTACTTCTTCTGATTCACCCTCCAGACTTCACCTTCTCCTTCTCCATCTTCTCCTTCTTCTGATTCACCCTCCTGACTTCACGATCTCCTTCTCCTTCTTCTGCTTCTTCTGCTTCACCCTCCAGACTTCACCTTCTCCTTCTCCTTCTTCTGCTTCTTCTGCTTCACCCTCCAGACTTCACCTTCTCCTTCTCCTTCTTCTGCTTCTTCTGCTTCACCCTCCTGACTTCACCTTCTGCTACTCCTTCTTCTACTTCTTCTGATTCACCCTCCAGACTTCACCTTCTCCTTCTCCTTCATCTGCTTTTTCTGCTTCACCATCCAGAATTCACCTTCTCCTTCTCCTTCTTCTGCTTCTTCTGCTTCGCCCTCCAGACTTCAGCTTCTCCTTCTCCTTCTTCTGCTTCTTCTGCTTCACCCTCCAGACTTCACCTTCTCCTTCTCCTTCTTCTGCTTCTTCTGCTTCACCCTCCTGACTTCACCTTCTCCTTCTCCTTCTTCTACTTCTTCTGATTCACCCTCCAGACTCCACCTTCTCCTTCTCCTTCTTCTGCTTCTACGGCTTCACCCTCCAGACTTCACCTTCTCCTTCTCCTTCTTCTGCTTCTTCTGCTGCGCCCTCCAGACTTGACCTTCTCCTTCTCCTTCTTCTGCTTCTTTTGCTTCACCCTCCTGACTTCACCTTCTCCTTCTCCTTCTTCTACTTCTTCTGCTTCACCCCCCTGACTTCACCTTCTCCTTCTCCTTCTTCTGCTTCTTCTGATTCACCCTCCTAACTTCACCTTCTCCTTCTCCTTCTTCTGCTTCTTCTGATTCACCCTCCTGACCTCACCTTCTCCTTCTCCTTCTTCTGCTTCTTCTGATCCACCCTCCAGACTTCACCTTCTACTTCTCCTTCTTCTGCTTCTTCTGATTCACCCTCCAGACCTCACCTTCTCCTTCTCCTTCTTCTACTTCTTCTGATTCACCCTCCAGACTTCATCTTCTCCTTCTCCTTCTTCTGCTTCTTCTGATTCACCCTCCAGACTTCACCTTCTCCTTCTCCTTCTTCTGCTTCTTCTGATTCACCCTCCAGACTTCACCTTCTCCTTCTCCTTCTTCTACTTCTTCTGATTCACCCTCCAGAGTTCACCTTCTTCTTGTCCTTCTTCTACTTCTTCTGATTCACCCTCCAGTCTTCACCTTCTCCTTCTCCTTCTTCTGCTTCTTCTGCTTCACCCTCCAGACTTCACCTTCTCCTTCTCTTTCTTCTGCTTCTTCTGATTCACCCTCCAGACTTCACCTTCTCCTTCTCCTTCTTCTGATTCTGCTGGTTCACCCTCCAGACTTCACCTTCTCCTTCTCCTTCTTCTGCTTCTTCTGGTTTCCCCTCCTGACTTCACCTTCTCCTTCTCCTTCTTCTACTTCTTCTGATTCACCCTCCAGACTTCACCTTCTCCTTCTCCTTCTTCTACTTCTTCTGATTCACCCTCCGGACTTCACCTTCTCCTTCTCCTTCTTCTGCTTCTTCTGATTCACCCTCCAGACTTCAGCTTCTACTTCTCCTTCTTCTGCTTCTTCTGATTCACCCTCCAGACTTCACCTTCTCCTTCTCCTTTTTCTGATTCTTCTGATTCACCCTTCAGACTTCACCTTCTCCTTCTCCTTCTTCTACTTCTTCTGATTCACCCTCCAGACTTCACCTTCTCCTTCTCCTTCTTCAACTTCTTCTGATTCACCCTCCAGACTTCACCTTCTCCTTCTCCTTCTTCTACTTCATCTCATTCACCCTCCAGACTTCACCTTCTCCTTCTCCTTCTTCTACTTCTTCTGATTCACCCTCCAGACTTCACCTTCTCCTTCTCCTTCTTCTACTTCTTCTGATTCACCCTCCAGACTTCACCTTCTCCTTCTCCTTCTTCTGCTTCTTCTTCTTCACCCTCCAGACGTCACCTTCTCTTTCTCCTTCTTCTGCTTCTTCTGCTTCGCCCTCCAGACTTCACCTTCTCCTTCTCCTTCTTCTGCTTCTTCTGCTTCACCCTCCAGACATCACCTTCTCCGTCTCCTTCTTCTGCTTCTTCTGCTTCTCCCTCATGACTTCACCTTCTCCTTCTCCTTCTTCTACTTCTTCTGATTCACCCTCCAGACTTCACCTTCTCCTTCTACTTCTTCTGCTTCTTCTGCTTCACCCTCCAGACTTCACCTTCTCCTTCTCCTTCTTCTGCTTTTTCTGCTGCGCCCGCCAGACTTCACCTTCTCCTTCTCCTTCTTCTGCTTCTTCTGCTTCACCCTCCTGACTTCACCTTCTCCTTCTCCTTCTTCTACTTCTTCTGCTTCACCCCCCTGACTTCACCTTCTCCTTCTCCTTCTTCTGCTTCTTCTGATTCACCCTCCAGACTTCACCTTCTCCTTCTCCTTCTTCTGCTTCTTCTGATTCACCCTCCAGACCTCACCATCTCCTTCTCCTTCTTCTACTTCTTCTCATTCACCCTCCAGACTTCACCTTCTCCTTCTGCTTCTTCTACTTCTTCTGATTCACCCTCCAGTCTTCACCTTCTCCTTCTCCTGCTTCTGCTTCTTCTGATTCACCCTCCTGACTTCACCTTCTCCTTCTCCTTCTTCTGCTTCTTCTGATTCACCCTCCAGACTTCACCTTCTCCTTCTCCTTCTTCTACTTCTTCTGATTCAGCCTCCAGACTCCACATTCTCCTTCTCCTTCTTCTGCTTCTTCTGATTCACCCTCCAGACTTCACCTTCTCCTTCTCCTTCTTCTACTTCTTCTGATACACCCTCCAGACGTCACCTTCTCCTTCTCCTTCTTCTACTTCTTCTGATTCACCCTCCAGACTTCACCTTCTCCTTCTCCTTCTTCTACTTCTTCTGCTTCTCCCTCCAGACTGCACCTTCTCCTTCTCCTTCTTCTAATTCTTCTGATTCACCCTCCAGACTTCACCTTCTCCTTCTCCTTCTTCTACTTCTTCTGATTCACCCTCCAGACTTCACCTTCTCCTTCTCCTTCTTCTACTTTTTCTGATTCACCCTCCTGACTTCACCTTCTCCTTCTCCTTCTTCTGCTTCTTCTGCTTCACCCTCCAGACTTCACCTTCTCCTTCTCCTTCTTCTGCTTCTTCTGCTTCAACCTCCAGACTTCACCTTCTCCTTCTCCTTCTTCTGCTTCTTCTGCTTCACCCTCCAGACTTCACCTTCTCCTTCTCCTTCTTCTACTTCTTCTGATTCACCCTCCAGACTTCACCTTCTCCTTCTCCTTCTTCTGCTTCTTCTTCTTCACCCTCCAGACGTCACCTTCTCCTTCTCCTTTTTCTACTTCTTCTGATTCACCCTCCAGTCTTCACCTTCTCCTTCTCCTTCTTCTGCTTCTTCTGATTCACCCTCCAGACTTCACCTTCTCCTTCTCCTTCTTCCGCTTCTTCTGATTCACCCTCCTGACTTCACCTTCTCCTTCTCCTTCTTCTGCTTCTTCTGATTCACCCTCCAGACTTCACCTTCTCCTTCTCCTTCTTCTACTTCTTCTGATTCACCCTCCAGAATTCACCTTCTCCTTCTACTTCTTCTGCTTCTTCTGATTCACCCTCCAGACTTCACCTTCTCCTTCTCCTTCTTCTGCTTCTTCTGATTCACCCTCCAGACTTCACCTTCTCCTTCTCCTTCTTCTGCTACTTCTGATTCAACCTCCAGAATTCACCTTCTCCTTCTCCTTCTTCTGCTTCTTCTGATTCACCCTCCAGACTTTACCTTCTCCTTCTCCTTCTTCTACTTCTTCTGTTTCACCCTCCAGACTTCACCTTCTCCTTCTCCTGCTTCTGCTTCTTCTGATTCACCCTCCAGACTTCACCTTCTCCTTCTCCTCCGTCTACTTCTTCTGATTCACCCTCCAGACTACACCTTCTCCTTCTCCTTCTTCTACTTCTTCTGATTCACCCTACAGACTTCACCTTCTCCTTCTCCTTCTTCTGCTTCTTCTGATTCACCCTCCAGACTTCACCTTCTCCTTCTCCTTCTTCTACTTCTTCTGATTCACACTCCAAACTTCACCTTCTCCTTCTCCTTCTTCTGCTTCTTCTGATTCACCCTCCAGACTTCACCTTCTCCTTCTCCTTCTTCTACTTCTTCTGCTTCTCCCTCCAGACTTCACCTTCTCCTTCTCCTTCTTCTGCTTCTTCTGATTCACCCTCCAGACTTCACCTTCTCCTTCTCCTTCTTCTACTTCTTCTGATTCACCCTCCAGACTTCACCTTCTCCTTCTCCATCTTCTCCTTCTTCTGATTCACCCTCCTGACTTCACCTTCTCCTTCTCCTTCTTCTGCTTCTTCTGCTTCACCCTCCAGACTGCATCTTCTCCTTCTCCTTCTTCTGCTTCTTCTGCTTCACCCTTCAGACTTCACCTTCTCCTTCTCCTTCTTCTGCTTCTTCTGCTTCACCCTCCTGACTTCACCTTCTGCTACTCCTTCTTCTACTTCTTCTGATTCACCCTCCAGACTTCACCTTCTCCTTCTCCTTCATCTGCTTTTTCTGCTTCACCATCCAGAATTCACCTTCTCCTTCTCCTTCTTCTGCTTCTTCTGCTTCGCCCTCCAGACTTCAGCTTCTCCTTCTCCTTCTTCTGCTTCTTCTGCTTCACCCTCCAGACTTCACCTTCTCCTTCTCCTTCTTCTGCTTCTTCTGCTTCACCCTCCTGACTTCACCTTCTCCTTCTCCTTCTTCTACTTCTTCTGATTCACCCTCCAGACTTCACCTTCTCCTTCTCCTTCTTCTGCTTCTACGGCTTCACCCTCCAGACTTCACCTTCTCCTTCTCCTTCTTCTGCTTCTTCTGCTGCGCCCTCCAGACTTGACCTTCTCCTTCTCCTTCTTCTGCTTCTTTTGCTTCACCCTCCTGACTTCACCTTCTCCTTCTCCTTCTTCTACTTCTTCTGCTTCACCCCCCTGACTTCACCTTCTCCTTCTCCTTCTTCTGCTTCTTCTGATTCACCCTCCTAACTTCACCTTCTCCTTCTCCTTCTTCTGCTTCTTCTGATTCACCCTCCTGACCTCACCTTCTACTTCTCCTTCTTCTGCTTCTTCTGATTCACCCTCCAGACCTCACCTTCTCCTTCTCCTTCTTCTACTGCTTCTGATTCACCCTCCAGACTTCACCTTCTCCTTCTCCTTCTTCTGCTTCTTCTGCTTCACCCTCCAGACTTCACCTTCTCCTTCTCTTTCTTCTGCTTCTTCTGATTCACCCTCCAGACTTCACCTTCTCCTTCTCCTTCTTCTGATTCTGCTGGTTCACCCTCCAGACTTCACCTTCTCCTTCTCCTTCTTCTGCTTCTTCTGGTTTCCCCTCCTGACTTCACCTTCTCCTTCTCCTTCTTCTACTTCTTCTGATTCACCCTCCTGACTTCACCTTCTCCTTCTCCTTCTTCTACTTCTTCTGCTTCACCCTCCAGACTTCACCTTCTCCTTCTCCTTCTTCTACTTCTTCTGATTCTCCCTCCAGACTTCACCTTCTCCTTCTCCTTCTTCTGCTTCTTCTGATTCACCCTCCAGACTTCACCTTCTCCTTCTCCTTATTCTGCTTCTTCTGATTCACCCTCCAGACTTCACCTTCTCCTTCTCCTTCTTCTGCTTCTTCTGATTCACCCTCCAGACTTCACCTTCTCCTTCTCCTTCTTCTGCTTCTTCTGATTCACCCTCCAGACTTCACCTTCTCCTTCTCCTTCTTCTACTTCTTCTGATTCACCCTCCAGACTTCATCTTCTCCTTCTCCTTCTTCTGCTTCTTCTGATTCACCCTCCAGACTTCACCTTCTCCTTCTCCTTCTTCTGCTTCTTCTGATTCACCCTCCAGACTTCACCTTCTCCTTCTCCTTCTTCTACTTCTTCTGATTCACCCTCCAGACTTCATCTTCTCCTTCTCCTTCTTCTGCTTCTTCTGATTCACCCTCCAGACTTCACCTTCTCCTTCTCCTTCTTCTGCTTCTTCTGATTCACCCTCCAGACTTCACCTTCTCCTTCTCCTTCTTCTACTTCTTCTGATTCACCCTCCAGACTTCACCTTCTCCTTCTCCTTCTTCTACTTCTTCTGATTCACCCTCCGGACTTCACCTTCTCCTTCTCCTTCTTCTGCTTCTTCTGATTCACCCTCCAGACTTCAGCTTCTACTTCTCCTTCTTCTGCTTCTTCTGATTCACCCTCCAGACTTCACCTTCTCCTTCTCCTTTTTCTGATTCTTCTGATTCACCCTTCAGACTTCACCTTCTCCTTCTCCTTCTTCTACTTCTTCTGATTCACCCTCCAGACTTCACCTTCTCCTTCTCCTTCTTCAACTTCTTCTGATTCACCCTCCAGACTTCACCTTCTCCTTCTCCTTCTTCTACTTCTTCTCATTCACCCTCCAGACTTCACCTTCTCCTTCTCCTTCTTCTACTTCTTCTGATTCACCCTCCAGACTTCACCTTCTCCTTCTCCTTCTTCTACTTCTTCTGATTCACCCTCCAGACTTCACCTTCTCCTTCTCCTTCTTCTGCTTCTTCTTCTTCACCCTCCAGACGTCACCTTCTCTTTCTCCTTCTTCTGCTTCTTCTGCTTCGCCCTCCAGACTTCACCTTCTCCTTCTCCTTCTTCTGCTTCTTCTGCTTCACCCTCCAGACATCACCTTCTCCGTCTCCTTCTTCTGCTTCTTCTGCTTCTCCCTCATGACTTCACCTTCTCCTTCTCCTTCTTCTACTTCTTCTGATTCACCCTCCAGACTTCACCTTCTCCTTCTACTTCTTCTGCTTCTTCTGCTTCACCCTCCAGACTTCACCTTCTCCTTCTCCTTCTTCTGCTTCTTCTGCTTCACCCTCCTGACTTCACCTTCTCCTTCTCCTTCTTCTACTTCTTCTGCTGCACCCCCCTGACTTCACCTTCTCCTTCTCCTTCTTCTGCTTCTTCTGATTCACCCTCCAGACTTCACCTTCTCCTTCTCCTTCTTCTGCTTCTTCTGATTCACCCTCCAGACCTCACCATCTCCTTCTCCTTCTTCTACTTCTTCTCATTCACCCTCCAGACTTCACCTTCTCCTTCTGCTTCTTCTACTTCTTCTGATTCACCCTCCAGTCTTCACCTTCTCCTTCTCCTGCTTCTGCTTCTTCTGATTCACCCTCCTGACTTCACCTTCTCCTTCTCCTTCTTCTGCTTCTTCTGATTCACCCTCCAAACTTCACCTTCTCCTTCTCCTTCTTCTACTTCTTCTGATTCACCCTCCAGACTTCACCTTCTCCTTCTACTTCTTCTGCTTCTTCTGATTCACCCTCCAGACTTCACCTTCTCCTTCTCCTTCTTCTGCTTCTTCTGATTCACCCTCCGGACTTCACCTTCTCCTTCTCCTTCTTCTGCTTCTTCAGATTCACCCTCCAGACTTCACCTTCTCCTTCTCCTTCTTCTGCTTCTTCTGATTCACCCTCCAGACTTCACCTTCTCCTTCTCCTTCTTCTACTTCTTCTGATTCACCCTCCAGACTTCGCCTTCTCCTTCTCCTTCTTCTGCTTTTTCTGATTCACCCTCCAGACTTCACCTTCTCCTTCTCCTTCGTCTACTTCTTCTGATTCACTCTCCAGACGACACCTTCTCCTTCTCCTTCTTCTACTTCTTCTGATTCAGCCTCCAGACTCCACCTTCTCCTTCTCCTTCTTCTGCTTCTTCTGATTCACCCTCCAGACTTCACCTTCTCCTTCTTCTACTTCTTCTGATACACCCTCCAGACGTCACCTTCTCCTTCTCCTTCTTCTACTTCTTCTGATTCACCCTCCAGACTTCACCTTCTCCTTCTCCTTCTTCTACTTCTTCTGCTTCTCCCTCCAGACTGCACCTTCTCCTTCTCCTTCTTCTAATTCTTCTGATTCACCCTCCAGACTTCACCTTCTCCTTCTCCTTCTTCTACTTCTTCTGATTCACCCTCCAGAATTCACCTTCTCCTTCTACTTCTTCTGCTTCTTCTGATTCACCCTCCAGACTTCACCTTCTCCTTCTCCTTCTTCTGCTTCTTCTGATTCACCCTCCAGACTTCACCTTCTCCTTCTCCTTCTTCTGCTACTTCTGATTCAACCTCCAGAATTCACCTTCTCCTTCTCCTTCTTCTGCTTCTTCTGATTCACCCTCCAGACTTTACCTTCTCCTTCTCCTTCTACTTCTTCTGTTTCACCCTCCAGACTTCACCTTCTCCTTCTCCTGCTTCTGCTTCTTCTGATTCACCCTCCAGACTTCACCTTCTCCTTCTCCTTCGTCTACTTCTTCTGATTCACCCTCCAGACTACACCTTCTCCTTCTCCTTCTTCTACTTCTTCTGATTCACCCTACAGACTTCACCTTCTCCTTCTCCTTCTTCTGCTTCTTCTGATTCACCCTCCAGACTTCACCTTCTCCTTCTCCTTCTTCTACTTCTTCTGATTCACACTCCAAACTTCACCTTCTCCTTCTCCTTCTTCTGCTTCTTCTGATTCACCCTCCAGACTTCACCTTCTCCTTCTCCTTCTTCTACTTCTTCTGCTTCTCCCTCCAGACTTCACCTTCTCCTTCTCCTTCTTCTGCTTCTTCTGATTCACCCTCCAGACTTCACCTTCTCCTTCTCCTTCTTCTACTTCTTCTGATTCACCCTCCAGACTTCACCTTCTCCTTCTCCATCTTCTCCTTCTTCTGATTCACCCTCCTGACTTCACCTTCTCCTTCTCCTTCTTCTGCTTCTTCTGCTTCACCCTCCAGACTTCACCTTCTCCTTCTCCTTCTTCTGCTTCTTCTGCTTCACCCTCCAGACTTCACCTTCTCCTTCTCCTTCTTCTGCTTCTTCTGCTTCACCCTCCTGACTTCACCTTCTGCTACTCCTTCTTCTACTTCTTCTGATTCACCCTCCAGACTTCACCTTCTCCTTCTCCTTCATCTGCTTTTTCTGCTTCACCATCCAGAATTCACCTTCTCCTTCTCCTTCTTCTGCTTCTTCTGCTTCGCCCTCCAGACTTCAGCTTCTCCTTCTCCTTCTTCTGCTTCTTCTGCTTCACCCTCCAGACTTCACCTTCTCCTTCTCCTTCTTCTGCTTCTTCTGCTTCACCCTCCTGACTTCACCTTCTCCTTCTCCTTCTTCTACTTCTTCTGATTCACCCTCCAGACTTCACCTTCTCCTTCTCCTTCTTCTGCTTCTACGGCTTCACCCTCCAGACTTCACCTTCTCCTTCTCCTTCTTCTGCTTCTTCTGCTGCGCCCTCCAGACTTGACCTTCTCCTTCTCCTTCTTCTGCTTCTTTTGCTTCACCCTCCTGACTTCACCTTCTCCTTCTCCTTCTTCTACTTCTTCTGCTTCACCCCCCTGACTTCACCTTCTCCTTCTCCTTCTTCTGCTTCTTCTGATTCACCCTCCTAACTTCACCTTCTCCTTCTCCTTCTTCTGCTTCTTCTGATTCACCCTCCTGACCTCACCTTCTCCTTCTCCTTCTTCTGCTTCTTCTGATCCACCCTCCAGACTTCACCTTCTACTTCTCCTTCTTCTGCTTCTTCTGATTCACCCTCCAGACCTCACCTTCTCCTTCTCCTTCTTCTACTTCTTCTGATTCACCCTCCAGACTTCATCTTCTCCTTCTCCTTCTTCTGCTTCTTCTGATTCACCCTCCAGACTTCACCTTCTCCTTCTCCTTCTTCTGCTTCTTCTGATTCACCCTCCAGACTTCACCTTCTTCTTCTCCTTCTTCTACTTCTTCTGATTCACCCTCCAGTCTTCACCTTCTCCTTCTCCTTCTTCTGCTTCTTCTGCTTCACCCTCCAGACTTCACCTTCTCCTTCTCTTTCTTCTGCTTCTTCTGATTCACCCTCCAGACTTCACCTTCTCCTTCTCCTTCTTCTGATTCTTCTGGTTCACCCTCCAGACTTCACCTTCTCCTTCTCCTTCTTCTGCTTCTTCTGGTTTCCCCTCCTGACTTCACCTTCTCCTTCTCCTTCTTCTACTTCTTCTGATTCACCCTCCTGACTTCACCTTCTCCTTCTCCTTCTTCTACTTCTTCTGCTTCACCCTCCAGACTTCACCTTCTCCTTCTCCTTCTTCTACTTCTTCTGATTCTCCCTCCAGACTTCACCTTCTCCTTCTCCTTCTTCTGCTTCTTCTGATTCACCCTCCAGACTTCACCTTCTCCTTCTCCTTATTCTGCTTCTTCTGATTCACCCTCCAGACTTCACCTTCTCCTTCTCCTTCTTCTGCTTCTTCTGATTCACCCTCCAGACTTCACCTTCTCCTTCTCCTTCTTCTGCTTCTTCTGATTCACCCTCCAGACTTCACCTTCTCCTTCTCCTTCTTCTACTTCTTCTGATTCACCCTCCAGACTTCATCTTCTCCTTCTCCTTCTTCTGCTTCTTCTGATTCACCCTCCAGACTTCACCTTCTCCTTCTCCTTCTTCTGCTTCTTCTGATTCACCCTCCAGACTTCACCTTCTCCTTCTCCTTCTTCTACTTCTTCTGATTCACCCTCCAGACTTCATCTTCTCCTTCTCCTTCTTCTGCTTCTTCTGATTCACCCTCCAGACTTCACCTTCTCCTTCTCCTTCTTCTGCTTCTTCTGCTTCACCCTCCAGACATCACCTTCTCCGTCTCCTTCTTCTGCTTCTTCTGCTTCTCCCTCATGACTTCACCTTCTCCTTCTCCTTCTTCTACTTCTTCTGATTCACCCTCCAGACTTCACCTTCTCCTTCTACTTCTTCTGCTTCTTCTGCTTCACCCTCCAGACTTCACCTTCTCCTTCTCCTTCTTCTGCTTCTTCTGCTGCGCCCGCCAGACTTCACCTTCTCCTTCTCCTTCTTCTACTTCTTCTGCTTCACCCCCCTGACTTCACCTTCTCCTTCTCCTTCTTCTGCTTCTTCTGATTCACCCTCCAGACTTCACCTTCTCCTTCTCCTTCTTCTGCTTCTTCTGATTCACCCTCCAGACCTCACCATCTCCTTCTCCTTCTTCTACTTCTTCTCATTCACCCTCCAGACTTCACCTTCTCCTTCTGCTTCTTCTACTTCTTCTGATTCACCCTCCAGTCTTCACCTTCTCCTTCTCCTGCTTCTGCTTCTTCTGATTCACCCTCCTGACTTCACCTTCTCCTTCTCCTTCTTCTGCTTCTTCTGATTCACCCTCCAAACTTCACCTTCTCCTTCTCCTTCTTCTACTTCTTCTGATTCACCCTCCAGACTTCACCTTCTCCTTCTACTTCTTCTGCTTCTTCTGATTCACCCTCCAGACTTCACCTTCTCCTTCTCCTTCTTCTGCTTCTTCTGATTCACCCTCCGGACTTCACCTTCTCCTTCTCCTTCTTCTGCTTCTTCAGATTCACCCTCCAGACTTCACCTTCTCCTTCTCCTTCTTCTGCTTCTTCTGATTCACCCTCCAGACTTCACCTTCTCCTTCTCCTTCTTCTACTTCTTCTGATTCACCCTCCAGACTTCGCCTTCTCCTTCTCCTTCTTCTGCTTTTTCTGATTCACCCTCCAGACTTCACCTTCTCCTTCTCCTTCGTCTACTTCTTCTGATGCACTCTCCAGACGACACCTTCTCCTTCTCCTTCTTCTACTTCTTCTGATTCAGCCTCCAGACTCCACCTTCTCCTTCTCCTTCTTCTGCTTCTTCTGATTCACCCTCCAGACTTCACCTTCTCCTTCTCCTTCTTCTACTTCTTCTGATACACCCTCCAGACGTCACCTTCTCCTTCTCCTTCTTCTACTTCTTCTGATTCACCCTCCAGACTTCACCTTCTCCTTCTCCTTCTTCTACTTCTTCTGCTTCTCCCTCCAGACTGCACCTTCTCCTTCTCCTTCTTCTAATTCTTCTGATTCACCCTCCAGACTTCACCTTCTCCTTCTCCTTCTTCTACTTCTTCTGATTCACCCTCCAGAATTCACCTTCTCCTTCTACTTCTTCTGCTTCTTCTGATTCACCCTCCAGACTTCACCTTCTCCTTCTCCTTCTTCTGCTTCTTCTGATTCACCCTCCAGACTTCACCTTCTCCTTCTCCTTCTTCTGCTACTTCTGATTCAACCTCCAGAATTCACCTTCTCCTTCTCCTTCTTCTGCTTCTTCTGATTCACCCTCCAGACTTTACCTTCTCCTTCTCCTTCTTCTACTTCTTCTGTTTCACCCTCCAGACTTCACCTTCTCCTTCTCCTGCTTCTGCTTCTTCTGATTCACCCTCCAGACTTCACCTTCTCCTTCTCCTTCGTCTACTTCTTCTGATCCACCCTCCAGACTACACCTTCTCCTTCTCCTTCTTCTACTTCTTCTGATTCACCCTACAGACTTCACCTTCTACTTCTCCTTCTTCTGCTTCTTCTGATTCACCCTCCAGACTTCACCTTCTCCTTCTCCTTCTTCTACTTCTTCTGATTCACACTCCAAACTTCACCTTCTCCTTCTCCTTCTTCTGCTTCTTCTGATTCACCCTCCAGACTTCACCTTCTCCTTCTCCTTCTTCTACTTCTTCTGCTTCTCCCTCCAGACTTCACCTTCTCCTTCTCCTTCTTCTGCTTCTTCTGATTCACCCTCCAGACTTCACCTTCTCCTTCTCCTTCTTCTACTTCTTCTGATTCACCCTCCAGACTTCACCTTCTCCTTCTCCATCTTCTCCTTCTTCTGATTCACCCTCCTGACTTCACCTTCTCCTTCTCCTTCTTCTGCTTCTTCTGCTTCACCCTCCAGACTTCACCTTCTCCTTCTCCTTCTTCTGCTTCTTCTGCTTCACCCTCCAGACTTCACCTTCTCCTTCTCCTTCTTCTGCTTCTTCTGCTTCACCCTCCTGACTTCACCTTCTGCTACTCCTTCTTCTACTTCTTCTGATTCACCCTCCAGACTTCACCTTCTCCTTCTCCTTCATCTGCTTTTTCTGCTTCACCATCCAGAATTCACCTTCTCCTTCTCCTTCTTCTGCTTCTTCTGCTTCGCCCTCCAGACTTCAGCTTCTCCTTCTCCTTCTTCTGCTTCTTCTGCTTCACCCTCCAGACTTCACCTTCTCCTTCTCCTTCTTCTGCTTCTTCTGCTTCACCCTCCTGACTTCACCTTCTCCTTCTCCTTCTTCTACTTCTTCTGATTCACCCTCCAGACTTCACCTTCTCCTTCTCCTTCTTCTGCTTCTACGGCTTCACCCTCCAGACTTCACCTTCTCCTTCTCCTTCTTCTGCTTCTTCTGCTGCGCCCTCCAGACTTGACCTTCTCCTTCTCCTTCTTCTGCTTCTTTTGCTTCACCCTCCTGACTTCACCTTCTCCTTCTCCTTCTTCTACTTCTTCTGCTTCACCCCCCTGACTTCACCTTCTCCTTCTCCTTCTTCTGCTTCTTCTGATTCACCCTCCTAACTTCACCTTCTCCTTCTCCTTCTTCTGCTTCTTCTGATTCACCCTCCTGACCTCACCTTCTCCTTCTCCTTCTTCTGCTTCTTCTGATCCACCCTCCAGACTTCACCTTCTACTTCTCCTTCTTCTGCTTCTTCTGATTCACCCTCCAGACCTCACCTTCTCCTTCTCCTTCTTCTACTTCTTCTGATTCACCCTCCAGACTTCATCTTCTCCTTCTCCTTCTTCTGCTTCTTCTGATTCACCCTCCAGACTTCACCTTCTCCTTCTCCTTCTTCTGCTTCTTCTGATTCACCCTCCAGACTTCACCTTCTCCTTCTCCTTCTTCTTCTTCTTCTGATTCACCCTCCAGACTTCACCTTCTTCTTCTCCTTCTTCTACTTCTTCTGATTCACCCTCCAGTCTTCACCTTCTCCTTCTCCTTCTTCTGCTTCTTCTGCTTCACCCTCCAGACTTCACCTTCTCCTTCTCTTTCTTCTGCTTCTTCTGATTCACCCTCCAGACTTCACCTTCTCCTTCTCCTTCTTCTGATTCTTCTGGTTCACCCTCCAGACTTCACCTTCTCCTTCTCCTTCTTCTGCTTCTTCTGGTTTCCGCTCCTGGCTTCACCTTCTCCTTCTCCTTCTTCTACTTCTTCTGATTCACCCTCCTGACTTCACCTTCTCCTTCTCCTTCTTCTACTTCTTCTGCTTCACCCTCCAGACTTCACCTTCTCCTTCTCCTTCTTCTACTTCTTCTGATTCTCCCTCCAGACTTCACCTTCTCCTTCTCCTTCTTCTGCTTCTTCTGATTCACCCTCCAGACTTCACCTTCTCCTTCTCCTTATTCTGCTTCTTCTGATTCACCCTCCAGACTTCACCTTCTCCTTCTCCTTCTTCTGCTTCTTCTGATTCACCCTCCAGACTTCACCTTCTCCTTCTCCTTCTTCTGCTTCTTCTGATTCACCCTCCAGACTTCACCTTCTCCTTCTCCTTCTTCTACTTCTTCTGATTCACCCTCCAGACTTCATCTTCTCCTTCTCCTTCTTCTGCTTCTTCTGATTCACCCTCCAGACTTCACCTTCTCCTTCTCCTTCTTCTGCTTCTTCTGATTCACCCTCCAGACTTCACCTTCTCCTTCTCCTTCTTCTACTTCTTCTGATTCACCCTCCAGACTTCATCTTCTCCTTCTCCTTCTTCTGCTTCTTCTGATTCACCCTCCAGACTTCACCTTCTCCTTCTCCTTCTTCTGCTTCTTCTGATTCACCCTCCAGACTTCACCTTCTCCTTCTCCTTCTTCTACTTCTTCTGATTCACCCTCCAGACTTCACCTTCTCCTTCTCCTTCTTCTACTTCTTCTGATTCACCCTCCGGACTTCACCTTCTCCTTCTCCTTCTTCTGCTTCTTCTGATTCACCCTCCAGACTTCAGCTTCTACTTCTCCTTCTTCTGCTTCTTCTGATTCACCCTCCAGACTTCACCTTCTCCTTCTCCTTTTTCTGATTCTTCTGATTCACCCTTCAGACTTCACCTTCTCCCTCTCCTTCTTCTACTTCTTCTGATTCACCCTCCAGACTTCACCTTCTCCTTCTCCTTCTTCAACTTCTTCTGATTCACCCTCCAGACTTCACCTTCTCCTTCTCCTTCTTCTACTTCTTCTCATTCACCCTCCAGACTTCACCTTCTCCTTCTCCTTCTTCTACTTCTTCTGATTTACCCTCCAGACTTCACCTTCTCCTTCTCCTTCTTCTACTTCTTCTGATTCACCCTCCAGACTTCACCTTCTCCTTCTCCTTCTTCTGCTTCTTCTTCTTCACCCTCCAGACGTCACCTTCTCTTTCTCCTTCTTCTGCTTCTTCTGCTTCGCCCTCCAGACTTCACCTTCTCCTTCTCCTTCTTCTGCTTCTTCTGCTTCACCCTCCAGACATCACCTTCTCCGTCTCCTTCTTCTGCTTCTTCTGCTTCTCCCTCATGACTTCACCTTCTCCTTCTCCTTCTTCTACTTCTTCTGATTCACCCTCCAGACTTCACCTTCTCCTTCTACTTCTTCTGCTTCTTCTGCTTCACCCTCCAGACTTCACCTTCTCCTTCTCCTTCTTCTGCTTCTTCTGCTGCGCCCGCCAGACTTCACCTTCTCCTTCTCCTTCTTCTGCTTCTTCTGCTTCACCCTCCTGACTTCACCTTCTCCTTCTCCTTCTTCTACTTCTTCTGCTTCACCCCCCTGACTTCACCTTCTCCTTCTCCTTCTTCTGCTTCTTCTGATTCACCCTCCAGACTTCACCTTCTCCTTCTCCTTCTTCTGCTTCTTCTGATTCACCCTCCAGACCTCACCATCTCCTTCTCCTTCTTCTACTTCTTCTCATTCACCCTCCAGACTTCAACTTCTCCTTCTGCTTCTTCTACTTCTTCTGATTCACCCTCCAGTCTTCACCTTCTCCTTCTCCTGCTTCTGCTTCTTCTGATTCACCCTCCTGACTTCACCTTCTCCTTCTCCTTCTTCTGCTTCTTCTGATTCACCCTCCAAACTTCACCTTCTCCTTCTCCTTCTTCTACTTCTTCTGATTCACCCTCCAGACTTCACCTTCTCCTTCTACTTCTTCTGCTTCTTCTGATTCACCCTCCAGACTTCACCTTCTCCTTCTCCTTCTTCTGCTTCTTCTGATTCACCCTCCGGACTTCACCTTCTCCTTCTCCTTCTTCTGCTTCTTCAGATTCACCCTCCAGACTTCACCTTCTCCTTCTCCTTCTTCTGCTTCTTCTGATTCACCCTCCAGACTTCACCTTCTCCTTCTCCTTCTTCTACTTCTTCTGATTCACCCTCCAGACTTCGCCTTCTCCTTCTCCTTCTTCTGCTTTTTCTGATTCACCCTCCAGACTTCACCTTCTCCTTCTCCTTCGTCTACTTCTTCTGATTCACTCTCCAGACGACACCTTCTCCTTCTCCTTCTTCTACTTCTTCTGATTCAGCCTCCAGACTCCACCTTCTCCTTCTCCTTCTTCTGCTTCTTCTGATTCACCCTCCAGACTTCACCTTCTCCTTCTCCTTCTTCTACTTCTTCTGATACACCCTCCAGACGTCACCTTCTCCTTCTCCTTCTTCTACTTCTTCTGATTCACCCTCCAGACTTCACCTTCTCCTTCTCCTTCTTCTACTTCTTCTGCTTCTCCCTCCAGACTGCACCTTCTCCTTCTCCTTCTTCTAATTCTTCTGATTCACCCTCCGGACTTCACCTTCTCCTTCTCCTTCTTCTGCTTCTTCAGATTCACCCTCCAGACTTCACCTTCTCCTTCTCCTTCTTCTGCTTCTTCTGATTCACCCTCCAGACTTCACCTTCTCCTTCTCCTTCTTCTACTTCTTCTGATTCACCCTCCAGACTTCGCCTTCTCCTTCTCCTTCTTCTGCTTTTTCTGATTCACCCTCCAGACTTCACCTTCTCCTTCTCCTTCGTCTACTTCTTCTGATTCACTCTCCAGACGACACCTTCTCCTTCTCCTTCTTCTACTTCTTCTGATTCAGCCTCCAGACTCCACCTTCTCCTTCTCCTTCTTCTGCTTCTTCTGATTCACCCTCCAGACTTCACCTTCTCCTTCTCCTTCTTCTACTTCTTCTGATTCACTCTCCAGACGACACCTTCTCCTTCTCCTTCTTCTACTTCTTCTGATTCAGCCTCCAGACTCCACCTTCTCCTTCTCCTTCTTCTGCTTCTTCTGATTCACCCTCCAGACTACACCTTCTCCTTCTCCTTCTTCTACTTCTTCTGATACACCCTCCAGACGTCACCTTCTCCTTCTCCTTCTTCTACTTCTTCTGATTCACCCTCCAGACTTCACCTTCTCCTTCTCCTTCTTCTACTTCTTCTGCTTCTCCCTCCAGACTGCACCTTCTCCTTCTCCTTCTTCTAATTCTTCTGATTCACCCTCCAGACTTCACCTTCTCCTTCTCCTTCTTCTACTTCTTCTGATTCACCCTCCAGACTTCACCTTCTCCTTCTCCTTCTTCTACTTTTTCTGATTCACCCTCCTGACTTCACCTTCTCCTTCTCCTTCTTCTGCTTCTTCTGCTTCACCCTCCAGACTTCACCTTCTCCTTCTCCTTCTTCTGCTTCTTCTGCTTCAACCTCCAGACTTCACCTTCTCCTTCTCCTTCTTCTGCTTCTTCTGCTTCACCCTCCTGACTTCACCTTCTCCTTCTCCTTCTTCTACTTCTTCTGATTCACCCTCCAGACTTCACCTTCTCCTTCTCCTTCTTCTACTTCTTGTGATTCACCCTCCAGACTTCACCTTCTCCTTCTCCTTCTTCTGCTTCTTCTGCTTCGCCCTCCAGACTTAACCTTCTCCTTCTCCTTCTTCTGCTTCTTCTGCTTCACCCTCCAGGCATCACCTTCTCCTTCTCCTTCTTCTGCTTCTTCTGCTTCTCCCTCATGACTTCACCTTCTCCTTCTCCTTCTTCTACTTCTTCTGATTCACCCTCCAGACTTCGCCTTCTCCTTCTTCTACTTCTTCTGATTCACCCTCCAGACTTCACCTTCTCCTTCTCCTTCTTCTACTTCTTCTGATTCACCCTCCAGTCTTCACCTTCTCCTTCTCCTTCTTCTGCTTCTTCTGATTCACCCTCCAGACTTCACCTTCTCCTTCTCCTTCTTCCGCTTCTTCTGATTCACCCTCCTGACTTCACCTTCTCCTTCTCCTTCTTCTGCTTCTTCTGATTCACCCTCCAGACTTCACCTTCTCCTTCTCCTTCTTCTACTTCTTCTGATTCACCCTCCAGAATTCACCTTCTCCTTCTACTTCTTCTGCTTCTTCTGATTCACCCTCCAGACTTCACCTTCTCCTTCTCCTTCTTCTGCTTCTTCTGATTCACCCTCCAGACTTCACCTTCTCCTTCTCCTTCTTCTGCTACTTCTGATTCAACCTCCAGAATTCACCTTCTCCTTCTCCTTCTTCTACTTCTTCTGTTTCACCCTCCAGACTTCACCTTCTCCTTCTCCTGCTTCTGCTTCTTCTGATTCACCCTCCAGACTTCAGCTTCTCCTTCTCCTTCGTCTACTTCTTCTGATTCACCCTCCAGACTACACCTTCTCCTTCTCCTTCTTCTACTTCTTCTGATTCACCCTACAGACTTCACCTTCTCCTTCTCCTTCTTCTGCTTCTTCTGATTCACCCTCCAGACTTCACCTTCTCCTTCTCCTTCTTCTACTTCTTCTGATTCACACTCCAAACTTCACCTTCTCCTTCTCCTTCTTCTGCTTCTTCTGATTCACCCTCCAGACTTCACCTTCTCCTTCTCCTTCTTCTACTTCTTCTGCTTCTCCCTCCAGACTTCACCTTCTCCTTCTCCTTCTTCTGCTTCTTCTGATTCACCCTCCAGACTTCACCTTCTCCTTCTCCTTCTTCTACTTCTTCTGATTCACCCTCCAGACTTCACCTTCTCCTTCTCCATCTTCTCCTTCTTCTGATTCACCCTCCTGACTTCACCTTATCCTTCTCCTTCTTCTGCTTCTTCTGCTTCACCCTCCAGACTTCACCTTCTCCTTCTCCTTCTTCTGCTTCTTCTGCTTCACCCTCCAGACTTCACCTTCTCCTTCTCCTTCTTCTGCTTCTTCTGCTTCACCCTCCTGACTTCACCTTCTGCTACTCCTTCTTCTACTTCTTCTGATTCACCCTCCAGACTTCACCTTCTCCTTCTCCTTCATCTGCTTTTTCTGCTTCACCATCCAGAATTCACCTTCTCCTTCTCCTTCTTCTGCTTCTTCTGCTTCGCCCTCCAGACTTCAGCTTCTCCTTCTCCTTCTTCTGCTTCTTCTGCTTCACCCTCCAGACTTCACCTTCTCCTTCTCCTTCTTCTGCTTCTTCTGCTTCACCCTCCTGACTTCACCTTCTCCTTCTCCTTCTTCTACTTCTTCTGATTCACCCTCCAGACTTCACCTTCTCCTTCTCCTTCTTCTGCTTCTACGGCTTCACCCTCCAGACTTCACCTTCTCCTTCTCCTTCTTCTGCTTCTTCTGCTGCGCCCTCCAGACTTGACCTTCTCCTTCTCCTTCTTCTGCTTCTTTTGCTTCACCCTCCTGACTTCACCTTCTCCTTCTCCTTCTTCTACTTCTTCTGCTTCACCCCCCTGACTTCACCTTCTCCTTCTCCTTCTTCTGCTTCTTCTGATTCACCCTCCTAACTTCACCTTCTCCTTCTATTTCTTCTGCTTCTTCTGATTCACCCTCCTGACCTCACCTTCTCCTTCTCCTTCTTCTGCTTCTTCTGATCCACCCTCCAGACTTCACCTTCTATTTCTCCTTCTTCTGCTTCTTCTGATTCACCCTCCAGACCTCACCTTCTCCTTCTCCTTCTTCTACTTCTTCTGATTCACCCTCCAGACTTCATCTTCTCCTTCTCCTTCTTCTGCTTCTTCTGATTCACCCTCCAGACTTCACCTTCTCCTTCTCCTTCTTCTGCTTCTTCTGATTCACCCTCCAGACTTCACCTTCTCCTTCTCCTTCTTCTACTTCTTCTGATTCACCCTCCAGACTTCACCTTCTTCTTCTCCTTCTTCTACTTCTTCTGATTCACCCTCCAGTCTTCACCTTCTCCTTCTCCTTCTTCTGCTTCTTCTGCTTCACCCTCCAGACTTCACCTTCTCCTTCTCTTTCTTCTGCTTCTTCTGATTCACCCTCCAGACTTCACCTTCTCCTTCTCCTTCTTCTGGTTCTTCTGGTTCACCCTCCAGACTTCACCTTCTCCTTCTCCTTCTTCTGCTTCTTCTGGTTTCCCCTCCTGACTTCACCTTCTCCTTCTCCTTCTTCTACTTCTTCTGATTCACCCTCCTGACTTCACCTTCTCCTTCTCCTTCTTCTACTTCTTCTGCTTCACCCTCCAGACTTCACCTTCTCCTTCTCCTTCTTCTACTTCTTCTGATTCTCCCTCCAGACTTCACCTTCTCCTTCTCCTTCTTCTGCTTCTTCTGATTCACCCTCCAGACTTCACCTTCTCCTTCTCCTTATTCTGCTTCTTCTGATTCACCCTCCAGACTTCACCTTCTCCTTCTCCTTCTTCTGCTTCTTCTGATTCACCCTCCAGACTTCACCTTCTCCTTCTCCTTCTTCTGCTTCTTCTGATTCACCCTCCAGACTTCACCTTCTCCTTCTCCTTCTTCTACTTCTTCTGATTCACCCTCCAGACTTCATCTTCTCCTTCTCCTTCTTCTGCTTCTTCTGATTCACCCTCCAGACTTCACCTTCTCCTTCTCCTTCTTCTGCTTCTTCTGATTCACCCTCCAGACTTCACCTTCTCCTTCTCCTTCTTCTGCTTCTTCTGATTCACCCTCCAGACTTCAGCTTCTACTTCTCCTTCTTCTGCTTCTTCTGATTCACCCTCCAGACTTCACCTTCTCCTTCTCCTTTTTCTGCTTCTTCTGATTCACCCTCCAGACTTCACCTTCTCCTTCTCCTTCTTCTGCTTCTTCTGATTCACCCTCCAGACTTCACCTTCTCCTTCTCCTTCTTCTGCTTCTTCAGATTCACCCTCCAGACTTCAGCTTCTACTTCTCCTTCTTCTGCTTCTTCTGATTCACCCTCCAGACTTCGCCTTCTCCTTCTCCTTCTTCTACTTCTTCTGATTCACCCTCCAGACTTCACCTTCTCCTTCTCCTTCTTCTACTTCTTCTGATTCACCCTCCAGTCTTCACCTTCTCCTTCTCCTTCTTCTGCTTCTTCTGATTCACCCTCCAGACTTCACCTTCTCCTTCTCCTTCTTCTGCTTCTTCTGATTCACCCTCCTGACTTCACCTTCTCCTTCTCCTTCTTCTGCTTCTTCTGATTCACCCTCCAGACTTCACCTTCTCCTTCTCCTTCTTCTACTTCTTCTGATTCACCCTCCAGACTTCACCTTCTCCTTCTACTTCTTCTGCTTCTTCTGATTCACACTCCAGACTTCACCTTCTCCATCTCCTTCTTCTGCTTCTTCTGATTCACCCTCCATACTTCACCTTCTCCTTCTCCTTCTTCTGCTTCTTCTGATTCACCCTCCAGACTTCACCTTCTCCTTCTCCTTCTTCTGCTTCTTCTGATTCACCCTCCAGACTTCACCTTCTCCTTCTGCTTCTTCTACTTCTTCTGATTCACCCTCCAGACTTCACCTTCTCCTTCTCCTTCTTCTGCTTCTTCTGATTCACCCTCCAGACTTCACCTTCTCCTTCTCCTTCGTCTACTTCTCCTGATTCACCCTCCAAACTACACCTTCTCCTTCTCCTTCTTCTACTTCTTCTGATTCACCCTCCAGACTTCACCTTCTCCTTCTCCTTCTTCTGCTTCTTCTGATTCACCCTCCAGACTTCACCTTCTCCTTTTCCTTCTTCTACTTCTTCTGATTCACCCTCCAGACTTTACCTTCTCCTTCTCCTTCTTCTACTTCTTCTGATTCACCCTCCAGACTTCACCTTCTCCTTCTCCTTCTTCTACTTCTTCTGCTTCTCCCTCCAGACTTCACCTTCTCCTTCTCCTTCTTCTGCTTCTTCTGATTCACCCTCCAGACTTCACCTTCTCCTTCTCCTTCTTCTACTTCTTCTGATTCACCCTCCAGACTTCACCTTCTCCTTCTCCTTCTTCTACTTCTTCTGATTCACCCTCCAGACTTCACCTTCTCCTTCTCCTTCTTCTACTTCTTCTGATTCACCCTCCTGACTTCACCTTCTCCTTCTCCTTCTTCTGCTTCTTCTGCTTCACCCTCCAGACTTCACCTTCTCCTTCTCCTTCTTCTGCTTCTTCTGCTTCACCCTCCAGACTTCACCTTCTCCGTCTCCTTCTTCTGCTTCACCCTCCTGACTTCACCTTCTCCTTCTCCTTCTTCTACTTCTTCTGATTCACCCTCCAGACTTCACCTTCTCCTTCTCCTTCTTCTGCTTCTTCTGCTTCACCCTCCAGACTTCACCTTCACCTTCTCCTTCTTCTGCTTCTTCTGCTTCGCCCTCCAGACTTCACCTTCTCCTTCTCCTTCTTCTGTTTCTTCTGCTTCACCCTCCAGACTTCACCTTCTCCTTCTCCTTCTTCTGCTTCTTCTGCTTCACCCTCCTGACTTCACCATCTCCTTCTCCTTCTTCTACTTCTTCTGCTTCACCCCCCTGACTTCACCTTCTCCTTCTCCTTCTTCTGCTTCTTCTGATTCACCCTCCTAACTTCACCTTCTCCTTCTCCTTCTTCTGCTTCTTCTGATTCACCCTCCTCACTTCACCTTCTCCTTCTCCTTCTTCTGCTTCTTCTGATTCACCCTCCAGACTTCACCTTCTCCTTCTCCTTCTTCTGCTTCTTCTGATTCACCCTCCAGACTTCATCTTCTCCTTCTCCTTCTTCTGCTACTTCTGATTCACCCTCCAGACCTCACCTTCTCCTTCTCCTTCTTCTACTTCTTCTGCTTCTCCCTCCAGACTTCACCTTCTCCTTCTCCTTCTTCTGCTTCTTCTGATTCACCCATCCAGATTTCACCTTCTCCTTCTCCATTTCTACTTCTTCTGATTCACCCTCCAGACTTCATCTTCTCCTTCTCCTTCTTCTGCTTCTTCTGATTCACCCTCCAGACTTCACCTTCTCCTTCTCCTTCTTCTGCTTCTTCTGATTCACCCTCCAGACTTCACCTTCTCCTTCTCCTTCTTCTACTTCTTCTGACTCACCCTCCAGACTCCACCTTCTCCTTCTCCTTCTTCTACTTCTTCTGATTCACCCTCCAGTCTTCACCTTCTCCTTCTCCTTCTTCTGCTTCTTCTGCTTCACCCTCCAGACTTCACCTTCTCCTTCCCTTTCTTCTGCTTCTTCTGATTCACCCTCCAGACTTCACCTTCTCCTTCTCCTTCTTCTGATTCTTCTGATTCACCCTCCAGTCTTCACCTTCTCCTTCTCCTTCTTCTGCTTCTTTTGATTCACCCTTCTGACTTCACCTTCTCCTTCTCCTTCTTCTACTTCTTCTGATTCACCCTCCTGACTTCACCTTCTCCTTCTCCTTCTTCTACTTCTTCTGCTTCACCCTCCAGACTTCACCTTCTCCTTCTCCTTCTTCTACTTCTTCTGATTCACCCTCCAGACTTCACCTTCTCCTTCTCCTTCTTCTGCTTCTTCTGATACACCCTCCAGACTTCACCTTCTCCTTCTCCTTCTTCTGCTTCTTCTGCTTCACCCTCCAGACTTCACCTTCTCCTTCTCCTTCTTCTGCTTCTTCTGCTTCACCCCCCTGACTTCACCTTCTCTTCTCCTTCTTCTGCTTCTTCTGATTCACCCTGCTAACTTCACCTTCTCCTTCTCCTTTTTCTGCTTCTGCTTCTTCTGATTCACCCTCCTGACTTCACCTTCTCCTTCTCCTTCTTCTGCTTCTTCTGATTCACCCTCCTGACTTCACCTTCTCCTTCTCCTTCTTCTACTTCTTCTGATTCACACTCCAGACTTCACCTTCTCCTTCTCCTTCTTCTACTTCTTCTGAATCACCCTCCAGTCTTCACCTTCTCCTTCTCCTTCTTCTGCTTCTTCTGATTCACCCTCCAGACTTCACCTTCTCCTTCTCCTTCTTCTGCTTCTTCTGGTTCACCCTCCAGACTACACCTTCTCCTTCTCCTTCTTCTGCTTCTTCTGATTCACCCTCCAGACTTCACCTTCTCCTTCTCCTTCTTCTGCTTCTTCTGATTCACCCTCCTGACTTCACCTTCTCCTTCTCCTTCTTCTGCTTCTTCTGATTCACCCTCCAGACTTCACCTTCTCCTTCTACTTCTTCTGATTCACCCTCCAGACTTAACCTTCTCTTTCTACTTCTTCTGCTTCTTCTGATTCACCCTCCAGACTTCACCTTCGCCTTCTCCTTCTTCTGCTTCTTCTGATTCACCCTCCAGACTTCACCTTCTCCTTCTCCTTCTTCTGCTTCTTCTGATTCACCCTCCAGACTTCACCTTCTCCTTCTCCTTCTTCTGCTTCTTCTGATTCACCCTCCAGACTTCATCTTCTCCTTCTCCTTCTTCTGCTTCTTCTGGTTCACCCTCCAGACTTCACCTTCTCCTTCTCCTTCTTCTGCTGCTTCTGATTCACCCTTCAGACTTCACCTTCTCCTTCTCCTTCTTCTGCTCCTTCTGATTCACCCTCCAGACCTCACCTTCACCTTCTCCTTCTTCTACTTCTTCTGATTCACCCTCCAGACTTCATCTTCTCCTTCTCCTTCTTCTGCTTCTTCTGATTCACCCTCCAGACTTCACCTTCTCCTTCTCCTTCTTCTGCATCTTCTGATTCACCCTCCTGACTTCACCTTCTCCTTCTCCTTCTTCTGCTTCTTCTGATTCACCCTCCAGAGTTCACCTTCTCCTTCTCCTTCTTCTACTTCTTCTGATTCACCCTCCAGACTTCACCTTCTCCTTCTACTTCTTCTGCTTCTTCTGATTCATCCTCCGACTTCACCTTCTCCTTCTCCTTCTTCTGCTTCTTCTGATTCACCCTCCAGACTTCACCTTCTCCTTCTCCTTCTTCTGCTTCTTCTGATTCACCCTCCAGACTTCACCTTCTCCTTCTCCTTCTTCTGCTTCTTCTGATCACCTCCAGACTTCACCTTCTCCTTCTCCTCCTCTACTTCTTCTGATTCACCCTCCAGACTACACCTTCTCCTTCTCCTTCTTCTACTTCTTCTGATTCACCATCCAGACTTCACCTTCTCCTTCTCCTTCTTCTGCTTCTTCTGATTCACCCTCCAGACTTCACCTTCTCCTTCTCCTTCTTCTACTTCTTCTGATTCACCCTCCAGACTTCACCTCTCCTTCTCTTTCATCTACTTCTTCTGATTCACACTCAGACTTCACCTTCTCCTCTCCTTCTTCTACTTCTTCTGCTTCTCCCTCCAGACTTCACCTCTCCTTCTCCTTCTTCTGCTTCTTCTGATTCACCCATCCAGACTTCACTCTCCTTCTCCATTTCTACTTCTTCTGATTCAGCCTCCAGACTTCATCTTCTCCTTCTCCTTCTTCTGCTTCTTCTGATTCACCCTCCAGACTTCACCTTCTCCTTCTCCTTCTTCTGCTTCTTCTGATTCACCCTCCAGACTTCACCTTCTCCTTCTCCTTCTTCTACTTCTTCTGATTCACCCTCCACACTCCACTTCTCCTTCTCCTTCTTCTACTTCTTCTGATTCACCCTCCATCTTCACCTTCTCCTTCTCCTTCTTCTGCTTCTTCTGCTTCACCCTCCAGACTTCACCTTCTCCTTCCCTTTCTTCTGCTTCTTCTGATTCACCCTCAGACTTCACCTTCTCCTTCTCCTTCTTCTGATTCTTCTGATTCACCCTCCAGTCTTCACCTTCTCCTTCTCCTTCTTCTGCTTCTTTTGATTCACCCTCCTGACTTCACCTTCTCCTTCTCCTTCTTCTACTTCTTCTGATTCACCCTCCTGACTTCACCTTCTCCTTCTCCTTCTTCTACTTCTCCTGCTTCACCCTCCAGACTTCACCTTCTCCTTCTCCTTCTTCTACTTCTTCTGATCCACCCTCCAGACTTCACCTTCTCCTTCTCTTCTTCTGCTTCTTCTGTTACAACCTCCAGACTTCACCTTCTCCTTCTCCTTCTTCTGCTTCTTCTGCTTCACCCTCCAGATATCACCTTCTCCTTCTCCTTCTTCTGCTTCTTCTGCTTCACCCTCCTGACTTCACCTTCTCCTTCTCCTTCTTCTACTTCTTCTGATTCACCCTCCAGACTTCACATTCTCCATCTCCTTCTTCAGCTTCTTCTGCTTCACCCTCCAGGACTTCACCTTCTCCTTCTCCTTCTTCTGCTCTTCTGCTTCACCCCCCTGACTTCACCTTCTCTTCTCCTTCTTCTGCTTCTTCTGATTCACCCTGCTAACTTCACCTTCTCCTTCTCCTTCTTCTGCTTCTTCTGATTCACCCTCCTGACTTCACCTTCTCCTTCTCCTTCTTCTGCTTCTTCTGATTCACCCTCCTGACTTCACCTTCTCCTTCTCCTTCTTCTACTTCTTCTGATTCACCCTCCAGACTCACCTTCTCCTTCTCCTTCTTCTACTTCTTCTGAATCACCCTCCAGTCTTCACCTTCTCCTTCTCCTTCTTCTGCTTCTTCTGATTCACCCTCCAGACTTCACCTTCTCCTTCTCCTTCTTCTGCTTCTTCTGGTTCACCCTCCAGACTTCACCTTCTCCTTCTCCTTCTTCTGCTTCTTCTGATTCACCATTCAGACTTCACCTTCTCCTTCTCCTTCTCCTGCTTCTTCTGATTCACCCTCCAGACATCACCTTCTCCTTCTCCTTCTTCTACTTCTTCTGAATCACCCTCCAGTCTTCACCTTCTCCTTCTCCTTCTTCTGCTTCTTCTGATTCACCCTCCAGACTTCACCTTCTCCTTCTCCTTCTTCTGCTTCTTCTGGTTCACCCTCCAGACTTCACCTTCTCCTTCTCCTTCTTCTGCTTCTTCTGATTCACCCTCCAGACTTCACCTTCTCCTTCTCCTTCTTCTGCTTCTTCTGCTTCACCCTCCAGACTTCACCTTCTCCGTCTCCTTCTTCTGCTTCACCCTCCTGACTTCACCTTCTCCTTCTCCTTCTTCTACTTCTTCTGATTCACCCTCCAGACTTCACCTTCTCCTTCTCCTTCTTCTGCTTCTTCTGCTTCACCCTCCAGACTTCACCTTCACCTTCTCCTTCTTCTGCTTCTTCTGCTTCGCCCTCCAGACTTCACCTTCTCCTTCTCCTTCTTCTGTTTCTTCTGCTTCACCCTCCAGACTTCACCTTCTCCTTCTCCTTCTTCTGCTTCTTCTGCTTCACCCTCCTGACTTCACCATCTCCTTCTCCTTCTTCTACTTCTTCTGCTTCACCCCCCTGACTTCACCTTCTCCTTCTCCGTCTTCTGCTTCTTCTGATTCACCCTCCTAACTTCACCTTCTCCTTCTCCTTCTTCTGCTTCTTCTGATTCACCATCCTGACTTCAACTTCTCCTTCTCCTTCTTCTGCTTCTTCTGATTCACCCTCCAGACTTCACCTTCTCCTTCTCCTTCTTCTGCTTCTTCTGATTCACCCTCCAGACTTCATCTTCTCCTTCTCCTTCTTCTGCTACTTCTGATTCACCCTCCAGACCTCACCTTCTCCTTCTCCTTCTTCTACTTCTTCTGCTTCTCCCTCCAGACTTCACCTTCTCCTTCTCCTTCTTCTGCTTCTTCTGATTCACCCATCCAGATTTCACCTTCTCCTTCTCCATTTCTACTTCTTCTGATTCACCCTCCAGACTTCATCTTCTCCTTCTCCTTCTTCTGCTTTCTTCTGATTCACCCTCCAGACTTCACCTTCTCCTTCTCCTTCTTCTGCTTCTTCTGATTCACCCTCCAGACTTCACCTTCTGCTTCTCCTTCTTCTACTTCTTCTGATTCACCCTCCAGACTCCACCTTCTCCTTCTCCTTCTTCTACTTCTTCTGATTCACCCTCCAGTCTTCACCTTCTCCTTCTCCTTCTTCTGCTTCTTCTGCTTCACCCTCCAGACTTCACCTTCTCCTTCCCTTTCTTCTGCTTCTTCTGATTCACCCTCCAGACTTCACCTTCTCCTTCTCCTTCTTCTGATTCTTCTGATTCACCCTCCAGTCTTCACCTTCTCCTTCTCCTTCTTCTGCTTCTTTTGATTCACCCTTCTGACTTCACCTTCTCCTTCTCCTTCTTCTACTTCTTCTGATTCACCCTCCTGACTTCAGCTTCTCCTTCTCCTTCTTCTACTTCTTCTGCTTCACCCTCCAGACTTCACCTTCTCCTTCTCCTTCTTCTACTTCTTCTGATTCACCCTCCAGACTTCACCTTCTCCTTCTCCTTCTTCTGCTTCTTCTGATACACCCTCCAGACTTCACCTTCTCCTTCTCCTTCTTCTGCTTCTTCTGCTTCACCCTCCAGACTTCACCTTCTCCTTCTCCTTCTTCTGCTTCTTCTGCTTCACCCCCTGACTTCACCTTCTCTTCTCCTTCTTCTGCTTCTTCTGATTCACCCTGCTAACTTCACCTTCTCCTTCTCCTTCTTCTGCTTCTTCTGATTCACCCTCCTGACTTCACCTTCTCCTTCTCCTTCTTCTGCTTCTTCTGATTCACCCTCCTGACTTCACCTTCTCCTTCTCCTTCTTCTACTTCTTCTGATTCACACTCCAGACTTCACCTTCTCCTTCTCCTTCTTCTACTTCTTCTGAATCACCCTCCAGTCTTCACCTTCTCCTTCTCCTTCTTCTGCTTCTTCTGATTCACCCTCCAGACTTCACCTTCTCCTTCTCCTTCTTCTGCTTCTTCTGGTTCACCCTGCAGACTTCTCCTTCTCCTTCTCCTTCTTCTGCTTCTTCTGATTCACCCTCCAGACTTCACCTTCTCCTTCTCCTTCTTCTGCTTCTTCTGATTTACCCTACAGACTTCACCTTCTCCTTCTCCTTCTTCTACTTCTTCTGATTCACCCTCCAGACTTCACCTTCTTCTTCTCCTTCTTCTACTTCTTCTGATTCACCTCCAGTCTTCACCTTCTCCTTCTCCTTCTTCTGCTTCTTCTGCTTCACCCTCCAGACTTCACCTTCTGCTTCTCCTTCTTCTGATTCTTCTGGTTCACCCTCCTGACTTCACCTTCTCCTTCTCCTTCTTCTACTTCTTCTGCTTCACCCTCCAGACTTCACCTTCTCCTTCTCCTTCTTCTACTTCTTCTGATTCTCCCTCCAGACTTCACCTTCTCCTTCTCCTTCTTCTGCTTCTTCTGATTCACCCTCCAGACTTCACCTTCTCCTTCTCCTTATTCTGCTTCTTCTGATTCACCCTCCAGACTTCACCTTCTCCTTCTCCTTCTTCTGCTTCTTCTGATTCACCCTCCAGACTTCACCTTCTCCTTCTCCTTCTTCTGCTTCTTCTGATTCACCCTCCAGACTTCACCTTCTCCTTCTCCTTCTTCTACTTCTTCTGATTCACCCTCCAGACTTCATCTTCTCCTTCTCCTTCTTCTGCTTCTTCTGATTCACCCTCCAGACTTCACCTTCTCCTTCTCCTTCTTCTGCTTCTTCTGATTCACCCTCCAGACTTCACCTTCTCCTTCTCCTTCTTCTGCTTCTTCTGATTCACCTCCAGACTTCAGCTTCTACTTCTCCTTCTTCTGCTTCTTCTGATTCACCCTCCAGACTTCACCTTCTCCTTCTCCTTTTTCTGCTTCTTCTGATTCACCCTCCAGACTTCACCTTCTCCTTCTCCTTCTTCTGCTTCTTCTGATTCATCCTCCAGACTTCACCTTCTCCTTCTCCTTCTTCTGCTTCTTCTGATTCACCCTCCAGACTTCAGCTTCTACTTCTCCTTCTTCTGCTTCTTCTGATTCACCCTCCAGACTTCGCCTTCTCCTTCTCCTTCTTCTACTTCTTCTGATTCACCCTCCAGACTTCACCTTCTCCTTCTCCTTCTTCTACTTCTTCTGATTCACCCTCCAGTCTTCACCTTCTCCTTCTCCTTCTTCTGCTTCTTCTGATTCACCCTCCAGACTTCACCTTCTCCTTCTCCTTCTTCTGCTTCTTCTGATTCACCCTCCTGACTTCACCTTCTCCTTCTCCTTCTTCTGCTTCTTCTGATTCACCCTCCAGACTTCACCTTCTCCTTCTCCTTCTTCTACTTCTTCTGATTCACCCTCCAGACTTCACCTTCTCCTTCTACTTCTTCTGCTTCTTCTGATTCACACTCCAGACTTCACCTTCTCCATCTCCTTCTTCTGCTTCTTCTGATTCACCCTCCATACTTCACCTTCTCCTTCTCCTTCTTCTGCTTCTTCTGATTCACCCTCCAGACTTCACCTTCTCCTTCTCCTTCTTCTGCTTCTTCTGATTCACCCTCCAGACTTCACCTTCTCCTTCTGCTTCTTCTACTTCTTCTGATTCACCCTCCAGACTTCACCTTCTCCTTCTCCTTCTTCTGCTTCTTCTGATTCACCCTCCAGACTTCACCTTCTCCTTCTCCTTCGTCTACTTCTCCTGATCACCCTCCAAACTACACCTTCTCCTTCTCCTTCTTCTACTTCTTCTGATTCACCCTCCAGACTTCACCTTCTCCTTCTCCTTCTTCTGCTTCTTCTGATTCACCCTCCAGACTTCACCTTCTCCTTTTCCTTCTTCTACTTCTTCTGATTCACCCTCCAGACTTTACCTTCTCCTTCTCCTTCTTCTACTTCTTCTGATTCACCCTCCAGACTTCACCTTCTCCTTCTCGTTCTTCTACTTCTTCTGCTTCTCCCTCCAGACTTCACCTTCTCCTTCTCCTTCTTCTGCTTCTTCTGATTCACCCTCAGACTTCACCTTCTCCTTCTCCTTCTTCTACTTCTTCTGATTCACCCTCCAGACTTCACCTTCTCCTTCTCCTTCTTCTACTTCTTCTGATTCACCCTCCAGACTTCACCTTCTCCTTCTCCTTCTTCTACTTCTTCTGATTCACCCTCCTGACTTCACCTTCTCCTTCTCCTTCTTCTGCTTCTTCTGCTTCACCCTTCCAGACTTCACCTTCTCCTTCTCCTTCTTCTGCTTCTTCTGCTTCACCCTCCAGACTTCACCTTCTCCGTCTCCTTCTTCTGCTTCACCCTCCTGACTTCACCTTCTCCTTCTCCTTCTTTCTACTTCTTCTGATTCACCCTCCAGACTTCACCTTCTCCTTCTCCTTCTTCTGCTTCTTCTGCTTCACCCTCCAGACTTCACCTTCACCTTCTCCTTCTTCTGCTTCTTCTGCTTCGCCCTCCAGACTTCACCTTCTCCTTCTCCTTCTTCTGTTTCTTCTGCTTCACCCTCCAGACTTCACCTTCTCCTTCTCCTTCTTCTGCTTCTTCTGCTTCACCCTCCTGACTTCACCATCTCCTTCTCCTTCTTCTACTTCTTCTGCTTCACCCCCCTGACTTCACCTTCTCCTTCTCCTTCTTCTGCTTCTTCTGATTCACCCTCCTAACTTCACCTTCTCCTTCTCCTTCTTCTGCTTCTTCTGATTCACCCTCCTCACTTCACCTTCTCCTTCTCCTTCTTCTGCTTCTTCTGATTCACCCTCCAGACTTCACCTTCTCCTTCTCCTTCTTCTGCTTCTTCTGATTCACCCTCCAGACTTCATCTTCTCCTTCTCCTTCTTCTGATACTTCTGATTCACCCTCCAGACCTCACCTTCTCCTTCTCCTTCTTCTACTTCTTCTGCTTCCCCTCCAGACTTCACCTTCTCCTTCTCCTTCTTCTGCTTCTTCTGATTCACCCATCCAGATTTCACCTTCTCCTTCTCCATTTCTACTTCTTCTGATTCACCCTCCAGACTTCATCTTCTCCTTCTCCTTCTTCTGCTTCTTCTGATTCACCCTCCAGACTTCACCTTCTCCTTCTCCTTCTTCTGCTTCTTCTGATTCACCCTCCAGACTTCACCTTCTCCTTCTCCTTCTTCTACTTCTTCTGACTCACCCTCCAGACTCCACCTTCTCCTTCTCCTTCTTCTACTTCTTCTGATTCACCCTCCAGTCTTCACCTTCTCCTTCTCCTTCTTCTGCTTCTTCTGCTTCACCCTCCAGACTTCACCTTCTCCTTCCCTTTCTTCTGCTTCTTCTGATTCACCCTCCAGACTTCACCTTCTCCTTCTCCTTCTTCTGATTCTTCTGATTCACCCTCCAGTCTTCACCTTCTCCTTCTCCTTCTTCTGCTTCTTTTGATTCACCCTTCTGACTTCACCTTCTCCTTCTCCTTCTTCTACTTCTTCTGATTCACCCTCCTGACTTCACCTTCTCCTTCTCCTTCTTCTACGTCTTCTGCTTCACCCTCCAGACTTCACCTTCTCCTTCTCCTTCTTCTACTTCTTCTGATTCACCCTCCAGACTTCACCTTCTCCTTCTCCTTCTTCTGCTTCTTCTGATACACCCTCCAGACTTCACCTTCTCCTTCTCCTTCTTCTGCTTCTTCTGCTTCACCCTCCAGACTTCACCTTCTCCTTCTCCTTCTTCTGCTTCTTCTGCTTCACCCCCCTGACTTCACCTTCTCTTCTCCTTCTTCTGCTTCTTCTGATTCACCCTGCTAACTTCACCTTCTCCTTCTCCTTCTTCTGCTTCTTCTGATTCACCCTCCTGACTTCACCTTCTCCTTCTCCTTCTTCTGCTTCTTCTGATTCACCCTCCTGACTTCACCTTCTCCTTCTCCTTCTTCTACTTCTTCTGATTCACACTCCAGACTTCACCTTCTCCTTCTCCTTCTTCTACTTCTTCTGAATCACCCTCCAGTCTTCACCTTCTCCTTCTCCTTCTTCTGCTTCTTCTGATTCACCCTCCAGACTTCACCTTCTCCTTCTCCTTCTTCTGCTTCTTCTGGTTCACCCTCCAGACTACACCTTCTCCTTCTCCTTCTTCTGCTTCTTCTGATTCACCCTCCAGACTTCACCTTCTCCTTCTCCTTCTTCTGCTTCTTCTGATTCACCCTCCTGACTTCACCTTCTCCTTCTCCTTCTTCTGCTTCTTCTGATTCACCCTCCAGACTTCACCTTCTCCTTCTACT